>NC_140993.1:10877237-11417606 GCF_052327205.1 Somniosus microcephalus
ATTGTTTAATAAATATATAGCAAAAGCATTTTGGTACCGAGTTGATTTTACTGCATTTTATTGTACAAAATTTATTTAAGCTTATAAATCTAAATGAGAATTTCTTACAATATACACAAAAAAATAGGGTGAATATTAAACAACGATCCTCTGGAGAGCTGTCCTGCTAATGCACAAGAATCATCATCACATCACCTGTATTATTTATATATAGCATTGACACTGCACATCGGTCTCAGTTTCATTTTCAGATTGTACTTCAACGCGGTCAGTTTCAAATTACAGATATTCCAGAGAGATCGGGTTTCCATTTTTTCCTTGCTACTATGCCAGATAGTCTCAATATCTGAAGGTCTGCAAAGCAAGGCGATCAAACCACGGGTATGCCAGATAGTCTCAATATCTGAAGGTCTGCAAAGCAAGGCGATCAAACCACGGGTTTCCTTTGATTTGGAGCAATTCATTTTAAAGGTAATTGCACGGACCTAAAAGAAAATGATCCGAGGAATAAAAGTACTGAAGAGTTTAAACTGCCCCCGTCTCGCTGCTTTCTCACACCTGCTAGCTTTGCAAAAATGCCCAGCGGAGACTTAAACAAAATTTACTCATTGAGGGGACTGGGTTTCCAACAGCCCACTTTGGGACTGGACCTGCGTTTCTCAACAGATCTCCAGCGCTTGGTCACGAGTTACCAAAGTGCATTCATCAAAAAAAAAACGTTCACCAAAAAAGCTTTCCCCGTTCTCCAATTCAAACTAGAAAGGGGAACAATTAATTCTCCAAAACTGGCTCCATTTCTGCATATCGCTGAACTGGACTGTGGTGAAGCATCATCTGGAGAACATGACACATTCGAAGATAGATTGAAGACATAACAGACATTTAAGAGCCTCCCCCCAACCCTAAACACACTCAGTCATTTCACCTCCAAGATACTTTCAAACTGACTGTAAAAATTCTAAATGTGGTTAATCCACTAAGTGCCATGGCTTAAACTTTAAAAAAATTTTACAAAATAAATATACAGATTTTAAAATATGCAGTTTTTGTATTCAATTGCTGTAAATATCTAATATCTAATTTCCCCATTCTTCCTCCAATTTTCTCATTAGATACTCTGTCATAGAATGGTTACAGCACAGGAGGCCATTCGGCCCATCGAGCCCGTGCCGGCTCTCTGCAAGAGCACCTCAGCTAGTCCCACTCCCCCGCCCTTTCCCCGTAGCCCTGCAAATTTTTTCCTTCAGGTACCTATCCAATTCCCTTTTGAAAGCCGTGATTAAATCTGCCCCCACCACCCTTTCAGGCAGTGCATTCCAGAGCCTAATCACTCGCTGCGTAAAAAAGTTTTCCCTCATGTCGCCTTTGGTTCTTCTGCCAATCACCTTAAATCTGTGTCCTCTGGTTCTCGACCATCCCGCCAACGGGAACAGTTTCTCTCTATCTGGACCCCTCATGATTTTGAACACCTCCATCAAATCTCCTCTCAGCCTTCTCTGCTCTAAGGAGAACAACCCCAGCTTCTCCAGTCTATCCACGTAACTGAAGTCCCTCGTCCTTGGAACCATTCTCGGAAATCCTTTCTGCACCCTCCCTAAAGTGCGGTGCCAGAATTGGACACAATACTCCAGTTGAGGCCGAACCAGTGGTGGACACTGTCCTGCAGGTGCTGGCAGCTTTTCAGTACTTCAGCCAGCTAACCAATCCTGCATAAGTGAGCCTCAACAACAAGCATCGTAGGATATTCAAATGGTGTTGTACCACACCGTCTCGTCCTGCCTTCGCCCAATCCGCACTTTCCTGCATGCATCACTAGGATGCCTTTAAGAGCTGGAATCCTGGCTGGTTGTCCCCTCCCTACTCTGTAGGTACAGAGATCTACACTAATGCTGCAATTGCTACCCCTGGCAGAGACTAAATTTTACTAAGCAGAATTGAAGGACCGCCTTAATTTGTTTACATCTTAATTTATATTATATACTTTTAAAATCGTATCTTGGAAGAAAAGCCTTGTTGCAATTTTCAAAGTTGAAATGGATTCTGAAAATAATTTCTCTTAAAATTTCTAACAAAAAGAATCGAGCTTTGCAGCAACGTACTTTTATTTGCCTTGAAAACCCGTGTCCACAGTACACTCCCTGCTCAGCAGAATACTCGAGAACATTGAGAATGTTTACACTTCACAGCACTGGGGAATGTCAACACTAAACCTGGCTGAAATAGTTGAAGTTTCTCCAAGTACAACAGTAGATTACATCTATGTTTTAGTTACAGGTCACGGAATTCAGATATTTTGTGGCATTATTGTGCTCTCCACATCATTAGTCGGAACCCTAGCATCTATACATTCACTAAAAAATTGGCCTTTAGATGTCGTATAATGAACACAAGAATTAGGAGCAGGAGTAGGTGATACGGCCCCTCGAGCCTGCTCCGCCATTCAATAAGATCATGGTTGAACTTTTACAACTCCATTTTCCCACCCGATCCCCCATATCCCTCGATTCCCCTAGAGTCCAAAAATCTACCGAGCTTAGCCTTGAATATACTCAATGACAGATCATCCACAGCCCTCTGGGGTAGAGAATTCCAAAGATTCACAACCCTCTGAGCTAAGAAATTTCTCCTCAACTCAGTGGCTCAGTAGGTAGCACACTTGCCTCTGAGTCAGGAAGTTGTGGGTTGAAGTCCCACTCCAGGGTCATGAACACACAAAGCTAGGCCGACACTGATGCGCTATCAATTACCCATAAAAGACTGAGAGTTAGAAGAGTAACTAAAGGCTTTTATTAACAACAGAATGGAGGTCTGCCTCGAGTGGTCGACCGGTCCAGGATACCAAGGGCTGGGGAGCAGTCACCTTTATACTAGGACCTGTGGGAGGAGTCAGCCGAGGCATGTCCAGGCATGTACACAGTGGAATACAAACAGGACAAACAGGAATACAAACAGTGGTTTACCACATTCACCCCTTGTTTAAAATTGAGTCCGGCGGGGTGAAGTGTATTAAAAGTTAGTGTATTGGAGTCTCTCCGGAGGTCTTGTCTGCCGCTGTGATCGGCGTGGCGACGGCAGGGGTAGTGAAGCTTCCGGCGTCGAGTCCAGCGTAGGCTGTGGCACAGGCGTGTCGTCCTCGTAGATGTCGAGCGGGTCGCGGGGCCCAGGCCTGCCGTCTGCTGGGGCTGGATATCGGATCGTGGGGGGGGGGGGGTGGTAGTGGGTTACTGTGGTCCCCGAGGGTGCAAGGTCTCTTATGGAGACTGTGTCCTCCCACCCGTCCGGGTATGCGATGTAAGCATACTGGGGGTTGGCGTGGAGGAGGTCGACCCTCTCGACCAGGGGGTCCGTTTTATGGGTCCTCACGTGTCTTCTCAGTAGGACCGGCCCTGGGAACGTCAGCCATAGCGGTAGCGATGTCCCTGATGTGGACTTCCTTGGGAAGACAAACATTTTCTCATGAGGGGTGGCGTTAGTGGCAGTGCAGAGCAGTGACCGAATAGAGTGGAGCGCATCGGGGAGCACATCCTGCCAGCGGGAGGTTGGAAGGCCCCTAGACTTTAAGGCTAGCAGGACGGCCTTCCAAACTGTCGCATTTTCTCTTTCCACCTGTCCGTTCCCCCGGGGGTTGTAACTGGTGGTCCTGCTTGTGGCAATACCCCTAGTTAGCAGGTACTGACGGAGTTCGTCGCTCATAAACGATGAGCCCCGGTCGCTATGGATATAGCTGGGGAAGCCGAACAGGGTGAAGAGGTTGTTCAGACATTTAATGACCGTGGCACTGGTCATGTCCGGGCAGGGGAAGGCGAACGGGAATACTCATCAATAATATTGAGGAAGTACACATTGCGGTCGGAGGAGGGGAGAGGCCCTTTAAAATCAACGCTCAGGCGCTCGAAGGGGCGAGTGGCTTTTATCAGGTGGGCTCTGTCTGGTCTATAAAAGTGTGGTTTGCACTCAGCGCAGACTTGGCAGTTCCTGGTCATGGTCCTGACCTCCTCAATAGAGTAAGGCAGGTTGCGGGCCTTGATGAGGTGGAAGAACCTGGTGACCCCCGGGTGGCAGAGGTCATTGTGGAGGACCCGTAGTCTATCGATCTGCACGCTGGCGCAGGTGCCACGCGATAGCGCATCCGGGGGTTCATTTAGCTTCCCGGGCCGGTACAAGATCTCGTAGTTGTAGGTGGAAAGTTCGATTCTCCACCTCAAGATCTTGTCATTTTTGATTTTGCCCCTCTGCTTGTTGTTAAACATAAAAGCAACTGAACGCTGGTCAGTGAGCAGGGTAAATCGTTTTCCGGCCAGGTAGTGCCTCCAATGACGCACAGCCTCCACAATCGCCTGGGCCTCCTTCTCAACAGCGGAGTGTCTGGTCTCCGGGCCTTGGAGGGTTCGTGAAAAGAAGGCCACGGGTCTCCCCGCCTGATTGAGGGTAGCGGCCAGGGCAAAGTCGGACGCGTCGCTTTCCACCTGGAAGGGGATGGATTCGTCCACTGCGTGCATGGTGGCTTTGGCAATGTCCTCCTTGATACGGTGGAAGGCTAAGCGGGCCTCTGCCGTCAAGGGAAAAGAGGTGGACTTGATCAGCGGACGGGCCTTGTCCGCATAGTAGGGGACCCACTGGGCGTAATAGGAGAAAAACCCTAGGCACCTCTTCAGGGCCTTGAGGCAGTGGGGCAGTGGAAGTTCCATAAGGGGACGCATCCGGTCGGGGTCGGGGCCGATGACTCCGTGTTCCACAACACAGCCAAGGATGGCGAGGCGGTTTGTGCGGAATATGCACTTCTCCTTGTTATGTCAGGTTTAGGAGTTGGGCGGTGCGGAGGAATTTTGAGAGGTTTGCGTCATGGTCCTGCAAGTCACGGCCGCAGATGGTCACATTGTCCAGATATGGGAAAGTGGCCTGCAACGCATTTTGATCTACCATCCGGTCCATCTCCCTTTGGAAGATGGAGACCCCGTTGGTGACGCCAAAGGGAACCCTAAGGAAGTGATAGAGGCGGCCGTTTGCCTCAAAGGCAGTGTACTGGCGGTCCTCAGGGCGGATGGGGAGCTGGTGGTACGCTGATTTCAGGTCAATGGTCGAGAAGACGCGGTACTGCGCGATCTGGTTGACCATATCAGCTATACGGGGGAGTGGGTAGGCGTCCAGCAGGGTGTAGCGATTTATTGTCTGGCTGTAGTCGATGACCAGGCGCTGCTTCTCGCTGGTCTTAACGACCACAACCTGGGCTCGCCAGGGGCTGGTGCTGCCCTCAATAATCCCTTCTTTCAGGAGCCGCTCCACTTCGGTTTTAATGAAAACCCTGTCCCCGGCACTGTATCGCCTGCTCTTTGTGGCGATGGGCTTACAGTCGGGGGTGAGGTTAGCAAACAGTGGGGGGGGGGTGACTCTGAGTGTGGAGAGGTTGCACCTGGTGCGCGGCGGGCAATTTGGAAGCTGCTGGCTGCGGACTGTGAGTGGGGGTAGGGGTCCACCGTACGCCATCGTAACACTTTTAAGGTGGCACTGAAAATCTAACCCCAGCAGGACGGCAGCGCAGAGGTCAGGCAGGACCAGAAGTTTAAAATGATCGTACACGGTCCCGTCTACTACGAGTGTCACCGCGCAGTAGCCGCCGATGTCCGCCGACTGGGACTCGGAGGCCATAGAAATCCGCTGTTGCGCAGGCAGGACTGGGAGAGAGCAACGCCGCACCGTGTCGGGGTGGATGAAGCTCTCCGTGCTCCCAGAGTCAAAAAGGCAGATTGTATCGTGACCATTTACCTTAATGTCCATTGTGGAACTGGCCAGTTGGTGCGGTCTCGCTTGGTCCAGTGTAACGGATGCCAGCGTAGGGGTCGGTGTGTCGCTGCGGGTATCAGATGAGGCGGTGTCGGGGGCCTGCTGCGTCCCGGCTGTCGTCCAAGATGGCGGCGTCCATGATCCCCATGTGGCTGGAGGCGTCCAAAATGGCTGCTGTACCGGTGATTCGCACACGGCCGGGGAGGTCCAAAATGGCGGCCCGCATGGCCCACACGCGGCGCTGCTGGAGTTCGGGGTGGCTTTGGCCCTGCAGACGCTAGCGTAGTGTCCCTTCTTCCCGCAGCCCGAGCAGATCGCGTTTTTCGCCGGGCAGCGCGCTCTGGGGTGTTTTGCCTGGCCACAGAAGTAGCATTTCTGGCCTTGGGGCACTGCTGTCTGGCCTTGGGACACTGCTGCGGTAGTTGGGCCGTTGTTGGGGTGTGGCTGGGGTGGCACGGCGCTATGAGGCGGTCCTACCGTGTCCCAGGCTGTCATTCCCCGCGGCGTCCACGGTGCAGAGGAGTAGGCATCCATGCCCTGGTAGGCTGCATCCAACGATAGTGCGAGTTCAGAGGCCTTGTTGAGGTCGAGGTTACTCTGCTCCAACAGTCGCTGTCGTGTGTAATTGGATCTGTGGCCCGCTACAAAAGCGTCCCGGATAAGTTCCTCTGTGTACACGGCGGCCTTTACATCCTTACAACCACAGGCCCGGCCAAGCACAGACAGTGCCTGAAGGTATTCCACGGTCGATTCCCCAGGTTGTTGTTTACGACTCCCCAGGAGGTGCCTGGCGTACACTTCGTTCACTGGGCGCGTGTACTGGTCCTTGAGGAGCTTGATAGCATCCGCGTACGAGGTCGCGTCTTGGATGACCGAGTACACTCGGTGGTTCACTTTGGAAGTCAGGACATCCAGTTTGTCCTCGTCCGATTTGATTGCTTCGGAGGCGGTCAGGAATTTTTCGAAACACTTAAGCCAGTGAGTAAACTTGGTGGATGAGCCCGCCTCCCGATGATCTAAGTCCAGGCATGCTGGTGTGAGGATCTTCTCCATTATAAAAATGTTGTTAATAAAATTGATGCGCTATTAATTACTCATAAAAGACAGAGTTAGAAGAGTAACTAAAGGCTTTTATTAACAACAGAATGGAGGTCTGCCTCGAGTGGTCGACCGGTCCAGGATACCAAGGGCTGGGGAGCAGTCACCTTTATACTAGGACCTGTGGGAGGAGTCAGCCGAGGCATGTCCAGGCATGTACACAGTGGAATACAAACAGGACAAACAGGAATACAAACAGTGGTTTACCACAGACACTCCCAGTGCAGTACTGAGGGAATGCTGCACTGTCAGAGGTGCCATCTTTCGGATGAGACGTTAAACCGAGGCCCCGCCTGCTCTCTCAGATGGACGTAAAAGATCCCATGCCACTATTTCGAAGAAGAGCAGCGGCGTTCTCCCTGGTGTCCTGACCAATATTTATCCCTCAACCAACATCACTAAAAACAGATTATCTGGTCATTATCACATTGCTGTTTGTGGGAGCTTGCTGTGTGCAAATTGGCTGTCTCGTTTCCCACATTACAACAGTGACTCCACTTCAAAAAGTACTTCATTGGCTGTAAAGTGCTTTGAGACGTCAGTGGGGGTGTGAAAGGCGCTACAGAAATGCAAGTCTGTCTTTCTTTCTCCTTTCTAAATGGCCGACCCCTTATCCTGAGACGATGCCTCCACATTCCCGTGGCAGGCAGCAAAACCTATCCTGATGAGGCGCATAATTCAGAATTGGAAATTTAGAAGAAAAGCATTTTTCCAGCTTAAACATGCCCCATTAAGATGAAATAGGCACCACTAGAGGAAGCTCTAGATATCTAAATAAAAGGTATGGTACACAAAAAATGTCTACATTTGAGTTTTGCCACTGAAACAAACACCATGAGCAAGTACAAGCAAGGAGATAAAACAACTTGCATTTATAGAGCACCTTTAATATAGTTAAACATCCCAAGGAGCTTCACAGCTACAAGAGTAGGCATTATTGCTGGTAGAACAGTACCAGAAGCTGGAGACAGCTGCCTCAAGGGTCCCAGACCTGAAACGTTAACTCTGTTTCTCTCCACGGATGCTGCCTGACCTGCTGAGTATT
Source organism: Somniosus microcephalus (assembly GCF_052327205.1). Taxonomy (NCBI): domain Eukaryota; kingdom Metazoa; phylum Chordata; class Chondrichthyes; order Squaliformes; family Somniosidae; genus Somniosus; species Somniosus microcephalus. The sequence continues at coordinate 10,885,162 of NC_140993.1, forward strand.
TCCAGCATTTTCTATTGTTGCCTCCATTATTCACCTGTTGTGTCTGTTAAATCTCGGTTTCTTCCCAACATCTCACTTTAATATCATTGCAGCCATTTAACCATCTCTTGATTTCCTTTTAAGCATTTTACTTCCTCACTCACACGTGCATTCCCCCCTTCCCCTTTGTTCTGTCCATTTTTAAATCCTGCTCATCTGTAATTTTTTCCCCCCCAGTTCTGATAAAAGGTTACACCTGAAACATCAACTTGCCTGTTCTCTTCTCGGATGCCGACTAAGCTGCCAAGTGTTTCCAGCACTTTCTGTTTTTGTTTAAAAACACCTACTTTCGAACCTATTCAAATATGTTGTGGTCTTCACGAGGAACAGGTTGATGTCCACGCGGTACCATTACATATGGCTCAGCTACAACAAATCTCCCTGAACACACAAATACAGGATAGAGTGGGAATTTAAAAAAAAAACAGCATTGGGGAAATCGGAGTTTGAAGACCTTTTGTACAATGCATCAGATTATTTGGTCAGTGTCTTCCATTAAAAATTCTTCCCGATAGATCTCTCTTCCCCCTTTAGCTTTAGGGAAAAATATCAAATGGAGATTGTCCAATCCCATCCTGACCCTTTTTAAAAAAATTCGTTCCTGGGATGTGGGTGTCGCTGGCAAGGCCGGCATTTATTGCCCATCCCTAATTGCCCCTCGAGAAGGTGGTGGTGAGCCCCCTTCTTGAACCGCTGCAGTCCGTGTGGTGAAGGTGCTCCCACAGTGCTGTTAGGGAGGGAGTTCCAGGATTTTGATCCAGCGACGATGAAGGAACAGCCGATATATTTCCAAGTCAGGATGGTGTGTGTGACTTGGGATGGGAACTTGGAGGTGGTGGTGTTCCCATGCGCCTGCTGCCCTTGTCCTTCTAGGTGGCAGAGGTCGCGGGTTTGGGAGGTGCTGCCGAAGAAATTGTTACACAAGGGCCACTGGCAAAATCAGTTTTGGCTCCCTCCATATTCTGAGAGTGACAATGGATCTAAAACTGTAATTAGTGCAGACGAACGCTGCACCTCCTGAAGGCCTACTGGATTCTAGCCCTCCCGACTCAACATTGATAGTTACCTCGTTAATCTAGGTTAACATTTCAGTCCAGTACTGAGGGAAAAAGGACTTGCATTTATACAGCGCCTGTCATGACCGCAGGACGTCTCAAAGTGCTTTACAGCCAATGAAGTACGAAGTCACTGTTGTAATGTAGGAAATGCGGCAGCCAATTTGCGCACAGCAAGCTCCCACAAACAGTAATGGTATAATGACCGGATAATCTGTTTTAGTGATGTTGATTAAGGGATAAATATTGGCCCAGGACACTGGGGAGAACTCCCCTGCTCTTCTTCAAAATAGTGCCATGGGATCTTTTACGTCCAACTGAGGGGCAGAGAGCGCCTCGGTTTAGCATCTCATACAAAATACGGCCCCTCCCTCAGTACTGCTCCTCCGACAGTGTGGCGCTCCCTCGGTACTGCCCCTCCGACAATGCAGCACTCGCTCAGCACTGTACTGGAGTGTCAGCCTGGATTTTTGTGCTCAAGTCTCTCAAGTGGGACTTGAACCCACAACCTTCTGACTCGGAGGCGAAGGTGCTGCCCACTGAGCCACAGCTGACACGGCTCAATGAACTGTATAGTCCACAGCAGATGTGAGCATTAAGACTAAAATTGGGCGGTGCAATACTAAATTCCAATGCACATTAAGGTTACTGGTGCATTCTGAGGTAGTTCTGCTTGTACCTTTCATTGATTATCACATTATGGTAATGAACAACCTGTTTATTCACAGGCAGGATCTCGGATTCAAGCGTATATCTGAGCAAGTTAGCCACCATCCTCCAATCAGTGCATTCCATGCTGAAGGACTCGTTCAAAACTTTGTTTTCCATGGATCCATATATCCCAAACTCAAATTTTGGGGGAAGAGTGTGGAGGCAGAGCCAAAAGGAATTATAACACTAGTGCTACCCCTCCGACAGTGCGGCGCTCCCTCAGTACTGCCCCTCCAACAGTGCGGCGCTCCCTCAGTACTGCCCCTCCGACAGTGCACCCTCAGTACTGCCCCCTCTGACAGTGTAGCGCTCCCTCAGTACTGCCCCTCCGACAGTGCACCCTCAGTACTGCCCCCTCTGACAGTGTAGCGCTCCCTCAGTACTGCCCCTCCGACAGTGCGGTGCTCCCTCAGTACTGCCCCTCCGACAGTGCGGCGCTCCCTCAGTACTGCCCCTCCGACAGTGCGGCGCTCCCTCAGTACTGCCCCTCCGACAGTGTAGCGCTCCCTCAGTACTGCCCCTCCGACAGTGCGGTGCTCCCTCAGTACTGCCCCTCCGACAGTGCGGCGCTCCCTCAGTACTGCCCCTCCGACAGTGCGGCGCTCCCTCAGTACTGCCCCTCCGACAGTGTAGCGCTCCCTCAGTACTGCCCCTCCGACAGTGCGGTGCTCCCTCAGTACTGCCCCTCCGACAGTGCGGCGCTCCCTCAGTACTGCCCCTCCGACAGTGCGGCGCTCCCTCAGTACTGCCCCTCCGACAGTGCGGCGCTCCCTCAGTACTGCCCCTCCCGACAGTGTGGCGCTCCCTCAGTACTGCCCCTCCGACAGTGCGGTGCTCCCTCAGTACTGCCCCTCCGACAGTGCGGCGCTCCCTCAGTACTGCCCCTCCGACAGTGAGGCGCTCCCTCAGTACTGCCCCTCCGACAGTGTGGCGCTCCCTCAGTACTGCACTGAAGTGTCAGCTTAGATTATGTGCTCAAGTCTCTGGAATGCAGCTTGAACCGACAACCTTTTGATTTAAAGGCGGGAGCTCTACCCATAGGGAGTGCTACACTGTCAGAGGTACTGTCTTTCGATGAGACATTAAACCATATGACATGACACTACTCGAAGAGGAGCAGGGGAGTTCCTCTGGTATCCTGACCAACATATATTCTGCAGCAAACACCACTAAAAAGAGAAATTATTGCCGAATGCAAATCGACTTCAATAAAGCCTACATCACAACAGTAGCTGCATTCTAAAGTACTTAAAGAAGTGGATGAAGTGCTTTGGGATGTCCCAAGGAATTGAAAAGGTTTATATAAAAGGCAAGATTTCTTTTGACATGCTTAGAATAAAAAAAATTAAACGGTGAAAACTGCTGTTTTTAAAGCACGCGTTTCCCTTTGAAGATAGGAATGCTCAAGTTGAATTAAACAGTGTATCGAAGTGGTAATGCTGTTTTGTCCAGCGACAGAGGCTTGTCCAAAATATTTTCCTGGAGATTAGAATACAGTATTATGCGAGCAAATTGCTGTAATCATTAAAGTAGGATCTCAGAAAATACACTCAGTGTATGCTCAGCTGCCTACACCTTGCAATGATTAATTAGCATTTTAAACAGACCATCACCAAAGAAGAGCCTTTATATCACTAAAGCCTGATCAAAAATAATCTGTCCATCCTTGGAGATTGGTGATCTCAAGTCCTCCATTTTAAGCTGCATGGGAACTGCCTCCATTTTAAATGCGGTAACTCAGAACATAAGAAATAGGAGGAGTCGGCCATTCGGCCCCTCAAGCCTGCTCCACCATTCAATAAGATCACGGCTCATCTTCTACCTCAACTCTACTTTACTGCACCATAAATACTGTGGCAACAAGAGCAGGTCAGAGGCTAGGGATTCTGCGGTGAGTGTCTCACCTCCTGACTCCCCAAAGCCTTTCCACCATCTACAAGGCACAAGTAAGGAGTGCGATGGAATACTCTCCACTTGCCTGGATGAGTGCAGCTCCAACAACACTCAAGAAGCTCGACACGATCCAGGACAAAACAGCCCGCTTGATTGGCACTCCATCCACCACCTTAAACATTCACTCCCTCCACCACCGGCGTACCGTGGCTGCAGTGTGCACCATCTACAAGATGCACTGCAGCAACTCGCCAAGGCTTCTTCGGCAGCACCTCCCAAACCCGCGACCTCTTCCACCTAGAAGGACAAGGGCAGCAGGCGCATGGGAACACCACCACCTCCAAGTTACCCTCCAAGTCACACACCATCCTGACTTGGAAGTGTATCAGCCGATCCTTCATCGTCACTGGGTCAAAATCCTGGAACTCCCTCCCTAACAGCACTGTGGGAGCACCTTCACCACACAGACTGCAGCGGTTCAAGGAGGCGGCTCACCACCACCACCTTCTCAAGGGCAACTAGGGATGGGCAATAAATGCTGGCCTTGCCAGCGACGTCATATCCCATAAACAAATTTAAAAACAAATCCCCATATCCCTTGATTACCTTAATATTCAAAAATCTATCGCTCTGTCTTGAATATATTCAACGACTGGGACTCCACAGCCCTCTGGGGTAGAGAATTCCAAAGATTCACCACCCTCCGAGTGAAGACATTTCTCCTCATTTCAGTCCTGAATGGCCGACCCCTTATTCTGAGACTGTGACCCCTGGTTCTAGACTCCCCAGCCAGGGGAAACATCCTCCCTGCATCTACCCTGTCAAGCCCTGTAAGAATTTTATATGTTTCAATGAGATCTCCTCACTCTTCTAAACTCTAGAGAATATAGGCCTAGTCTACTCAATCTTTCCTCATAGGACAACCCCCCATCCCAGGAATCAGTCTGGTGAACCTTCGTTACACTCCCTCTATGGCAAGTATATCCTTCCTTAGGTAAGGAGACCAAAACTGTACACAATACTCCAGGTGTGGTCTCACCAGGGCCCTATATAATTGCAGTAAGATGTCTTTACTCTTATACTCAAATCCTCTTGTAATAAAGGCCAACATACCATTTGCTTTCCTAATTGCTTGCTGCACCTGCATGTTAGCTTTCAGTGATTCGTGTACAAGGACATCCAGGTCCCTCTGAACACCAGCATTTCCCAATCTCTCACCATTTAAAAAATACTCTGCTTTTCTATTTTTTCTACCAAAGTGGATAACTTCACATTTCTCCACATTATATTCCATTTGCCATGTTCTTGCCCACTCACTTAGCCTGTCTATATCCCCTTGAAGCCTCCTTGCATCCTCCTCACAACTTACATTCCCACCTAGATTTTTATCAGCAAACTTGGATATACAGGAAACTCTTTTTTATCCGGCACCGACGGGACCGGCGTGGTGCCGGTTGATCAGAAAGTCTGGATTACAGAGAGGTATACTTACTAAGGTATGAGAGCCCCGTACACGGCCACAGATCCAGGCGTCCCTGTTGCATGGCAACAGGTGCAGGAACCCCAGTTACACGGCCACAGATCCAGGAACCCCGGTTACACGGCCACAGATCCAGGAACCCCGGTTACACGGCCACTAATATGAAGTAAAACTTACCTGAACCTACTCCTGAATTTTGCCGGTTAAGAGAGATTTTCAGTTATTTAGGTGCCGGTAAAAAGAGAGTTTCCTGTATTGCATTTGGTCCCCTCATCCAAATCATTGATGTAGATTGTGAATAGCTGAGGCCCAAGCACTGATCCTTGCGGTACCCCACTAGTTACAGCCTGCCACCCCGAAAATGATTTGTTTATTCCTACTCTCTGTCCGTTAACCAATCCTCAGTCCATGCTAGTATATTACCCCCAATCCCATGAGCCCTAATTTTGTTGAATAACCTCGTGTGGCACCTTATCGAATGCCTTCTGAAAATCCAAATACACCACATCCCCCGCATCCCCCTTATCTATACAACCTCAAAAGACGCTAACAGATTCGTCAAACATGATTTCACTTTCATAAACCCGTGTTGACTCTGCCCAATCCTATTATTATTTTCTAAGTGCCCTGTTACCACGTCCTTAGATTCTAGCATTTTCCCTACTACTGATATCAGGCTAACTGGTCTGTAGTTCCCTGTTTTCTCTCTTCCTCCTTTCTTAAATAGTGGGGTTACATTTGCTACCTTCCAATCTGTGGGAACCGTTCTAGAATCTACGGAATTTTGGAAAATGACAACCAATGCATCCACTATCTCTAAGCCACCTCTTTTAAAACCCTAGGATGTAGGCCATCAGGTCCAGGGGATTTATCGGCTTTCAATCCCATTAATTTCTCCAGTAATTTTTTTTTATTAATACTAATCTCTTTTAGTTCCTCATTCTTGCTTGACCCTTGGTTCTCAACTATTTCCGGGAGGTTTTTGCGTTTTCTTCCGTGAAGACAGACACAAAGGGCAGGATTTTCATTGGGCCGTGGAGGCGGGATTGGAGGCGTGTGGGGGGTTAAAATCTCAAAATCGGGGGGCACGAACCCATCCCGTCCCCAAGCCAATTTCAAAGGAGGCGGGTACCCAACCCGCGCTGGGACCCACCTCCCTGAGGCGGGAAGGGGATTAGTGCCAATTAACTGCCTGTTAAAGGCAGTTTTTTAGCCTAATCCCATTTTTATTGGTGAAGTGTGGGATTCCCGACGGCTCCAAACCACACCAAGTTAGCGAGGTGGACCGTCGGGCTGAAGGGCTTGGAGGGGTCGAGATGTCCGGTGTTCAAGTGAGTGATGGGTGCACGAGTGCAGAGGTAAGTGTGTTTGGTGTGTGTAAAGTGTTTAAAGAAGTTTTACTTACCTTTTCTTACCTTTACAGCCTTCCTTCCTTCAGGTCTCGGGAGTCTCTCATCTCACCGGCACAGAAAGCAGAATGGCCGCGATCTGTCAAAGTCTGCAGCATTCAGCTTTCTGTTCCGGAGAGATCTCTAAATCATCCTGAGAGGAAGGAATTAACTTAGAGGACAGATTGTCAGTGTTTGACAGCTTCAAACAGCTGTGAAACGCTGATATTTCATCTGTCAAAATCTCTGACAGCTGAAATGTCAATCTGTGACATCACCTGTTGCCGGGTGGCCCTTAATTGGCCTGCTGCGGGCTCAACAAGGTCAATCAAGTGAAAATCTCGTGGGTTGGCCACAACTCGATGGAGGCGGGACTACAACCCCGAAAGTTGTAGCCCCGCCTCCTCAATGAAAATCCAGCCCAAAGTATTTGTTTAATTTCTCTGCCATTTCCTTATTCCCCATTATAATTTCTCCTGTCTCAGCCTGTAAGGGACCCACATTTTCTTTCGCTAATCTTTTCCTTTTTACATACCTATAGAAGCTTTTACAGTCTGTTTTTATGTCTCTCGCTAGTTTACTCTCACATTCTATTTTCCCTTTCTTTATCAATTTCTTGGTCCTCCTTTGCTGAATTCTAAAATCCTCCCAATCCTCAGGCTTACTATTCTTTTTGGCAACATTATGAGCCTCTTTCCTTTAATCTAATACTATCTTTAACTTCTCTGGTTAGCCACGTAACTAAGACAAACCTTCTATTCTGTCACAGTGCGCGTTTCAGCTGCACCCAGTGCCGTGTCCCTTGGGTGGCTCGCAGAATCCACCCAGACCAATGGTGTGGCCGGTGGCAGCCATTTCTGAAGTCTCTGGTTGAAATGATCAAAGCCACAACTATAACACTGAGAGAAAACAAAAAACTAAACTATTTTTTAAAATTATGCAGAAATTCCATATTAAGATAGCAGGAATGATGGTTCTTTTCCCTCCTTGGGCGAGGAGACGTCGTGTCTCCATAGGGGGCCAAGACCCGGTCCTCCCCAGCTCCCAGTATTTCAGATAACCCAAGTGGTGCTACTTCTCCAAAAGGGTCAGCTCCACATCTTTCACCTGGCAGAGTAGGAAGCTCTTACTGAGTTAGAACACGAATTAGAAAATGTTATAACCGATTGCAAAGTTTGACAAACAGGCTCACTATGTCAAATCATAGGATTTCGAGCACAATGCTCATACTCGTGTCCAAAGGGGATCATTCCTAAACATCTGGGGCTCTTTCCCCACAAAATGGCCAAAGTGCAGGGGAGGGGGCAATGGGCTCTATCCCTCCCATTCCCTTACTGAGGATGAATCAAAACTTGAACATTTGGGGGGAACTTTAAGCCTAAAGGCCTAAAATATCATGCGATTTATATCGTGCTCCATCATAAAGTGTTGGCTTGGCTCAGTTCCTTGCACTCTTGCATGAGTCTCATTGTTGTGGGCTCAAGCCAGACTTGAGTATTCAATCGAGGTTTATACTTGATGCTGCCCAACTGTCTGTGCAGCATCAAGTCACCACTTTTCACAACTTTTATCTGCCAACAACTTCTTGGGCTCCCATCATAAACTTCCCACCTTCCATCCCACTTCCTGGTGGCACGCCCAGGCTGAACTGGATGGCGCACAACCTGCCTGACCTTGAGTTCAGCATAACACATTGGCCTAGAAATTGGGTACAGCCCCGCTTGGGGCGTTAGAATTGGCGCAGCGCAAAGTTTATAGCCAGACGCAACTTATCGCCACCTGGCGCGATATTGGGTTGCATCGCCCCTAAAGGTGATTGAGGCGCGAATTCAGGCATTACACGGGACTCCTAAGGTGCTAAACTTCCGGCGCAACCCAATATCGGAGCGGACGGGCACAGCGCAGGTGCTCTCAATTACCGATGACCACGAGACTTCCAGGCACCGGCCAGCTCTTAAAGGGGTAGGTCAGTCAGCTTCAGCATCCACACTCTGCACCTTGCAGGCCTCAGAATCGGCGCAGGCCCTTCTCTGGCGCTAAAAACTTGGACCAGATGGAGAAGGTGAGACAGAGAGCAGAGCGCTTCACCAATGAGGCTCTGGAGCAATTGGTGGCTGCAGTGGAGCGCCGGCGAGATGTTCTCTACCCAGACAATGGCACGAGGCCGAATCATAAGGACTACTGACGAGCTTGGAGGGATGTATGCCAGAGGGTCAACTCCAGCAGCATGGTGACCAGGAGCCCTGTCCAATGCAGAAAGAAATTCAACGACCTCACTCGGGTCGTCAGGGTGAGTGTTGTTTCTGCAAACTTCTGCATCCCTTCATTTGCACCTGACTTTATGGCTGCAGGGTGGGCTGTGCCCCATTGGCCATCTGCCAGCAAGCACCCATGGCCCTTTCTGGGCACACACATGCACATTTGACTCAAGGTGTCATGTAAGGGCTCTTCCACCATGGGGGGCATGAGATGATCACTCAGGGCATCATGTAACATAACTTCTCCTCCTTTCCCCTGCAGTCCAAGCTGGCGAGGATTCGCAAAGACCAGCTTCGCACCGATGGAGGACCTCCACAAGTGGTCACTCTCACGGATCTCGAGGAGAGAGTCCACCAGATTCTTGGAGGACGTCCGAGTGGTCCTGTAACCACTGCAGCTGCCGACCCCATTGTCGACAGTGATGGTAAGGTTCTCACCTTTTACAACTGTCTCCTTCCACTTGTTCCCCCCGCCAGCATGCTTTCTCACTGTGGACCCATGTCATAGCCTTGCCGCAATCTGGCATCCCTTGCTGCCAAGCTGTCCTTTTGCTAAAGCCACTTTTCCACCTCCCTGCTTTCAGATGCTGCATCACCAGCTCGGGAGCTGGGCCCTCAAGCTGCCAGTGCCTCCGAAGGCTCAATGAGAAAATTACTGTCCAACAGAAGGTCAGCAACTCTCTCCAGCAACGATCAGAATGGCCAGCCCAAATGGCTGCAGCTTTTATACTAGTGCTGTCCCCTTTAAATAGAGCGCCCCCCCCCCCCCCCCCCCCCCCCCCCGAGTCCGAGAAGGGCCTGGGAACGTTCCATCCAACTGTCACTAATAGCGCCAGGCGGAAAGGTTGCGGGCGCCACCGAATCTCTGGTCCGGGGCACCAAAAAGGCGTTGCACACTGAAATGACGTCATGATCTGCCTGTGCCCGTGGGCGCGCGCAAAGTGTTAGCGCCAGCGCTAAAAGGATACTCAATATGGGAGGTGGCGCTATATTCACTGCGCCCCGCCTGAAAACTGGGTAACGTCCCAATTCTCGGGCTCTTTAGGCACTAATCGCTGGTGCTACCAACCGAATTTCTAGGCCATTATATCCAATACATTTAAGTCTGATTACTTTCACCTAATATCAGCTGCCTTCATCTCTACCCAAAATCAATCATCCCTTCCTTATCCCCAGGTTCGACATCTTGAATAGCCTGCTCATTAATGTCCCAAGCTCCACCCTGTACAAACGCCAAACCTCCCTGAATTCTGCCATCCAATCCCATACTAAAAGTCTCGTTATGCCCATCACCCTGTTCTTGCTGACCCTCACTGGTTCTCTGTTGCCTCATCCTCTTTCACAAATCCCTGTGGCCTTACTCCACTGTATCTCTGCAATTTCCTCCAGCCGCGTGTCCCAGCTCACCCTTCACTCTCCTAATCCTGACCCACACTACGTTTTCACTCCCTCCCTCCCTCCACGACCATCTGCTCCAACATGGCGGTGCAGTCTTCGGCCAATCTGCCCTTGTACTCTCGAGAATTCCCTCTATTAGCTCCTGTGTTCCGCTACATCTTTCCCCAAAACCTACATCTTCAATGTCATCTTCGGTCACCTCACGGTTCCCACGTTCCTCACCCAACTCTTTCACCAATTCCTGCCCTGGGTCTGATGCATCTTGTGCTGAACTTTGGGGCCTTGCAATACATTTAAACATTCTATATAACTGCAAACTGTTGCATTTGTAGTACCGAACTTTATTTTTTTCTTTAATTCTGTAATACTACCTTATTAAATGTGCAACATAGTTCTGCTCTGATATTTGGCTGTTGAGTCCAATGCGGGACCTACAGTCTCTGTCACAGGTGGGGCAGACGGTAGTTGAAGGGGTGGGTGGGTGGGGTGCTTGGGTTGACGTGCGCTCCTTCCGCTGCCTGCGCTTGCTCCCAGCGAAGAGACTCGAGGTGTTCGGTGCCTTCCCGGATGCTTCTCCTCCACTTTGTGCGGTCTTGGGCCAGGGATTCCCAGGTGTCGGTGGGGATGTTGCACTTCTTCCGAGGGGACTTTGAGGGTGTCCTTGAAGCGTTTCCTCTGCCCACCTGGGGCTCTCCTGCCGTGCTGGAGCTCCGAGCAGAGCGCTTGTTTTGGGAGTCTCGTAATAGGAGGCACAGTGGAGTTAGCACACGATCCTTCTACTTTTGGCACCTGGAGCTAAAACCAGCTCACACAGATGGAATGAAGATCTCGTCTCAGCTAAGTGCAAGGGCTCTACAGGAAACTCTCGATTTACCGGCACCCAAACAACCGGAAATCTCGGTTAACCGGCAAAATTCAGGAGTAGGTTCAGGTAAGTTTTTCTTCATATTAGTGGCCGTTTCTTGATTCTTGGCTGTGTAATCGGGGGTTTCTGCACTTGTTGCTAAGCAACAGGGACGCTTGGTCTGTGGCCGGGGTTCCTGCAGCTGTTGCTAAGCAACAGGGAAGCCTGGATTTGTTGCTGTGTACGGAGCTCTCGTACCTTTTAACTATAACTCTCTGTAATCCGGACTTTTTGATAAACCGGCACCACGCCGGTCCCGGATAAAAAAAAAAGAGTTTCCTGTACATGGAGTGCGTCTGAACTCAACTTACAATGTATGCGCTCCCACACCAGCAATCTGCCCATAATTTGACACAAATTGGCAACTTTACTCAGCAGCCAGCTAGATGGCTGGTAAAAGTGGTGAAGAAATTCGTATCAGTGCAGTGGGGGGTCCTCTCAGTGTGGAGCAATGTTCCCTCTAATTTTTATTGTCGTGCGCGGTCCCTTTAAACTTGCTGCGCGGCCACACATGCTCGGTATCTCTTCCAGCTTGTGAGCTGTCTCTGGACTGATGCGCGGCTGTGCGGCCTGCACCTTAGGGGGAAAGATGATGTGGAGTAAAGTATATTGTGGGGCAAGAGCAAGGAGTTTCATTATGCGTATGCCCATGGTATGTGTCACCCAGCAGCACTTGATGTTGAAAGTAGGCACCAAAAGCGGAAGTGTTCCATATACTAGCACTGACAATCCGCACCTTGCTCAGCGTACAAATTCATCAATAAACTTCCAGTATTCTAACCTAATCAATCACAAAAAGTTAGCATGCAGGTACAGCAAGTAATTAGGAAGGCAAATGGAGTGTTTGTCTTTATTGCAAGGGGGATGGAGTATAAAAGTAGGGAAGTCCTGTTACAACTGTACAGGGCGTTGGTGAGACCACACCTGGAGTACTGTGTACAGTTTTGGTCTCCTTATTTAAGGAGGGATATACTTGCATTGGAGGCAGTTCAGAGAAGGTTCACGAGGTTGATTCCAGAGATGAAGGGCATGTCTTATGAAGAAAGGTTGAGCAGGTTGGTCTATACTCATTGGAGTTTTAGAAGACTGAGAGGTGAACTTATTGAAACATATAAGATTGGGTAGATGCAGAGAGGGTGTTTCCCCTCGTGGGGGAATCTAGAACTAGGGGGCATAATTTCAGAATAAGGGGAAACCCTTTTAAATCGGAAATGAGGAGGAATTTCTTCTCTCAGAGGGTCGTGAATCTTTGGAATTCTCTTCCCCAGAGAGCTGTGGAGGCTGGGTCATTGAATATATTTAAGGTGAAGATGGACAGATTTTTGAACGATAAGGGAGTCGAGGGTTATGGGGAGCGGGCAGGGAAGTGGAGTTGAGGCCAAGATCAGATCAGCCGTGATCTTATTGAATGGCGGAGCAGGCTCGAGGGGCTAAATGATCTACTCCTGCTCCGACGTCTTATGTTCAATGATTTGTGTGTGCCACATAGGACTATAGGTGGAGTCTGCTACAGACAATCAATACACTTTCCTAATTAACCTAATTGGCAAGCAACCAATGTTGTCAATACAGAAAATAACTTGGATTAATTAGATTATATCATTTTGAAATCACGTTGTACCACTAAGACCATGCCACTTATCCAAAACATTCAAGAGCAAGGAAAGAGGCGAGAAAATCTTAACACAACGGTTTGTCCTTTAACATTTGTCAGGTACAGTCCAAATGCAATAAATGATGTTTATAATCATTAAAGTCATGCATTCTATAATCGAAAAGAACAGTACCAAGCAATGAAGAGGTAATCAGATCACCAAGAGAATGGTGATACTAGAGAACGGAGTATCTCTTACAGTTCATTAAAATTTAGGCCTTGCGATCAAATTTAGTCTTTCAACTGTGCTGCAAGATAAAAACCAAAAAAAATGCATTTCCACTATTTAAATCCATTACTTTTAAACATTTATTCTTTGCACAGTTTGGCCAACATACTGCAGAAAATATTCTCAACTCACCTTGTCTATTTGGCCCATGTATTAAACATTCATGTCTACACCATCAGATAGAATGATTCCAATTCAAAAACAAATGCAAAAATCAAACTACGGGAGAAATTAAGACTACACCCTCGGGATGAAATAAAGATTATTTTAGGCCTCTGTGTTGCAGCGATACCTTGGTATCAAACATTCCACAAGTTAAAAAAAAAATTATCCTAGAAACACTCACATTTTTTGATAATGCTAGCTTATTTTTCTAGGGTACCACATTTGAATAACCTGTATTTTATAAAAGTAGAGCCGTGTGGTTTAAAAACTGAAAAGTAACAGAGAACCAAGTCTTTGCTTCCACAGATGTTAATGTATGTGAAGCAGAATATGAAGTACAATTTTCTCTCAACTCTTTTATTCAAATATACTCTGTGGTAGACCTTGTTTGGCTTGGCTGGAGGGCATTGTGCAGCTCCAGGTACAATTACGGCTATATCTAACAAGCTATGTTCTTCAACATTACTGGCTTACCTGTATTTTGTGATGCCATTGGCTTGTGGCGGACTGCTGCCATGCTTTTTCTGCTCAGACATATTTGACCTTTCGGTATTGCTACAGTTCAAAGGTTCTTCCTCAGCTGAATGGCTCGTTACAGTCTCAAGTCCACTCAAAGAGTCCGCAGAGTCAGAATCTGAGTTCAAAAACAAGCCATGTTAATACAGCACTTTGCAAAGCAAGACCGTACAGTGGTAACAACTGACACCATTCACTCTGTACCAAACTGTGAAACCTGACCCTGTGCAGTATTGTTTACAGACTCCTTCTGGTAACTGCCCAAATATAAATGATCCTTACTTGTATACCTGTACTACGATTCTCAAAACCAGTGCTGAAGATTCATTCAAATGTAACTAAACCACAATGAGCAAAATATTTCATCTTGCCCATTCTCCTAAATTACATGCAACACGAACACATGGGTTTGTTTTAAAAACCAATTTCTCCATGTGTTTTGTAGAAATAAAAACCTATGCAGTAAACACACACTAAATATTTGTCGAATACGGTTTAAGTTTAAAAAAAACTCAAAAGTAATTACAAGCAAATTTCTGCATAGTCAGTTCTCAGTAATGATTTTCATCCCAGAACCAGCTCATTAAAGTCCCACATTTACTGCAGAATACAAAACACGTTCTTGCTCATGAATTTTAAGTGAGCACGGTTTGACGTCAATGGAATCCAATGCCAACTCCTTCAGCTGAGCTGGCTTTGCAATGGAGCTTCCAATGCCTGTCTAATGACTTTAGGTACTGGTAGGTCAGGCCTACAATACTGATATAATAAAAAAGATATTTAAAAAAGATTTTGATGAAAACAAAAGAAAAATAATCAGATATAAATTAAAGAAACTCTTTTCCAAAACTGGTCACTTAAAAGTTAAAAAGGTGGCATTAGGAAACTAAAAAAATCTACAACATTTTTTTGTATGTCATTATTGCTGTTTAATGTGTAAATAGATCAAGGGATGAAAAACAATTTTAATCTTATGATTGAATCTATTTTTCTCATGTTAGTTTTCTTCGGCAGCGCCTCCCAAACCCGTGACCTCTACCAATTAGAAGGACAAGGGCTGCAGGCGCGAGGGAACACCACCACCTCCAAGTCACACACCATCCTGACTTGGAAATGTATCTCCGATCCTTCATTGCCGCTGGGTCAAAATCCTGGAACTCCCGCCCTAACAGCACTGTGGGAGCACCTTCACCACACGGACTGCAGCGGTTCAAGGCGGCGGCTCATACCTTCGAGGGGAAATTAGGGATGGGCAATAAATGCTGGCCTTGCCAGCGACGCCCACGTCCCAAGAATGATTTTTTTATTTATTTTTTTTAAAATCAACCTACTAGAATAATGACAATCAGTATATAATAAACAGATGCATCATTTGCCATGGTCTAGGCTGCCTGGCTCAGTAACTCCAACCACAATGTCTGAGCTCAATCAGAGCAACTGAAAAATCCTCTTTCTGACCCCAGTGCAACCAGTCCCCCGCAACACAATAAAATTCATCCAAACAACTTTTGGCTCAAACTACAAAAAACGCTGAAAATAAAGTATATTTATTTGAATTTTCTCTCCCCGTTCCCCCACCCCACCATTCATAAATGATCGCTACTTGCAAATGTTCTGCCTGGTTGCCGTGTGACATGGGTCATCCAGTGTACTCTAGGTATCTTAGTGCCACAGGAGCAGACTGGAAACTGCAACTGCTACAAAGCAACTCACTCGCACAGAATAGACCAACAGGAGCTGGGAATGCAGCCAAGTTGAAGGCTCAGTTTCTAGTTGTCATGGTGTGCTTTAGGTATTGCAGGTCACAGGACGAAAACAATTCCCATCATGCAGCTCTCTATCGTACATATACAGATTGTGTCTACAGGAGCTGCAAAAAATCATCACCAAAGGCCCAGGTGATATTTCCAACTTCAGGACTAAAGCAATTGTGAGCAGAAGAGCGCAAGCGCGGGAGAGAGAGAGAAGACACGAGAGAGGGCAAAAGCAAGAGAGAAAGCGCGAGGAGAAAGTGCAAGCGCGAGAGAGAGCGCGAGCGAGAGAGAGAGAGAGTGCGAGCGAGAGAGAGAGAGAGCGCGAGCGAGAGAGAGAGCGCGAGCGAGAGAGAGAGAGAGAGCGCGAGCGAGAGAGCGAGCGAGCGAGAGCGCGAGCGAGAGAGAGAGCGCGAGCGAGAGAGAGAGCGCGAGCGAGAGAGAGAGCGCGAGCGAGAGAGAGAGCGCGAGCGAGAGAGAGAGCGCGAGCGAGAGAGAGAGCGCGAGCGAGAGAGAGAGCGCGAGCGAGAGAGAGAGCGAGAGCGAGAGAGAGCGAGAGAGAGCGCGAGCGAGAGAGAGCGCGAGCGAGAGAGAGCGCGAGCGAGAGAGAGCGCGAGCGAGAGAGAGCGCGAGCGAGAGAGAGCGCGAGCGAGAGAGAGCGCGAGCGAGAGAGAGCGCGAGCGAGAGAGAGCGCGAGCGAGAGAGAGAGAGCGCGAGCGAGAGAGAGCGAGCGAGCGAGAGAGAGAGCGAGCGAGAGAGAGAGAGCGCGAGCGAGAGAGAGAGAGCGCGAGCGAGAGAGCGAGAGAGAGCGCGAGCGAGAGAGCGAGAGAGAGCGCGAGCGAGAGAGAGCGCGAGCGAGAGAGAGCGCGAGCGAGAGAGAGCGCGAGCGAGAGAGAGCGCGAGCGAGAGAGAGCGCGAGCGAGAGAGAGCGCGAGCGAGAGCGCGAGCGAGAGAGAGCGCGAGCGAGAGAGCGAGCGAGAGAGAGCGCGAGCGAGAGAGAGCGCGAGCGAGAGCGCGAGCGAGAGAGAGCGCGAGCGAGAGAGAGCGCGAGCGAGAGAGCGCGAGCGAGAGAGAGCGCGAGCGAGAGAGCGCGAGCGAGAGCGCGAGCGAGAGCGAGAGAGAGAGCGCGAGCGAGAGAGAGAGAGCGCGAGCGAGAGAGAGAGCGCGAGCGAGAGAGAGCGCGAGCGAGAGAGCGCGAGCGAGAGAGCGCGAGCGAGAGAGCGCGAGCGAGAGAGCGCGAGCGAGAGAGCGCGAGCGAGAGAGCGCGAGAGAGAGCGCGAGAGAGAGAGCGCGAGAGAGAGAGCGCGAGAGAGAGAGCGCGAGAGAGAGCGAGAGAGAGCGCGAGCGAGAGAGCGCGAGCGAGAGAGAGCGCGAGCGAGAGCGCGAGCGAGAGAGAGCGCGAGCGAGAGAGAGAGCGCGAGCGAGAGAGAGAGCGCGAGCGAGAGAGAGAGCGCGAGCGAGAGAGAGCGAGCGAGAGAGCGCGAGCGAGAGAGCGCGAGCGAGAGAGAGAGCGCGAGCGAGAGAGAGAGCGCGAGCGAGAGAGCGCGAGCGAGAGAGAGAACGCGAGCGAGAGCGCGAGCGAGCGAGAGCGCGAGCGAGAGAGAGCGCGAGCGAGAGAGAGCGCGAGCGAGAGAGAGCGCGAGCGAGAGAGCGCGAGCGAGAGAGAGAGCGCGAGCGAGAGAGAGAGCGCGAGCGAGAGAGAGAGCGCGAGCGAGAGAGAGCGCGCGAGCGAGAGAGAGAGCGCGAGCGAGAGAGAGAGCGCGAGCGAGAGAGAGCGAGCGAGAGAGCGCGAGCGAGAGAGAGCGCGAGCGAGAGAGAGAGCGCGAGCGAGAGAGAGAGAGCGCGAGCGAGAGAGAGAGAGCGCGAGCGAGAGAGAGAGAGCGCGAGCGAGAGAGCGCGAGCGAGAGAGCGCGAGCGAGAGAGCGCGAGCGAGAGAGAGCGCGAGCGAGAGAGCGCGAGCGAGAGAGCGCGAGCGAGAGAGCGCGAGCGAGAGAGCGCGAGCGAGAGAGCGCGAGAGAGAGAGCGCGAGAGAGAGAGCGCGAGAGAGAGAGCGCGAGAGAGAGCGCGAGAGAGAGCGCGAGAGAGAGCGCGAGAGAGAGCGCGAGAGAGAGCGCGAGAGAGAGAGCGCGAGAGAGAGAGCGCGAGAGAGAGAGCGCGAGCGAGAGAGAGAGCGCGAGCGAGAGAGCGCGAGCGAGAGAGCGCGAGCGAGAGAGAGAGCGCGAGCGAGAGAGAGCGCGAGCGAGAGAGAGAGCGCGAGCGAGAGAGAGCGCGAGCGAGAGAGAGAGCGCGAGCGAGAGAGAGAGCGCGAGCGAGAGAGCGAGCGCGAGCGAGAGAGCGCGAGCGAGAGAGAGCGCGAGCGAGAGAGAGCGCGAGCGAGAGAGAGCGCGAGCGAGAGAGAGCGCGAGCGAGAGAGAGCGCGAGCGAGAGAGAGCGCGAGCGAGAGAGAGCGCGAGCGAGAGAGAGCGCGAGCGAGAGAGAGCGCGAGCGAGAGAGAGCGCGAGCGAGAGAGAGCGCGAGCGAGAGAGAGCGCGAGCGAGAGAGAGCGCGAGCGAGAGAGAGCGCGAGAGAGAGCGCGAGCGAGCGCGCGAGCGAGAGAGAGCGCGAGCGAGAGAGAGAGCGCGAGCGAGAGAGCGCGAGCGCGCGAGCGAGAGAGCGCGAGAGAGAGAGCGCGAGAGCGCGAGCGAGAGAGCGCGAGCGAGAGAGCGCGAGCGAGAGAGAGAGCGCGAGCGAGAGAGAGAGCGCGAGCGAGAGAGAGAGCGCGAGCGAGAGAGAGAGCGCGAGCGAGAGAGAGAGCGCGAGCGAGAGAGAGCGCGCGAGCGAGAGAGAGCGCGCGAGCGAGAGCGCGCGAGCGAGAGAGAGCGCGAGCGAGAGCGCGAGCGAGAGAGAGCGCGAGCGAGAGAGAGCGCAAGCGAGAGAGAGAGCGCAAGCGAGAGAGAGAGAGCGCGAGAGAGAGAGCGCAAGCGAGAGAGAGCGCAAGCGAGAGAGAGAGCGCAAGCGAGAGAGAGAGAGCGCAAGCGAGAGAGAGAGAGCGCAAGCGAGAGAGAGCGCAAGTGAGAGAGAGCGCGCAAGCGAGAGAGAGAGCGCAAGCGAGAGAGAGAGCGCAAGCGAGAGAGAGAGCGCAAGCGAGAGAGAGCGCGAGAGAGAGAGCGCGAGCGAGAGAGAGAGCGCGAGCGAGAGAGAGAGCGCGAGCGAGAGAGAGAGCGCGAGCGAGAGAGAGAGCGCGAGCGAGAGAGAACGCGAGCGAGAGCGCGAGCGAGCGAGAGAGAGCGCGAGCGAGAGAGCGCGAGCGAGAGAGAGAGCGCGAGCGAGAGAGAGCGCGCGAGCGAGAGAGAGAGCGCGAGCGAGAGAGAGCGCGCGAGCGAGAGAGAGCGCGAGCGAGAGAGAGAGCGCGAGCGAGAGAGAGAGCGCGAGCGAGAGAGAGAGCGCGAGCGAGAGAGAGAGCGCGAGCGAGAGAGAGCGAGCGAGCGAGAGCGAGCGAGAGAGCGCGAGCGAGAGAGAGCGCGAGCGAGAGAGAGCGCGAGCGAGAGAGAGCGCGAGCGAGAGAGAGCGCGAGCGAGAGAGAGCGCGAGCGAGAGAGAGAGAGCGCGAGCGAGAGAGAGAGAGCGCGAGCGAGAGAGAGAGAGCGCGAGCGAGAGAGAGAGAGCGCGAGCGAGAGAGCGCGAGCGAGAGAGAGAGCGCGAGCGAGAGAGAGCGCGAGCGAGAGAGCGCGAGAGAGAGCGCGAGAGAGAGCGCGAGAGAGAGAGCGCGAGAGAGAGAGCGCGAGAGAGAGAGCGCGAGAGAGAGAGCGCGAGCGAGAGAGAGCGCGAGCGAGAGAGCGCGAGCGAGCGCGAGAGAGAGAGCGCGAGCGAGAGAGAGAGCGCGAGCGAGAGAGAGCGCGAGCGAGAGAGAGCGCGAGCGAGAGAGAGCGCGAGCGCGAGCGAGAGAGCGCGAGCGCGAGCGAGAGAGCGCGCGAGCGAGAGAGAGCGCGAGCGAGAGAGAGCGCGAGCGAGAGAGAGAGCGCGAGCGAGAGAGAGCGCGAGCGAGAGAGAGCGCGAGCGAGAGAGAGCGCGAGCGAGAGAGCGCGAGAGAGAGAGCGCGAGAGAGCGCGAGAGCGCGAGCGAGAGAGCGCGAGCGAGAGAGAGCGCGAGCGAGAGAGAGAGCGCGAGCGAGAGAGAGAGCGCGAGCGAGAGCGCGCGAGCGAGAGAGCGCGAGCGAGAGAGAGCGCGAGCGAGAGAGAGCGCGAGAGCGCAAGCGAGAGAGAGCGCAAGCGAGAGAGAGAGCGCAAGCGAGAGAGAGAGAGCGCGAGAGAGAGAGCGCAAGCGAGAGAGAGCGCAAGCGAGAGAGAGAGCGCAAGCGAGAGAGAGCGCAAGCGAGAGAGAGAGAGCGCAAGCGAGAGAGAGCGCAAGCGAGAGAGAGCGCGCAAGCGAGAGAGAGAGAGCGCAAGCGAGAGAGAGAGCGCAAGCGAGAGAGAGCGCAAGCGAAAGAGAGCGCAAGCGAGAGAGAGCGCAAGCGAGAGAGAGCGCAAGCGAGAGAGCGCAAGCGAGAGAGAGAGAGAGCGAGAGAGCGCAAGCGAGAGAGCGCAAGCGAGAGAGCGAGCGCAAGCGAGAGAGAGAGAGAGCGCGCATGCGAGAGAGAGAGCGCAAGCGAGAGAGAGCGCGAGCAAGACCGCGAGAGTGGGCTACACCATTTTGCTTAGAGCTGGATGACATTTTGTTTTTCCCTGCACTACCACCAACAGCTCCATGGCAAAAACAAGCATTTTTGTTGAGTTAGACAAGTTACACCTCCCAATATTTTTCAGAACCAGTGATCGTATTTAATATACACCTGTAAAGGAGGGTCATCTGTATTATATCTTCATAGTTGCTCTATACACGTTTTGTACTGTTAGCATGTCATATTTTCAAGAAGCGACGCACATTAAAACAGTACTATCCTCACGTGGAATTTGTGCTAAATAATGCATAACCACTTGAACTAAAATAGCAGCACAAGGAATGAAAGAGATCAAGTGAAGCACAACAACCTCCCATTATATATAATCAATTACTTTCCTGGACTCCCTAAATAATGACATTGAAATTGTACAAAAGTGTTGGGATTTAACTCATTTCATGCATTATCCACACCCTCAGCATTTTGAAGACCTGGATCAAATCCCCACTTAAAACAAAATCAAAATATCCCAAGTGACTATACCAGTAAACGATACACGTTTTCAAATCCCTCCATGGCCTCGGTCCCTCCCCATCTCTGTACCCTCCTCCAGCCCCACAACCCTCCAAGATCTCTGCACTCCTCCAATTCTGGCCTCTGGAGTATCCCGATTTTAATCACTCCACCATTGGCGGCCGTGTCTTCAGCTGCCTGGGCCCCGAGCTCTGGAATTCCCTCTCCGCCTCTCTCTCCTCCTTTAAAGGCGCTCCTTAAAACCTCTCTCTTTGACCAAGCTTTTGGTCATCTGCTGTAGTATCTCCTTATGTGGCTCGGTGTCAAATTTTGTTGATAATCGCTCCCGTGAAGCGCCTCGAGGCGTTTTACTATGTTAAAGGCGATGTATAATTGCAAGTTGCTGTTGAAGATTAGAGTAACACTTGTCATTTGAGTCAAAAGCACTTGCATTTGATGTGCTTTATTGATAACTACTTCACCTTGATCAAGATGGAGGAGAGGAAAGGAATCCAGTGATTATCTGCAGTCACTGTACACCCCTTTTACTGCGTTTGCTCTTTCCTGTTCCAATGTGCATTACCTTCTATTTGTGTCTACATTCAAATCCATTTGGCATTACTTAGCCCATTTGCTCAATTGATCCAGATCTTTTCAAATGCTTTTCGCCTGAAATGTCATCTAGCCACATAGCTTGATAACATCAGCATATTTTGTAATATTGGGAACATTACTCTCCAAACCATTTATGAATATCGTAAAGCTGCTTGAACAGACCAACTCTGTCGTCACCGGTCAGAGCTTTTCCACAGATTACCTTTCCTTACCATTGTTAAGACGGTTTTAAATCCAGTTAGTTAATCGGCCTTCACCTGAACACAGACCATCCATTTTACATCAGCCACAGTAACTGTTCCAGTGCTGGCTCAACTCACTCATGCCCCAATTTTTCAACCCCTCCTCCCACTCCCACCCCCACGATGCGGTCTTTAAAAATGTGCCCGAATACACCGTGCTTTTAAAAGTGCAACGTCAAAACTGACTCTTTCCAAATCCTCTCTGTGGAAAAAATGGTCAAAAAATCCAATAACCTGACGTGCTTACTTGCAAAATCTAGGATTCCTAGGTTCTTAAAAAAATTATTTTATCAACTTGGTCCTCCTACTTTTAAAGATGTGAATCATGCTTGAATTTATGCAGCAACCTTTAATATAGTGAAACGTCGTAAGGTACTTCACAGCAGCAGAATGGGCGGGCGCAAGGCAGGAGAAGAATTAGCGGAGGTAACTGAAAGCATGATCAAGATGTAGTTTGGGAGGAGGGTCTGAAGGCGAGAAGCGAGGTAGCAAGGTTGGGGGTGGGGGGGGGGGGGGGGGGGGCGGCGGAGAGGTGTGTGCAGTGGAGTGTCAGCCAGAGTGGAGGGTTACAAAGGTTAGATGTGATAGCAGAGGACGACAGTGGGGCATGGGATTGGAGAAGTCAAGTTTGCAGAGAATGAAGGAATGTGCAAGGGTTTGATGGCAGTGGGATGAAATAAGTGTACAAGTGGGTGATGCTGCAGAAATAGGATTAGGATTTGAAGATTAGATAAAAAAGGACGGCGCGATTACGCAGAGTGTTTATCTCATCCCTGACTTTCCTTATGTTTCTGTGTACAGCAAAATGTGGTGCGCACATCAGTGTCAGGTTGTCCAATTGTGTTCCTTTTACTCACTCGACAGCCATGCAAAAGCAAAACTGAGATATTAAGAGATCCCAAGGATTTCAAAATCAGCACGTCTTAAGTAAACCTAGAGATTTAGTTCCTCCCAGAACAATGGGTAGGTACAAAAATATTTCAGTCCATGTTGCTTAACTTATGCACAAAGAAGCTGGACAAATATCCCATTGAAAATAGGATTGGAGGCTATAGGGATAGGTACAGACTGAGGTGATCAAAGACTACACAGGATACAAGAGACACATTCAACTGGCCTCAGAAGAAAATGGTTTGTGGAAGGCAGTAAGCCAGAATGGAGAAGGGGTCTTGGGGCAATTTAAAAATATGCTGGAGGTTTATGTGATTACTGCTGGAGGGGGCACTTAAGAGAATTTTCCCTCGTGTGATTGAATGGAGGGGGCAGTGTCCATAATACGGCTTATGGTCTGCCGTTTTGTGAGCCAAGTACTCTTCTTCTTCCGAGTTCTCATAGGACAGCCATCTCTCCTCATTGAATTGGGAGTGAACAACCTCTTTACTTACTGAGGGGAGATTTAATTGTGGTGTATAAAATTATGAGGGGTCTAGATAGAGTGGATAGGAAGGACCTACTTCCCTTAGCAGAGAGGTCAATAACCAGGGGCACAGATTTAAAGTAATTGGTAGAAGGATTAGAGGGGAGTTGAGGAGAACTTTTTTCACCCAGAGGGTGGTGGGGGTCTGGAACTCACTGCCTGAAAGGGTGGGAGAGGCAGAAACCCTCATCACATTTAAAAAGTACTTGGATATGCACCTGAAGTGCCGTAACCTCCAGGGCTACGGACCAAGAGCTGGACAGTGGGATTAGGCTGGAGCGCTCTTTTAGAGCCAGTACACACACGATGGGCAGAATGGCCTCCTTCTGTGCTGCAAGCGTCTATGATTCTATGAAAAATATTACATATAATAGAGCATGTCTCATGTGCAATTACATAATGGAATCGGTGTTTCCACTTAAGCAGATATTTTTCGTCCGTTTTACTTGTAAATCCAATGACATCGCTGACTACAACAAATCCTTTACTCACTCACCTGAAAGAGCATCGTAGAACTCATCATCACTCAGCACACTCTGGGGCGGGGACCCTTTGACTAACGATTGCTCAAGTTCATGGTGTTCACAGGCCAGAGTCTGTAGAGCTTCTGAAAGGATCTTGTTTTTCTCTTGTTCCTGCTCTAATCGCAGATTGCGCACCTGGGGAGAGAAGGGAGAGAGAGAAAATGAGAGCGGGGGGGAAGAGAGCGCACAATGGTGGAGAGAGGGAAGGAGGAGAGATGGAGAGAAAGAAAGAGACAGGCAGAGAGGAGAAAAGAAAGAGAGGAGGAGAGAGGGGAGATTGACGGAGATTGGCAACAGGACCAGAGGGGGACATGAGCAAACATTTTTTACGCAGCGAGTTGTTGTGATCTGGAATGCGCTGCCTGAAAGGGCGGTGGAAGCAGATTCAATAGTAACTTTCAAAAGGGAATTGGAGAAATAATTGAGGGGAAAAAATTTACAGGGCTCTGAGGAGTGGGACTAATTGGTTAGCTCTACCAAAGAACCAACACAGGCATGATGGGCTGAATGGCCTCCTTCTGTGCTGTATTAATACAAGAGAGCGAGGGGAAGAAAAGCAAGCGAAATAAAGAGCGAGAAGAGAAAGAGCGAGAGAGAGACAATGAATTGAACATATTTTAAACTTCCACATTCAAAGGATGGCGAGTCAAATCAACAGGGAACCAATCCATGAGTTTGGTGCCACAAATAGGAAAATAAATTCTATGTCTAACCATGATATGCAATCTTCACAGGCTCAACTTTCATAAAGAAAGAAACCCATAGGTTCAGTGAGCTAGCTAATACCCCAAATAAAAAAATCAGAGTCCAGGTCAACTAAAATTTCATTATTGGCCTCCCCCTACCAGCAAAGTGGTGTAATCGCAGCCCCCACTGCAGACAAGTCATCAATCGCACAACACACCTGAAATAAAGAGTAGATTGCCTTTCAAAAGCTAGGCTTTATTAACCTTAAAAAACCAGCAAGTACATGTTGAGCACCCAGTCTCAACCAAGCTGTAGAGAACTGAATTTAAGATGGCCACCACAGGTCACATGGAATCAACTGACCAATAAGTTTACAGCACGGTGGCATAGTGGTTAGCACTGTTGCCTCACAGCGCCAGGGACCCAGGTTCGAATCCAGCCTCGGGTGACTGTCTGTGTGGAGTTTGCACATTCTCCCCGTGTTTGCGTGGGTTTTCTCCGGGTGCTCCGGTTTCCTCCCACAGTCCAAAGATGTGCGGGTTAGGTTGATTGGCTATGATAAATTGACCCTTAGTGTTAGGGGGATTAAATACGTGGGGTTACGGGGATAGGGTGGGATATGTGTTGGTGTAGGGGTTACGGGGATCGGGTGGGATATGTGTCGGTGCAAGCTCGATGGGCCGAAACGGCCTCTATCTGCACTGTGGGGTTTCTGTGATATATCTCAAGGCAGGAAAACAGGCAACCAATTACAATGCTTCTTATAAAACAAGAATAATCACCACATTCACCCCTCCTTTTAAAATATACTTCAACCTAGGTAGCCTTTACAGTTTACAATTAGTTATTTATGACTAGAGCAATACATGTATAATGCCTTCAACAATTTTTAAATTTTACTATTAAATTATTAATTATTTTAAAAGTCCATTTTTAATCGGTCGATCGGATATCTTGTTCGTGTCAACCTTCTTAGCCTTGGTGGAGTTCCTTGCCCTCCCACACCAGGAGACACAGAAATATCTTCTGCAGGGAGGCTATCAATATCCCAATTATCGACGGTTTCCGGATTGGAAGTCCCATTAGAAGGTAGACTGGGAGGGTCATGAACATCCATCGGGGGCAGACTAAGAGAATTATAAGTGTCTGCAATAGGATTGGAAATGTTCGTAGTATCTGTGACGACATCAACATTATCTGAATTATGGCTATTGTTAATGTCCTCAGGAGAGGGCTGGCCACCACAAGGAGCGAAGTCTTTAACTGAAACCGTACTTTCTTTCCCATCTTGGAATCGAATGTGAGCATATTGGGAATTTGCCTCCAATAGCTCCACCTCCTCCACTAAAGGATCATACTTTGACAGTCTAACATGGCGTCGGAGCAGCACAGGTCCCTGCATAGTAAGCCATGAAGGTACCGAATATCCCGTAGTGGATCTCCGCGGATAGTTGAAGAGCCTTTCATGGGGGGTCACATTAGTAGCCGTTGAAAGCAATGATCTAATGGAATGCAGGGCATCAGGCAGTACCATTTCCCACTGTGTATTCTTAAGGTTCCGGGATGTCAAAGCCAACATAACTGCCTTCCAGATCACCCCATTGTATCGTTTGCACTGTCCATTACCCTGGGGATTATACGGGGTAGTTCTGCTAGTAGAAATTCCCCGACTCTGGAGGTATTCCTTCAACTGGGAAGACATAAAAGAACTTCCCTGATCCGAATGGATATACGCAGGCATCCCAAAGATGACAAAAAGTTGAGTCAGACATTTAATAACTGTAGCAGCTGATACATCTGCACAAGGAAAAGCAAAAGGGAACCTTGAAAACTCATCCACAACAGTAAATATATATCGATTCTGAGTCGTTGAAGGAAGAGGCCCCTTAAAATCAACGCTCAGGCGTTCAAAGGGAGAAGTAGCCTTTATAAGATGAGCTCGTTGAGGCTTAAAGAAATTCGGTTTACACCGGGCACAGACAGAGCATGACGAAGTCATCCGCTTGACGTCTTCAACTGAAAAGGGCAAATTCTTACTGCGTACGAAGTGTATCATCCTCGTAACACCAGGATGGCACAAGGCATTATGAAGATTAATAAGCGTATCTCCGTGAAGCACAGAACAATAAGCCCTCGACAGCGCATCAGCGGCAACATTATCCTTCCCCGGACGATAGACTATATCGAAATGGTAGCACGCCAACTCGATCCTCCACCTCATTATTTTATCATTCTTAATCTTTCCGAAATGTTTGACATCAAACATGAAGGACACAGATTTTTGGTCAGTTACTAACGTAAAATGTCGCCCAGATAAATAATGTCTCCATTTACGCAGTGCTTCTACTATTGCGTACGCCTCTTTCTCTATTGATGAATGTCTCTGCTCACTATTGCTCAGAGTACGTGAGAAAAAGGCCACAGGTCTTCCATTTTGGTTCAGTGTAGCCCCAATTGCAAAATCAGAAGCGTCTGTCTCAATCACAAAAGGAACCTGCTCATCAATAGAATGCACAACTGCTCCAAGGATATCCTTTTTAAGATTATCAAAACACATCCTGGCCTCCCATGATAGAGGATATGTCGTAACCCGAATAAGGGGCCGGATCTTCTGCGAGAAGTTTGCAATCCAATTAGAATAATAAGAAAACAGTCCAACAACTCGTTGCAAGGCCTTAGAATTAGTAGGGCAAGGTAAATCAATCAGTGGTCGCAACCGTTCTGGATCTGGTTTAATCTTGTTTCCCGAGATAATATACCCCAGTAAATTTACCTCGGTAGTCGAAAAGATACACTTCTCTTTATTGAAAGTTAAGCCAACTTTTTCTGCAACTTGAAGGAATCTTTCTAGATTAAAATCATGCTCCACCCTTGATTTGCCACACACCGTGATGTCATCTAAATACGAGAAGGTGTCAGAGAGAGAGTTTTCACTTATAAAAGCATCCATTGCCCGTTGAAAACAGGCGACACCGTTAGTAACACCGAATGGTACTCGGCAAAACTGGTACAGCTTTCCGCCAGCTTCAAAGGCCGTATATGGTTTGTCCCTCTTAACGATAGGAATCTGATGATAAGCACTCTTTAGGTCAATAGTGCTAAAAACCTTATATTGAGATACTTTATTGATAAGCTCATCAATCTTAGGCAGGGGGTACGTATCTAATTTAGTATACCTGTTAATAGTTTGAGAGTAGTCTATCACCATTCGCTTATGTCTCTCATTAGTGGTGACAACTACCTGTGCCCGCCAGGGCGAAAAACTAGGTTCAATGATTCCTTCCGATAAAAGACGTTGAACTTCAGAATTAATAAATTCTTTATCCTGACTGCTATACCTTCTTGACTTGGTAGCAATTGGCTTACAGTCCGGCATCAAATTGGAAAAAAGTGATAATGGAGAAATAAATAAAGAAGTTAATCCACAAATAGACAAAGGTGGCTTGGTTCCTCCGAAAGAAAGACTGAGAGACTCATGTAATTGAAGCACATCATGACCAATTAAAATGTCCGTACAGAGATTAGGCAGAACAGATAGGCGTATATCAGTATACGTATTACCTAGGAGAATTAATTTCACAAGGCAACAACCAGCTACTTGTGGAGGTGAGAGTCGTCTGAGCCATACACACCTGATAAGAAACAGGCGAAATTTTCAAACGCTTCTCCCTCACAAACTGAAGACTTATAAAGCTCTCAGTACTGCCCGTATCTATAAGGGCCTTCACTTCTAACCCATTAACTTGGGCCATAACTATAGCTTTGTTTAGGCCATGGGAAAAGGCGGCAGAAACTGATGCAATAAACGCCCTATCTAAAGGCTGAATGGTCGCAGAGGAGGCAACCGATTTGCAAACACGTGCATAATGACCTCCCTTGCCGCATTTACTACACACAGCCTCCCGGGCAGAGCACTTCAGACGGGGGTGCCGGGCGTTCCCGCAAAAATAACACTTCTGAATCCTAGAGGCAACAGCTGCCGAAGTAGAAACTGTTTCGGAATCTGGTAAACCACTCCTATTAAATCCACGTAGCTCCCTCTCATCCGGAACTGCAGAAACCACGGTCGCAGGCCGATCAAAAAGAGCATAAGAATCCGAACTTCTCTGAGCCAAATCCAATGTAAAGGCTTGCTCAAAAGCACTAAGATCCAAGGTCTTATTTTCTAATAACCGCTGACGAATTGATCTAGACAGTAATCCATTAATAAATGCATCCCGTACCGACTCTTCCTTATGTTCTTCTGCAGACACGGCCTTATAATTACAGTTAGCACCAAGGCGCCGGAGTGCTTGTAAATAAGCATCCAAGGATTCTCCCGCCTGCTGCCTACGGGCAGATAAAAGGTGGCGTGCAAATACCTCATTTTTGGGTTTAACAAAAAAAAATTCCAACGTAGCAATAGCCAATTCATAAGTTTCACAGTCCAAAATATACTTATACACATCCGGAGCAATGTAGTTGATTAGTATATCCAACTTATTTAGAGATTGCTGATCCAACACACCCAAAAAGTTTTTAAATGTACGATACCAATGTTTCCATTGATCATCCACTCCTGCAGAATTAGGGTCAGCATTAAATCGTTCCGGTCGAAGATATCGTTCCATTATAGCAAAAGGTTAATAAATTGAAATAAAGAGTAGATTGCCTTTCAAAAGCTGGGCTTTATTAACCTTAAAAAACCAGCAAGTACATGTTGAGCACCCAGTCTCAACCAAGCTGTAGAGAACTGAATTTAAGATGGCCACCACAGGTCACATGGAATCAACTGACCATTAAGTTTACAGCATATATCTCAAGGCAGGAAAACAGGCAACCAATTACAATGCTTCTTATAAAACAAGAATAATCACCACAACACCCCAGAGACAAAGGCAGCCAAGATGAAATAAAGAAAGACGATAGCAAAATACTGCAGATGTTGGAAATCCGAAATAACAGAAAATGCTGGAAAAACTCAGCAGGTCAGGCAACATCCGTGGAGAGAAATTTGAGTTGACGTTTCGGGTCGAACCCTTCTTCAAAACTGGAAAGAAAAGAAAACAGATCGAAGGCAGGGCTGCGATCGGACAAAAGAAGTGAAAGAGACAAAAGTAAAAGAGCTAGATGTGATGGTAATAGGCTGAGATTAGGTGTAAAGTGTACTGGCAGGGCAAGAGATAGCTGCCAGGTGTGAGAGAGAAACAAAAGGAAAGGGGGGTGGGGGGGAAAAGGAGTGGAAAAATTACAAGAAAAAATGTGTAATAGGGGCCGAGGTTATGATCTGAAGAAAGGGGAGGCCAGCTTTGAACGGAGAAGTACCAAGTCCCATTAGGCTTCATAAAAGGTGTAAAATGATGCACATTACCTGCAAGGCAGCGGCAGGTAATAATTAAAAGAAACCCATGATGCAGTCATAACACGAGCAGAATGAACCTCTCTCCACATAACCTCGGCCCCCTACACTGTTCCAATGAAGCTCAACGTAAGCTCGAGGAACAGCACCTCATCTTTCGATTAGGCACTTTCCAGCCTTCCGGACTCAACATAGAGTACAACAATTTCAATGAATCACGAATGACCACCAAATTAAATTGTCACAATGGTCAATGCTTTTGGTTCTATCAATATAGTCATTTCCCAAGAAATTAAACGAGTGTCTGTAATCCAAGATTCAGTTTCTAGGTTGGCATTACTCACTGGTTTCATTTTGCAGGTGCCATTCCTGAGCACAAATGCCATTCACAGCTCTTCAACTGAATTCCTTACTAGAGGGAGATGATTGGCAGCCATTGCAGCAGCTTACGCACTAGGCAATAGACCCTGACGGAATAATAAATCCAAATATGTAAGGATAATCAGAATATCAATAAGGGGAACTGATGGGGGTAGAGAGAGAGAGAGAGAGAGAGAGAAACTATTTCTGCTGGTTGGGGAGTCTAGGACTAGGGGGCAGAGTCTAAAAAATCAGGGCCAGGCCTTTCAGGAGTGAAATTAGGAAACACTTCTACACACAAAGGGTGGTAGAAGTTTGGAACTCTCTTCCGCAAACAGCAGTTGATGCTGGGTCAATTTTGTTAACCAAAGGTGTTATGGGATATGGGTCAAAGACAGGTGTATGGAGTTAGGTCGCAGATCAGCCCTGATCTCATTGAATGGCGGAACAGGTTCGAGGGGCTAAATGGCCTCCTCCTGTTCCGATCATCTGTCTCACCAATCAGTTTAAATTTTTTTTGAGGCAGTCACGAGGTTGGCAGATACAGATAGCTCAGAGAAACATTGTGCATCTTGATTTCCAAAAAGCCTTTGACAATAGGCTAGCAGGTAAGGTGGAGGCCAGTGGAATTAGCAGACATCTTAGGTGGGTAAGAAACTGGTTGCATTTTCAGACAGAAGGTAGTTACCAATGATAGTCTTTCTGCGTGGGGCCTCATTACTTGTGGAGTCCGACAAGGATTTAAAAAAACTATTTATTCATTCACGGGATGTGGGCATCGCTGGCAAGGCCAACATTTATTACCCATCACTAATTGCCCTTGAGAAGGTGGTGGGGAGCCGCCTTCTTGAACCGCTGCAGTCCGTGCGGTGAAGGTGCTCCCACAGTGCTGTTAAGTAAGGAGTTCCAGGATGTCGACCCAGCGACATTGAAGGAACAGTGACATACAAAAACATAATAAATAGGAGGAGTCGGCCATACAGCCCCTCGAGCCTGCTCCGCCATTCAATAAGATCATGGCTGATCTTCTACCGCAACTCCACTTTCCTGCCCGATCCCCGTATTCCCTAGATTCCCCTAGAGTCCAAAAATCTATCGATCTCAGCCTTGAATATACTCAAAAGACTGAGCCTCCACAGCCCTCTGGGTTAGAGAATTCCAAAGATTTACAATCCTGAGTGAAGAAATTTCTCATCTCAGTCCTAAATGGCCGACCCCTTATCCTGAGACTATGACCCCTAGTTCTAGACTCTCCAGCCAGGGGGAAACATCCTCTCAGCATCTACCCTGTTAAGCCCTCGAAGAATCTTGTATGTTTCAATGAGATCACCTCTCATTCTTCTAAACTCCAAAGAGTATCGGCCCAATCTACACAATCTCTCCTCATAGGACAACCCGCCCATCCCAGGAATCAATCTTGTGAACCTTTGTTGCACCGCCTCCAAGGCAAGTATATCCTTCCTTAGGCAACCAGACCAAAACTGTGCATAGTAGTCCAGGTGTGGTCTCACCAAAGCCCTATATAATTGCAGCAAGACTTCCTTACTCTTATACACCAACCTCCTTACATTAAAGGCAAACATATCATTTGCCTTCCTAATTTCTTGCTATAGCTGCATGTTAACTTTCTGTGATTCGTGTACAAAGACACCCAAATCCCTCTGCATACCAACATTTTCCAAGTCAGCATGGTGTGTGACTTGGGGGTGGTGGTGTTCCCATGCGCCTGCTGCCCTTGCCCTTCTACCCAATAGAGGTCGCGGGTTTGGGAGGTGCTGCCGAAGAAGCCTTGGTGAGTTGCTGCAGTGCATCTTGTAGATGGCACACACTGTAGCCACAGTGCGCCGGTGGTGGAGGGAGTGAATGTTTAAAGTGGTGGATGGGGTGCCGATCAAACCAACTACTTTTTCCTGGATGGTGTTGGAGCTGCACCCATCTAGGCAAGTGGAGAGTATTCCATCATACACTCCTTACTTGTGCCTTGTAGATGGTGGAAAGGCTTTGGGGAGTCAGGAGGTGAGACACTCACTGCAGAATACCCAGCCTCTGACCTGCTCTTGTAGCCACAGTATGTGTGTGGCTGGTTCAGATTAGTGTTACTACCGCTGCACTTCATCTTTATAGAATCATACAGCATAGAAAAGGGCCAGTCGGCCCAGTGAGCCTGCGCTGACTCCTTGAAAGAACTCTCCAATTAGTCCCACGCCCCCTGCTCTTTCCCCAACGCCCTGCATGATCTGGATGAAACCGTCGGGGAAACCGATCACGTTTGCAGATGATGCAAAGGTACGGGCGGCTGTAAGGATTTAGATGGGAATAGAAGATTATAAGGCGGCCTAGATGTGATGGAGGGATGGGCCCACACCTGGCAGATACCTTTCAATATGGATAAATGTAGTCTAATACACATGGGTAGGGACATTACCAAGAAACATTACTTGCTCAAGGCTGCTGAGCGACAGAAGGACCCGAGGTTTATAATCTTTAATGGTCCACGACTAGTGTGAGCCTATTGCAGTCCTCACCCTAAATACAAAAGAAACACTATACTGTTTCTGTACAAGACAACGGTTAGGCCCTATGTAGACTACTGTGGCCCCCTTTTGCTCCCCTGTCGTGGCGGGTGATAGAGGCAATGGAAAAGGTTTTAGGAGGAGGACCAGTGGATTGATATCTAGTTTAAAGGCCCCCCGTTACAATAGGATGGGAGCGCTGAAGATTTTTACTCCAGAAAAGCGTAGGCTTCGAGGCAACTTGATTGAGGATTACATGGAAACGTTCAGATTTGGTCTAAAGGCTACGGGAAGACCAGGGAACATGAGTACAAGTAGTGTAAGCATAGAACTGGGTCAGATGCCAGGAGCTGCTTCTTTCTTTGCGGAATCGTCAACCTCCGGAACAAGTTGCTGGCACGGGCAGCGAGTGTGGATTATGATGGCCTGAAATAGTCCAGCCTTCACGATCACGGGGACAGCCACTGCCACCACCCCTGGGGGGGTCAGTAACAGCGAATACTGGGCATTTAATTTTGAAATAATTATTACTGTCCATAATACTGGATAAAATTATTGAGCACTTGACTGCAAAAGGACATAGATGGGTTAAAGCAGGTTAGGCAGATGGGTGGCAGAAACAGTTCAATGTCAGAAAATATTAAGTAAGGCATTTTAGAAATAAGAACAGGGAAATTAAGTAACAGCTTAAATGGGAAGATTTTTAATTAAGTAGAGGAGCAGAGTGACCTGTGTATACACAGGTTATTGAATGGTTACAGTACAAATACACATAAACATATGAAAAATGAAGGACAGGAAAAGATCTACTGGTCCATCCAGCCTGTCCCATAAGAACATAAGAAATAGGAGCAGGAGTCGGCCATACGGCCCCTCGAGCCTGCTCGCCATTCAATATGATGGCTGATCATCGACCTCAACTCCACTTTCCCTCCCGATGTCCCTTAGAGTCCAAGAATCTATCGATCTCAGCCTTGAATATACTCAACAACTCAGCATCCACAGCCCTCTGGGGTAGAGAATTCCAAAGATTCACCACCCTGAGTAAAGAAATTCCTCCTCATCTCAGTCTTAAATGACCGACCCCTTATCCTGAGACTATGCCTCCTGGTTCTAGACTCTCCAGCCAGGGGGAAACAACCCCTCAGCATCTACCCCATCAATCCCCGTCAGAATCTTACATGTTTCAATGAGATCACCTCTCATTCTTCTAAACTCCAGAGAGTATCGGCCCATTCTACTCAATCTCTCCTCATAGGACAGTCCTCTCATCCCAGGAATCAATCTAGTGAACCTTCGTTGCACCGCCTCCAAGGCAAGTATATCCTTCCTTAGATAAGGAGACCAAAACTGTGCACGGTACTCCGGGTGTGGTCTCACCAAGGCCCTGTACAACTGTAGCAAGACTTCCTTACTCTTATACCCCAACCCCCTTGCAATAAAGGCCAACATGCCATTTGCCTTCCTTATTGCTTTCTGTACCTGCACGCTAGCTTTCTGTGTTTCTTGCACAAGGACACCCAAATCTCTCTGAACACAGAAAGTTTCTCACCATTTAAAAAATATAGTTTTTCTATTCTTCCTACAAAGTGAATAATAACCTCATATGGTTGTGATGCCTGGTGCATAGTAGATAACGCCATTAAAAGGCAAACAGATCCTGGTTTTGAACCATTACAGAAACAAGAAGCTAATCTACAGGCCTCAGTTAGGTTGCAGTTGGAGTATCGTTTAGTTGGTAACACCCCCCGAGGGATGATACAAAAACGATGGAAAAGGTGCACCATATCCTTCTAGAATGTCTGGAGCAATTGTCCCCTTTAAGCTGCGCAGCCTCGCAGCGCTTCAGGGATCCCGCGCAGCTGTATTTTGAATGGCCTGTGCGGCAAAGTACAGGGAACATTGGTTATGAGAGTTAAAAGGGCTAAAATAAGGGAATTGAGGAACCGAGCATATATCCAATGTACATGTCCCATAGGGAAGTATGGTGGAATGTGGTCAAATGGTCAAACTGTCAGTTGCTACCTGAATAATGTGCACAAACCGTCAGCTACTACTTGCATAATGTGGTCAAATGGTCAAACTGTCAGTTGCTACTTGAATAATGTGCACAAACCGTCAGCTACTACTTGAATAATGTGGTCAAATGGTCAAACTGTCAGTTGCTACTTGAATAATGTGCACAAACCGTTAGCTACCAATTGAGGAATGTGGTAAAGATAACATTTGGGGTCACAGGACTATGTAACAGTCAAAATGTGCACACGGGTCACAAGAATTTGCACCCGAAATCAACTGTATGATGCAAGCCACGACTTAGAACAAAAAACTGTATATAAGGCAGGGGATCTTAGCGATCGGAGAGCATTTGTCCCAGATGAGTGTCTCCCCTGTCAACTTGTAAATAAAGTTGCTATACTGAACGAACCTCCGGACTCCGAGTGATTGATTGGGAATAAGACAGACGTCGACCCTTTATATCAGAGGGTCCGTCTCGGTGAGAAGAAGCTCTCCCGGTTTACCCTTACAGGTTACAAGGTATCAAAGGTCATCATTCTGACGAAATTAGGGTTTTTTAAACACTGAATTGGAGAAGGTTAAGGGTTGGTCCTCAAGATTATGAACGATTGCAAGAAGACGATTAGCGATGAGCAAAGAACTTGCATTTATAGAACATCTTTCACAGAAAGTGCTTCTCAACCAATTAATTATTTTTGAAATGTAGGCACCGCTCTGTAGCTAGTTTCCACTGGTTGGCAAGACAGTAACTAGCAGGCACAGAGATAATAACCACAAGAAGAATTAAAGGGAAGTTAGAAAACATTTCTTTACACAGAGGATGATTGACCTTTAGAATTCTCTGTGACAAACGTTTTTGAAACAGAGTCCTTAAAAAAAGGTTAATTAGATTAGACGCTTCAAAAATATTAAAGGAGGTAGCGGGAGCGAGCAAGGAGAGTGGAATTAGATGGCAGTGGAGGAAAACGCCGGCGCAGATTTGATTTGCCAAACGGCCCTTTGCTGTGCAATAGCTTTAAACTGTTCTATGACTCCAAGCTAAGAGTACAGTGAAACATTCAAAATCAGCAGAGGCCAGCACTGGGAGCATCTTTCAGAACGATATGTGATCAGCACTATTTGATGCAGGCAACATTTGTTAAAAATCAGCAACAGATAGAACCGGTTATGGCCAATAAATATTGGGGCTGAGCAAGAGGTTCTGACGAAAGGTCACCGACCCGAAACGTTAGCTCTGTTTCTCTCGCCACAGATGCTGCCTGACCTGCTGTGTGTTGCCAACATTTTCTGTTTATATTTCAGATTTCCAGCATCCGCAGTATTTTGCTTTTGAACACAGGTGTGTGTTTCGCCTGGGATCGATGTCACACGTGGATCTCTCAATTGGTTGTTTCTAACATTTAATAATTCAATGGGTCCCAACTATTAGAACTATAAATTTCAGAACCAGCAGGAAGAGTTACTGAGAAACTTGTAGTGCGGTGTGCAATTTGCTCCACCTGATGGCACAGTAACATAGAAACATAGAAGATAGGAGCAGGAGTAGGCCATTCGGCCCCTCGAGCCTGCTCCGCCATTCAATGAGATCATGGCTGATCATCCAAATTCAGTACCCGGTCCCTGCTTTCTCCCCATATCCCTTGATCCCTTTAGCCTTAAGAAATATTTCCAACTCCTTCTTGAATATATTTAATGTATTGGCCTCTACTGCCTTCTGTGGTAGAGAATTCCACAGGTTCACCACTCTCTGGGTGAAGAAATTCCTCCTCATCTCTGTCCTAAATGGCCTACCCCTTATCCTTAGGCTGTGACCCCTGGTTCTGGACTCCCCGACCATCGGGAATATCCTTCCTGCATCTAGTCTGTCCAGTCCTGTCAGAATGTTATAAGTTTCAATGAGATCCCCTCTCATTCTTCTAAACTCCAGCGAGTACAAGCCCAATCGACCCAATCTCTCCTCATACGTCATTCCTGCCATCCCAGGTATCAGCCTGGTGAATCTTCGCTGAACTCCCTCCATGGCAAGAACATCCCTCCTCAGATAAGGCGATCAAAACTGCACACAATTATCAAGGTGTGGTCTCACCAAGGCCCTATACAACTGCAGCAAGACATCCTTGTTCCTGTACTCAAACCCTCTTGCTACGAAGGTCAACATGCCATGTGCCTATTAACTGCCTGCTGCACCTGCATGCTTACCTTCAGCGACTGGTGCACAAGGACACCAAGGTCTCATTGCACTTCCCCTTCTCCCAATCTACTGCCATTCAGATAATAATCTGCCTTCCTGTTTTTGCCACCAAAGTGGATAACCTCACATTTATGCACGTTATATTGCATCTGCCATGCTTTTGCCCAATCACCCAACCTGTAACAAGAGACAACACAATAAAGAACTAAAAAAGGTCTTTCTTACAAAGGCAATATACTGCGGATGCTGGAAATCTGAAATATAAACAGAAAATGCTGGAAATACTCAGCAGCACCTGTGGAGAGAGGAATAGGGTTAACGTTTCAGGTCGATGACCTTTCGTCAGAAGGTCTTTCAGGTGTCTGCCAGTGGTACCATCAAGTCACTCTTGGTGGTGGACATTGAGGTGTCCCCACCCACTGTGAGTCCTTGCTGCCCTCGGAGCTTCCTCCCAGGGAGGTTCAGTACAGAGGAGCCCTGATTCATCAGTTGAAAGGGACAGAGCTGTAATTGATGAGCAGGAGTTTTCCTTGACCTTGCCAGCTCCAAGATTTCCAGGGGTCCCGCGCAGCCAGTGAGCCGCCTTTTTAATTTTTTTTTTTTTTTTTAAATCACGCATGTGGGGAATTTTGAATGGGCTGCGCTGCCCGTTAAAGGAGCTGCGCAGGCCAAAAAAAATTACAGGGAAAATTGGTCGGCTCCCTTCCCTGTAGGACATTAGTGAAGATTTTTTTTTTAAACAATCCCGAAGCTTTCACGGTAATGTTTCTGCGGATCGTCCGCAAATTACGCTTTACTGAACTCAATTTCACAACTTCCCAATTTTTAGGAATTCAGAATTCGATTGTAAAACAATACTTTCCAAAATTGAAATGGCTTCATTTTGTGGCTAATAATTTTTTAACATTTGTAAGAATAAGCCATTTGCTCCAAGAATTTGCTATAACTTGGACCAAACTTAAAAAGTTGACCAAATTTAATATACCAGCATGCTTCGAGAGGCTGAGTGGTTGGTTCCTGTGGGAACTTTGTACGAAAGCTGTTAATCAGATAAGGGAGCAACAGACCCGGCGCAGGAACGAACGGTTGGGCGTTACAAAGACAGGAACATCTTCAGGCAAGTGGTGTGAAGGGCTTTGGGGCCCACTGATGAGGAAAACAACCGCCGACCATCTGTCACACGGTTTGCGACACATACGCACCGAGGAGCCTGCCCAGGTTTTTTGGGTATAAGAGATGCTGTTTTAAGACACTCGGGGCGGCTGCAGTCAGGGGAGGCAACTTGGTCTAAGAAAGAATATAATTGCCACAGAGGGAGTGCAGCGAAGGTTCACCAGACTGACTCCTGGGATGGGAGGACTGTCGTATGAGAGATTGGGTCGACTAGGCCTGTATTCAGTAGAGTTTAGAAGAATGAGAGGGGATCTCATTGAAAGGTATAAAATTCTGACAGGGCTAGACAGACTGGCTGCAGGGTGGAGGTTTCCCCTGGCTGGGGGGTCTAGAACGAGGGGTCACAGTCTCAGGATACTGGGTAGGACATTTAGGACTGAGATGAGGAGAAATTTCTTCACTCAGAGGGTGGTGAACCTGTGGAATTCTCTACCACAGAAGGCTGTGGAGGCCAAGTCACTGAATATATTTAAGAAGGAGATAGATAGATTTCTAGACCCAAAATGCATTAAGGGGTATGGGAAGAGTATTGAGATAGAGGATCAGCCATGATCATATTGAATAGCAGTGCAGGCTCGAAGGGCCAAATGGCCTCCCCCTGCTCCTATTTTTCTATGTTTCTATGGTCAGTTGCCAGTTAAAGTTGTACGTCTAGCCATCGCCGAACTGACCACTCGCTGGTGTTAGTGTTGGCTTATAATCGTTTGAGCTTAAAAGTAAAGGAATAAACCTGTGTGTGCTTAGATATAATCGTGAGTATTATATGCAACAGTTTTGTGTGAGCTTATTTGTAACCTCTTGCTGATTTTAAGTAAAAAGAAAGTTAATTCTCGAAGCCTTGTGTTTGAATGGGTCTGAACTTTGGAAACTGTTGGACGGATTAAAGGACAAGGGTGAATTTAAACATCTTACACATTGTAGTAGATTATAGATGTAACCGAAGTTCTTCTCATTAGCTACAACAGTCTACTGTACTATCAGTACTGTCCTTGTACAGCCTACTATGAAATGAACTCCACCTAGTGGCTTGCAAAGAGAATCGATTAAATTCAACACACATATGCAAGTAGGTAAAAGTGACTTACAGCACAAACACTCGAGACTCGTACCCCAAACCATCAGTACGATTACATGTTGGGTCCAACGCAATAAAAACTGTGGGGGCGCGAGAGAAGAGATGAGTTCGAGAAAGTGAGATACTGGTTGTCGAGAATCTGTCAATTTCCTCTTATACCTCTTCTTCAATCCAATTATTTTGGTGATTGTAACCCTATGTATAATAAAGTAGGCATAGTATATACAGCACAGAAACAAGCCATTCGGCCCAACCAGTCTATGTCGGTGTTTATGCTCCACTCGGGCCTCCTCCCATCTTTCCTCATCTAACTATCAGCATAAACCTCCATTCACTTCTCCTTCATTTGCTTATCTAATCGCCCCTTAAATGCATCGATACTATTCGCCTCAACCACTCCCTGTGGTAGCGAGTTCCACATTCTCACCACTCTCTGGGTAAAGAAGTTTCTTCTGAATTCCCCATTTGATTTTTTGGTGACTATCTTATATTGATGGCCTCTAGTTTTACTCTTCCCCACAAGTGGAAACACTCCCTGTGTCTATCAAAACCTTTCATGATTTTAGAGACCTCTTTTAGGTCACCCCTCAGCCTTCGCTTTTCAAGAGAAAAGAGCCCAGCCTTTCTCCCCAGTTTCATTCCACCCAAAATTCTGCCCAGTCGTGTCAGAGAAGAGGAATAGTTGAAATAAAAATCAGTAAGTGTGTGTGTATATGCATGTGTGCGCGCAAAAGAGAGAGACAGAGATAAAGAGAGAAGAGAAAGAACGAGAGCGCGAGAAAACGAGAGAGAGAGAACGAGAACCACACACACACACACAAACTGAGCCAGACTGACACTAAAGATTGACACCAGTAATTTCCACAGGGTTCTCCTGCCGGAAGTTTGGGGGACACCCCTGAAAAACAGCATAAACGGCCACTTCCGCTGAGGGGGTCTTGAGAAGCGGAAGGTCAGGGAATTCCTATGGAAATTCTACCCAGAAGTTTTTGGTCTTAAAGACAGAATGGATTTTTGTAACTCAGATGAAAAGAATTAACTTCAAACAGAAAGCTGTTTGAGATAACGGAGAACGGAATAAAAATCAGAAAATGGACAAGTGCGGCGACAGCAAGTTATTTTTAAAAAGCTTTCTTTTTTTTTTAAATTCATGGGCGTTGCTGGAAAGGCCGGTATTTATTGCCCATCTCTAATTGCCCCTCGAGAAGATGGTGGTGAACCGCCGCCTTGAACCTAGCAGTTTGGTACAACCGAGTGACTCGCTCAGCCATTTCAGAGGGCAGTTAAGAACAACCATTTGCTGTGGGTCTGGAGTCACATATCGACCAGACCGGGTAAGGGCGGCAGATTTCCTTCCCTAAAAGGATGGGTTTTTACGCCAATCCGGTAGTTTCATGGTCACCATTACTGATACTAGCTTTTTAATTCCAGATTTATTTAATTGAATTTAAATTCCCCAGCTGGGATTTGAACTCATGTCTCAGGATCATTAATCCAGGCCTCTGGATTACTAGTCCAGTAATCTAACCGCTATGCTACCGTACCCGACAATCTATATATTGCCTTTGATGTAGGAAAACTTCCCAAAGCGCTTCACAGAAGCGTAGACAAATATCAACGCTGAGCTCAAGGAGGTGATCATCAAACTGTACTTTGCTACAGAGAGCCATAGACCAGCCCCCAGCCCCCGCCCCGTTTAAAAACGGGCAGTGGCTTAGATCAGCCGAAAAGTGAAAACCATTAACGCCAATTTGAAACTGGTTATGGTGTTTTAAACGCTCAGTTTATTTTGGGTAGAAACAGCTGTGCTTACTCACATTAGCACCTCCTTTAGGTGCACTGATGCGAGAACAAGTAAACAGCATCTCATTTAAGCACAGTGAAGCAGGAACAATCAAAGAAATGAGTTAAATAAAGCTATTGTAGTTGCATTGTGTGGTAAACCACTGTTTGTATTCCTGTTTGTCCTGTTTGTATTCCACTGTGTACATGCCTGGACATGCCTCGGCTGACTCCTCCCACAGGTCCTAGTATAAAGGTGACTGCTCCCCAGCCCTTAGTATCATGGACCGGTCGACCACGCGAGGCAGACCTCCATTCTGTTGTTAATAAAAGCCTTTAGTTACTCTTCTAACTCTCAGTCTTTTATGAGTAATTGATAGCGCATCACATTGCAGGCGGTATTGTTTGGTTTCTTCGACGGTGATCTACAGTATATTTAACAGGTCATAAGGACGTGAGACGGCGTCAATAGAAATCTCTGTTAGTTAACAGATTCCTTTGTGTTTCTCCTTTGCCTGTTCTCTCACCTGGGAATAAAAAGCAAGGATTGTTGTGCATTACCTAATTGAATAGGTAAAGTATCAAGACAGGTGACGGTGCAGGGGACAAGAGAGAACCATGGCAGGAGACAATCTGGTTACGACTGAATAATTGTGGAATCGAGCGAGGACAGTCCTACTGACCTGGACAATGGAGGAGCGGCGTTGCAGGAGGTTGACTATGTCAGAACTCAAGGAGTGGAGATGCCGGAGTTGGACTGGGGTGGACAAATGTATGTGATTTCAAATAAAGCTGTTGGACTATAACCTGGTGTTGTGTGACTTCTTACATTTGTAGAACTCAAGGAGGACGAGGAGGGAGTGTGTTCCATGGTCACAGCCACATAGGATGCAAGTTCTGAGTTTGATTAGGGCCATTTCAATGCTCCGACTTGAGCCATTTAAACACAAACAGCTGCTTTATAATAAACTCACTCATCCTTGAAAGTGGATAGCGACATGGTAATAACTCTCAGGTGCTCGAAAGAGGTTCGATTCCAAATGTTTATGAAATCCGCCCATTTTCCCCCGGAGATTCCACAGGTACCCTCATGAGAGACGCATGAAGTACAGATGGCATAGCAGCTCCATACATACTCTCCAAGATCTCAGGGGGAAAAGCGAGCCAAGCGTCGAGTAGCAAACCAGGCTGATCGGATTTGTTTTTTTTTTGTGTTAATGGGCAGCACAGAAACAGGCCATTCGGCCCAACAGGTCCAGCCTCCACAAGAGCCTCCTCCCCCTATCAGCATAACCTTCTATCCCTTTCGCCCTCGTGTACTTATCTAGCTTCCCTTTAAATGCATCACTGAAGAAGAGTACGTTTGCAGAGGCAGGTTGGAGTGAGGCCATGGTGGGATTCGTAGATACAGATGAGTATTTTAAATTGTATGCATTGGAAACAAGTTGGTTAAGATCAGCAAAGACAGGAATGATGGATGAATGAGACTGGAGAGGGTGCAGAGAAGATTTACAAGGATGATACCAGAAATGCGAGGCTACACATATCAGGAAAGGATGAACAGGCTGGGTCTCTTTTCTCTTGAAAAGAGAAGGCTGAGGGGTGACCTAATAGAGGTCTTATGAAAGGTTTTGATAGAGAGGATAGAGAGAGTGTTTCCACTTGTGGGGAAGAGCAAAACTAGAGGCCATCAATATAAGAGAGTCACCAAGAAATCCAATAGGGAATTCAGAAGAAACTTCCTTACCCAGAGAGTGGTGAGAATGTGGAACTCGCTCCCACAGGGAGTGGTTGAAGCAAATAGTATAGAGGCATTTAAAGGGAGGCGAGACAAGCATATGAGGGAGAAGGGACTCGAGGGTTACGCTGATAGATTTAGATGAGGAAAGACGGGAGGAGGCTCGAGTGGAGCATAAACGCTGGCATGGACTGGTTGGGCCGAATGGCCTGTTTCTGTGCCGTATATCCTGTGTAATCCGATGTGTGCGGGGTATAGGAAATGGGTGGCTGAGTTTTGAATAAATTGGAGACTATGGACGGTGTAAAATGGGAGGCTACTGAAAAAATAAATTTAAAAAGTGGGAATAAGCGTTCTGTCTTCAGTACGGGAGGTGGGGCGGCCGGAAGGGGAGTGGGGCGGCCGGAAGGGGAGTGGGGCGGCCGGAAGGAGAGTGGGGCGGCCGGAAGGAGAGTGGGGCGGCCGGAAGGAGAGTGGGGCGGCCGGAAGGAGAGTGGGGCGGCCGGAAGGAGAGTGGGGCGGCCGGAAGGAGAGTGGGGCGGCCGGAAGGAGAGTGGGGCGGCCGGAAGGAGAGTGGGGCGGCCGGAAGGAGAGTGGGGCGGCCGGAAGGAGAGTGGGGCGGCCGGAAGGAGAGTGGGGCGGCCGGAAGGAGAGTGGGGCGGCCGGAAGGAGAGTGGGGCGGCCGGAAGGAGAGTGGGGCGGCAGGAAGGAGAGTGGGGCGGCAGGAAGGAGAGTGGGGCGGCAGGAAGGAGAGTGGGGCGGCAGGAAGGACAGTGGGGCGGCAGGAAGGAGAGTGGGGCGGCAGGAAGGAGAGTGGGGCGGCAGGAAGGAGAGTGGGGCGGCAGGAAGGAGAGTGGGGCGGCAGGAAGGATAGCAATGTGTTTTTTCATAAAACCAAGGTGAATGTGAACAGTCTTGGAAAGGATGTGGGAGTAATAGAATATTGTTCTCTTCCTCCTTCCTGTTCTAATATTTATCAAAATAGGTCACCACACAGATGATATTATCTTCTTCTTCTTAGGCAGTCCCTCGGAACC
Organism: Somniosus microcephalus; assembly: GCF_052327205.1. NCBI lineage: Eukaryota > Metazoa > Chordata > Chondrichthyes > Squaliformes > Somniosidae > Somniosus > Somniosus microcephalus. Next base: position 10,928,462 of record NC_140993.1, read on the forward strand.
GAGGATGATTTGCTTCCACGTTAACAATGAGTCCTCAGGTGACTGATGAGTCCAATGCGGGACCGACAGTCTCTGTCACAGGTGGGGCAGACGGTGGTTGAAGGGGCGGGTGGCTGAGGTGCTTGGGTTGACGTGCGCTCCTTGCGCTTGGCTTCCGCGCGCTCCTTGCGCTTGGCTTCCGCTTGCTCCCGGTGAAGAGACTCGAGGTGTTCAGCGCCTTCCTGGATGCTGCTCCTCCACTTTGTGCGGCCTTGGGCCAGGGATTCCCAGGCGTCAGTGGGGATGTTGCACTTTTTCAAGGCGGCTTTGAGGGTGTCCTTGAAGCGTTTCCTCTGCCCACCTGGGGCTCTCTTGCCGTGTCGGAGCTCCGAGTAGAGCGCTTGTTTTGGGAGTCTCGTATCGGGCATGCGGACAATGTAATTTAAACAACTTGCAAATACAGGTAGACTATCCTTTATCCGAAAACCTCGGGACCAGCCGTGTTTCGGTTTTCGGAAAATTTCGGATTTCAGAAGGTATTTTATAAGACTGGGAAATTTGTCGGGGGTGGGGGTCGTCGGCGGGGGGTCGTCGGCGGGGGTCAGGGTCGTGCGCACGACTTACGCTGACCCTCTGCTCAGCGTAAGTCGTGCGCCACTCTGGTCATGTTGTGCGCACGACTTACGCTGAACGAGAAAACCTTCGGTTTTTAGAGGGTTTCGGAAGTTCGGATAAAGGGTAGTGTACCTGTACAGACAAAGGATTAGATTTAGACACCCGTGCATGCTACAATTGGCTGCACTTGGACACGTGTTGTATTGTACCTTGTGGCAGTCTCTACTTCTGCAGTGCCTTCTTTCGATGTTAGTACATGCAACATCATTTTTAGTTCAGTCCATACTAGAGTGAAGTTCTGATCGAATTATTAGAATTTGGCGCAGAGCACGTAACTTAAAAGCACTGCTTTTGGACCGACAAGTCCCTTTAATGAACTCAGAAGTCAGGTTATTTTTGCCGAATAATTTTACTAAAGCGTTAAGTCGCCAAAAAGGTTACCACACACAGCCTGCGAGTTCGGACGAAAGGTCAATGAGCTGAAACGTTAGCTGTTTCTCTCTCTCTCGCCCCACGGATGCTGCCTGACCGCTCGAGTATTTCCAGCATTTTCTGCTTATAGTTCAGAAGTCAGCTTATTCAATAAAATACGTAATTTTTAAACTATAGGTTGACTCATCAATATTCCAAAACACACATTAAAAAAAACACACTTAAGATACTTTAATTCCATTGGTAAAGTCTCACAATATCTTCTAGAGTACAAATACAATTCTAGGCAAGTCACTCACTCACATCCATGACCAAAGGATGGTTAAGAGATATCCACTGCAAGCACTATTTTAATTATCAAAGCCCTTTGACAGAAGAAACAAACCATATAGGTTCAGCTGAATCAATGTGATACATAATTTTTTACAGCAATCTCTCGTGTGGTCAAAATAGAAGAGGTACAACTATTTCTGCTGATCTGTTCAGCACACTACCAGTTTTGACTGGTCGCGAAATCCTACACCTTAACTCTGAGCTAATATTTACAGTCACCACCAGATAATTATACTGGTTTTAGATCCAATATATTGAAGTCAGAACTTCTCTGAAAACAAACGCAGTTAATCGATTGTTTTACAAATCGTTTAACTCGCGACTAGGGCCGTCAATTAATCACAGTGAGCTTCTGCGAAGGGCCGAATGGCCTACTCCCGCTCCTATTTCTTGTGATATGATTAGTGCGTTAATACCTCTGGCGATATAAATAAATACAAATCCGAGGCGGGTCAGTATTTGAAAAATTCAAAATCACACTAAAATGAATCGTTACTTGTAATACGAGAGTACTCCCTTTTAGACAAAAAGCTTTACGAGAAACTAATCCACAATGGTCATGTTTAAACTTAGAACAACTGAAGTCTCACTTGTGAAAAGTGGGGAAATAAGACTTCCCGCTAGATATAAAGAACGTAACTTTTTTTTTGAATAGCCCCTGCCTCAGGCAGATACTTCACCCGAGGCAACATGGAAACCAGCCTCGCGTGCCCACGCAGACCTGGATCATAGAACCATGCAGCACAGCGGGAGGCCATTCGGCCCATCCTGCCTGTGCCGGCTCTTTGAAAGAGCTCTCCAATTAGTCCCACTTCCCCCCTGCTCTTTCCCCACAGCCCTGCAAATTTATCCTTTCCAAGGCACAGGCCGATGGGCCAAATGGCCTCCTTCTGTGCTGTATCATTCTATGATTCTAAGTGTTTATCCTTTCTCTTTCTTAGGCAGTCCCTCGGAACCGAGGATAACTTGCTTCCACATTAAAAATGAGTTCTCAGGTGACTGATGAGTCCAATGCGGGACCTACAGTCTCTGTCACAGGTGGGGCAGACGGTGGTTGAAGGGGCGGGTGGGTGGGGCGCTTGGGTTGACGTGCGCTCCTTGCGCTTGGCTTCCGCTTGCTCCCGGCAAAGAGACTCGAGGTGTTCGGCGCCTTCCCGGATGCTTCTCCTCCATTTTGTGCGGTCTTGGGCCAGGGATTCCCAGGTGTCGGTGGGGATGTTACACTTTTTCAAGGAGGCTTTGAGGGTGTCCTTGAAGCGTTTCCTCTGCCCACCTGGGGCTCTCTTGCCGTGCCGGAGCTCCGAGTAGAGCGCTTGTTTTGGGAGTCTCGTATCGGGCATGCGGACAATGTGACCCGTCCATCAGAGCGGACTTGAGCGTGGTCAGAGCTTCGATGCTGGGGATGTTGGCCTGAGCGAGAACACTGACGTCGGTGCGCCTATCCTGCCAATGGATTTGCAGGATCTTGCGGAGGCAGCGTTGGTGGTACCTCTCCAGTGCTCTGAGGTGCCTGCTGTACATGGTCCATGTCTCTGAGGCATACAGCAGGGCGGGTATCACTGCTGCCCTGTAGACCATGAGCTTAGTGCCAGGTTTGAGGTCCTGGTCTTCAAACACTCTCTTCCTCAGGCGACCGAAGGCTGCACTGGCACACTGAAGGCGGTGTTGGACTTCGTCGTCGACGTCTGCCCTTGTTGACAGTAGGCTCCCGAGGTATGGAAAGTGGTCCACGTTGTCCAAGGCCTTGTCGTGGATTTTGATAATCGGGGGGCAGCACTGTGTGGCGGGGGCAGGTTGGTAGAGGGCCTTTGTCTTACGGATGTTTAGTGTAAGGCCCATGCTCTCGTACGCTTCGGTGAAGGTGTCCAATTCCCTTTTGAATGTTACTATTGAATCTGCCCTTTCAGGCAGCGCATTCCAGATCACAACAGCTCACTGCATTAAAAAAAACGCTGCCAATTATCTTAAATCTGTCCCATCCTGTCAGTGGAAACAGTTTCTCCTTATTCACTATCAAAATCTCAGTTTTGAACACCTCATTACAACAATAACTAGACTTCAAAAATACTTCATTGGCTATAAAGCACGTTGGGACGCCCTGAGGTTGTGAAAGGCGCTATTGAAATGCAAGTCTCTGTCTTTCTTTTTAGGCACACACAACAGCCAATTTGTTCGAAGTAAAGTCCAACAAACAGCAAGTGAGTGATCGAATTACATAAGTGAATGAATTAGCAAATACTGTAATCTTTTTGGTCATGTTGGTTGAGGGATGCCTGCTGGCCAGGACACCAGGAGAACTCGTTCTTCTTCCCTGAACAGTGCCACGGAATATTGTATGCCCACTTCAGCAGGCACAAGCGTATCGTTTTAATGTCTCATCCAAAAAAAACCCCTCCAATAATATAGCACTCCTTCAGTACTGCACGCACTGAAGTCTAGTTATATGCTCAAGCCTCTACTGGGGCTCGAACCCACAACTGTCTGATTCAGATGGGAAAGTGCTACCTGTATCTCTTACTTAGCCCCTAAAATTCAACAGTGATCAGAAACAGGACACTGAAATTCATTACCAACCAATCTTTGCTACTGCACACAGAACGCACAAATGAAGAGATAAATCTGGAAATTGTATGTATTGCGCTAGCGGAGCGGTGGCATCGGGAAAGCTGTCCAGATGTGAGAGACCAGGAATCCTCGGGAGCAGTGGAGAACGACTTAAGAACGATGAATCTGGGAAAAGTATAGAAATGAGGTGAAGATGATAAAGGCACAGAGCCTAGAAAATGTAGTGATGAAGGAAATGTTACAAACACAACAATGGAAGTGGCTGAACCTTAAAAGATGTCCAAATAGCACAGAAGAGATTAAAGAACACAAACATAAGAATTAGGAGCAGGAGTCGGCCATACAGCCCTTCAAGCCTGCTCCGCCATTCAATAAGATCAGGGCTGATCTTCGACCTCAACTCCACTTTCCCGCCCGATCCCCATATTAATTGATTCCCCTAGAGTCCAAAAATCTATCGATCTATCTCAGCCTTGAATATACTCAATGACTGAGGAGCCACAGCCCTTCGGGGTAGAGAATGCCAAAGATTCACAATCCACTGAGTGATGAAATTCCTCATCTCAGTCTTAAATGGCCGGCCCCTTATCCTGAGACTGTGACCCCTGGTTCTAGACTCTCCAGCCAGGGGAAACAACCTCTCAGCATCTACCCTGTCAATCCCCCTCAGAATCTTATATGTTTCAATGAGATCACCTCTCATTTTTCTAAACTCCAGAGAGTATCGGCCCAATCTACACAATCTCTCCTCATAGGACAGCCCTCTCATCCCAGGAATCAATCTAGTGAACCCTCCTTCCTTAGATAAGGAGACCAAAACTGTGCACAGTACTCCAGGTGGTCTCACCAAGGCCCTCTACAATTGTAACAAGACTTCCTTAATCTTGTACTCCAACCCCCTTGCAATAAATGCCAACACACCATTTGCCTTCAAATCGGCCTCGATGCCCCATAACTAGACAGGGAGGTGAAAAGCCAAGCTCACCACTCCTGTTCGCTATCCCCTGACTCCTGCTGGAATGGGAATGGGGTGTGGATACATTCGAGAGCAGAATCAGGGTCAGCGCTGAACTACAACACAATATACGATAGCCAAATACTGCAGATGTTGGAAATCCGAAATAACAACAGAAAATGCTGGAAAAACTCAGGTCAGGCAACATCCGTGGAGAGAAATTTGAGTTGACGAAACGTCAACTCAAATTTCTCTCCACGGATGTTGCCTGACCTGCTGAGTTTTTCCAGCATTTTCTGTTGTTATTTACAACACAATATAGCCTGGCAGTGCTCTCTGTCCAGGCGCACTTGTGAACAATGTCCACTTGGGCAAGATACTGGTGGGTAAGCAGAAGAAATGCACCCCAGCAAAAGTCAAAGCTCTCAGATTAGAAGGGGGGTGGGGGGAAGTGAACCCAATACACAGCAGAGAATTAACCCAGGTGAAGCACGTTCGCACAGTTATACAGTGCCTTGTTACATCCTCAGGATATCCAGAAGCTCATTACAACCAAAGGTTTCTTTTTTTTTTTTACATTAACACAAAGGCAAAATACTGCAGATGCTGGAAATCTGAAATATAAACAGAAAATGCTGGAAATATTCAACAGGTCAGGCAGCATCCGTGGAGAGAGAAACTGAGCATAAATCCGGTGAACACAATGCAGTGGGACATCCTGGCACTGGGGAGGGGACAGGAAAGGGCAACCTAATTGACATCACAGAATAGCTACCCCAGCCACAAGAAAAATCAATGGAAACGAGGGATATCTACACTGGAGAAAAGGTGCTGAGGGAGACCTCACTCAGATATTCAGGAATCTGAGTTATAGATCATCGGAACCTCAGTGATGCCTGGTAATCCCAACAACAACTTGCATTTATATAGGGCCTTTAACGTAGTAAAATTTCCCACGGTGCTTCACAGGAGCGATTATCAAACAAAGTTTGACACCGAGCCACACAGGGAGATATTAGGACAGGTGACCAAAAGCTTGGTCAAAGAGGTAGGTTTTAAGAAACGTCTTAAAGGAGGAAAGAGGGGTTTAGGGCCCAGGCAGCTGAAGGCACAGCTGCCAATGATGGAGCGATGAAAATAGGGGATGCGTAAGAAGCCAGAATTGGAGGAGTGGAGATATCTCGGAGGGTTGTAGGGCTGGAGGAGGTTAGAGAGATGGTTACATGGACTCAAATGCAGCTAGAAACAAAGTTTAGATTGAATTACTTGCATCTATACAGTGCCCTTCAATATAAAAGAAAGACTTGCACATAAATGTTTCGGTACCACACAGGGCAGATAAAGGCAGACAACATTGCAAAGGTGAAAGTGTGCTCTTTGCTGATGAGCAGATCAAGCGGTTTAAAGCTGAGCTGGAGATTGAATCGGAGTTTCTGGTTCACCAGTGATTGGCTTTACACAGACGGTGGTTAAAATATGAAAGATGGCCTGCAGAGACATGGGGGGTAATTCTAACACCTAAAACGGGTGGGTTTGGGTGGAAAGTAAAAATGCAAAAACATTTCAAAGTAGAGTCGAGGCCAAGATCAGATCAGCCATGATCTTATTGAATGGCAGAGCAGGTTCGAGGGGCTGAATGGTCGACTCCTGCTCCTATTTCTTATGTTATAAACCCAAGCCGCCTCGAACCCACCCACTTCCGGTTTTAACGGAGGCAGGACAGGGAGCGGGCAACCAATCCGCTCTCAGAAGACCACAGGAAACCTAACAGGTAAAAGGAGGCGAGAGTGCCTTTACATCACTGCTTATGGGCCAGGAGGAGCAGGAGTGGTTCCTCCAGGCCCAACGAGCTTACCCTGTAAACTTCCCCCCCTCCACCCACCCCTGCGATCTGTCAGCTTTCCTGACCCCTCACCCGCTATCAGCCCTGACCCCCACAACATCCCCCCCGCAACTCGCGATCTCTTCCCCACCGCCCCCACAACTAAACGTAGCTGCTTCTTGGCCACGCCCTTTCCCGGAGCCTTCCCCACCCGACAGGCAGCCAAGCCCGTCAATCAAGCTAACTTTCGAGTGGGGGGGGGGGATCTCTATGCCGTTTGGGGAAACCCGCACTTACGGGTCTCTCAACCTCAACTCCTCTCCCTCTTCCCACACCCACACCCACCCCCCTCGCCATCGTGTCAGCAAATTCCAGAGGGACCATGGTAAATGCACTTGACGGAGGCAACTAAAAGGTATGAGAGCCATAGAAATATGTGAGGTTGGTCAAACTTTGGCACCAGCCAAATTAAATTCAACGATAGCAAAATACTGCGGATGCTGGAAATCCAAAATAACAACAGAAAATGCTGGAAAAACTCAGCAGGCCAGGCAACATCCGTGGAGAGAAAGAGAGTCAACGTTTCAGGTCGAAACCCTTCATCAGGACTGAGAGAAAAGGCAGGAAATGAAACAAAAGGCAGTTTGGGGGATTGGGAAATGGGGGAGGGGATGAAAGAGGAGACATTAAGAGATATTCAAGGTGAGACGAGATGGTAATCGGACAGGTAAAGAAACAGACAATGGCTCTAGATGAAGTGCGAAATGCGCTGGCAGAGTGAGAGACAGCTGCCGTGTGGGAGAGAGAGGAAAAAAAGGGAAAAGTCACAAATCAAAAGTGTGGATAAAAAATATAATAATAGGGGCCGAGGTTATGATCTGAAGTTGTTGAACTCGATATCGAGTCCGGAAGACTGTCAAGTGCCTAATTGGAAGATGAGGTGCTGCTCCTCGAGTTTACAGTGAGCTTCCGTGGAACAATGCAAGAGGCCAAGGATGGTGAGGTCTGAGAGGGTGAATTGAAATGACAGGCGACCGGAAGCTCGGGGTCACCCTTACGGACTGAACGGAGGTGTTCCGCAAAGCGGTCACCCAATCTGCGCGTTTGGTCTCCCCAATGTAGAGGAGACCACATCGTGAGCAGCGAATACAGTATACTAGATTGCAAGTACAACAAGTAAATCGCTGTTTCACCTGGAAGGGGTGTTTGGGGCCCTGGACAGTGGGAAGGGAGGAGGTAAAAGGGCAGGTGTTGCATCTCCTGCGCTTGCACGGGAAGGTGCCGGGCAAAGGGGAAGGGGTGCTGGGGGTGATAGAGGAGTGGACCAGGGTGTCTCGGAGGGAGCGGTCCCTACGGAATGCTGAAAGGGGAGGGGAGGGGAAGATGCGTTTGGTGGTGGGATCACTTTGGAGGTGGCGGAAATGGCGGAGGATGATCCGTTGAATGTGGAGGCTGGTGGGGTGAAAGATGAGGACAAGGGGAACCCTATCGTGGTTCCGGGAGGGAGGGGCAGGGGTGAGGGCTGAAATGCGGGAGATAGAACGGACCCGGTCGAGGGCCGTGTCAACCACAGTAGAGGGGAATCCTCGGTTGATGAAAAAGGAAGACATGTCGGAAGCACTGGTGTGGAAGGTGGCATCGTCAGAACAGACGCGGCGGAGACAGAGAAATTGGGAGAATGGAAGAGAGTCCTTACAGGAGGCGGGGTGGGAGGAAGTAGTACTGTATTCACTGCTCACGATGTGGTCTCCTCTACATTGGGGAGACCAAACGCTGATTGGGTGACCGCTTTGCGGAACACCTCCGTTCAGTCCGTAAGGGTGACCCCGAGCTTCCGGTCGCCTGTCATTTCAATTCACCGTTCCATTCCCACTCAGATCTCACCGTCTGCGGCCTCTTGCATTGTTCCACAGAAGCTCAGTGTAAACTCGAGGAACAGCACCTCATCTTCCGATGAGGCACTTTACAGCTTTCTGGACTCAATATCGAGTTCAACAACTTCAGATCATAACCTCGGCCCCTATTATATTTTTATATTTTTTATCCACATTTTTGGTTTGTGACTTTTCCCTTTTTTCCCCTCTCTCCCACATGGCAACTGTCTTCCACTCTGCCAGCGCATTTCACACTTCATCCAGAGCCATTGTCTGTTTCTTTACCTGTCCTATTACCATCTCGTCTCACCTTGAATATCTCTTAATGTCTCTACTTTCATCCCCTCCCCCATTTCCCAGCCGCCAAACTGCATTTTGTTTCATTTCGTGCCTTTTCTCTCAGTTCTGTAGAAGGGTTTCGACCCAAAACGTTGACTCTATTTCTCTCTCCACGGACGTTGCCTGGCCTGCTGAGTTTTTCCAGCAAATTAAATTCAACAGTCTCTTCAGATTCTATAATATTTCAATTCAACGTTTCATACAATATAGATGTCAGCTGGTTTTTTTTTGATAAAAGTCGAGGCCTTAACTATTCCACACTTCACTAATTTCAAATAGGATTATATTGAGCTTATAGATCTTATACCTTAAAACCCTTTGATGTTAAACTACATTACACAATGTACGTCCAAACAAAATTGTGCGTCTTGCCTTCTTTTTCTGCACACAATAGGTCCTCTCACCCGTATCATAGACATCTCGATACTCACGGTCAAGGTGTCATCCATAGGTCTTGAACGTACAGAATCGTCTGTAAACCTTCACAGGGAGGCAGTTTGGTATCCCGGTAAGCAAACCGGTAAAATGAAAACCCGAAGGCTACAGCCACACATTAGCTGTAAACACCGTCTCCGGTACAAGCCTAGCATGCGCGTGACTGTAGCGCTTCAGAACCTTACTGCAGCTTAATGGAAAAAAAAATGATAAATTCGCTGCATCTCATTTCAAATCACCAGCATACTGACATCAAACAATCCTTCTTAGCATATCTTGGTCTCCGATCCTACCTCTGCCAAGCAAACACCAAACAACTGAGCTTCTGCGATTCTCCAACATTGTGCTGTTTATCCCCACATCATGTTTCTACGCAAAATGCGCCCAAGGGCATAACTGGAACATGCAAGCAGGTGCAGACAAGAACAGCCCACTTCAATTAGCTAATGGGTTCGAGCACAAAAACGGTGTGCAATTAGTAATGAAGCACCTTTTTATAAAAAATACACAAACAGCCAAACAGAATTGTCATCATACAAATTATAAAATCAGAAAGCTCCTTTTCTGCCAAGAGCATTTTATTTGACAATAAGACTGCAGCAGTTGACCTGTAATTCTTCCACACACAACATAAAACTGGCAGCTGACTTTCAGCTGTTGTTGTAAAAAGATTTTAACGTGTCACAACTTTGGTAGCACAACACAGCATGCTTAAAAAGGTTTCCTCAAACCCAAACACATGAAATTACAGAACAGAAATAAGACTTGATCCATTATCTTATTTCAGATCCATTCCGTGCGAAAATGGTTCTCAAGGGCAACTAGGGATGGGCAATAAATGCTGGCCTTGCCAGCGACGGCCACATCCCATTAATTAATTTTTTTAAAAAGCAAAAAAAAATCATGCTTTTCTCATCAATTTAAAGGGCAATTACAATTATTTTGATTTATAGCGGTACAACATTAATAAAAATTCCGAAGATTCAATTTAGTTTGAGGATCTTGCAAATTAACTTTTATTCAGTATGATCATTTAAAAAAAAAAATTTGTACTCTGACCATATCGGCCAGACCGGGTAAGGGCAGCAGATTTCCATCCCTAAAGGACATTAGTGAACCAGATGGGTTTTTACAACAATCCGGTAGTTTCATGGTCACCATTACTGATACTAGCGGTTTAATCCAGATTTATTTAATTAACTGAATTTAAATTCCACACTTGCCGTGGTGGGATTTGAATACATGTCTCCAGATCATTAGATCACCTCTCATTCTTCTAAACTCATAGAATGGTTACAGCACAGAAGGCCATTCGGCCCGTCGAGCCCGTGCCGGCTCTCTGCAAGAGCACTTCAGCTAGTCCCACTCCCCTGCCCTTTCCCCATAGCCCTGCAAATGTTTTTCCTTCAGGTACTTATCCAGCTCCCTTTTGAAAGCCACGATTAAATCTGCCTCCATCGCCCTCTCAGGCAGTGCATTCCAGATCCTAACCACTCGCTGTGTAAAAAAGTTTTTCCTCATGTCGCCTTTGGTTCTTCTGCCAATCACCTTAAATCTGTGTCCTCTGGTTCTCGACCCTTCCGCCAATGGGAACAGTTTCGCTCCCTCTACTCTGTCCAGACCCCTCATGATTTTGAACGCCTCCATCAAATCTCCTCTCAACCTTCTCCAGAAAATGAAAAATAAAGGCCATCGCCAAGTTAACAACTTGTATTTATATAGCACCTTTAACGTAGTAAAACATCCCAAGGCGCTGCACAGGTGGAGTATAAGACAATGTGACACCGAGCTACATAAGGAGATATTAGGAGGTGAAAGAGGTAGGTTTAAAGGGTTGTCTTAAAGGAGGAAAGAGAGGTAGAGCGGTTCCGACAGGGAATTCCGGAGCTTAGGGCCTAGGCAACAGAAGACACGGCCAACTATGGTTGAGCGATTATAATCAGGGATGCTCAAGAGGGCAGAATTAGAGGAAGCAGATATCTCAGGGGGTTGTGGGGCTGAAGGAGATTAGAGAGACAGGAAGGAGCGAGGCCACGGAGAGATTTGAAAACAAAGAAGAGAATTTTGAAATCGAGGTGCTGCTTAACCGGGAGCCAATGTAGGTCAGCGAGCACAGGGGTGATGGGTTAACGGGACTTGGTGCGAGTTAGGACACGGGCAGCCGAGTTTTCGATGACCTCAAGTTTACGTAGGGTAGAATGTGGGAGGCCAGCCAGGAGTGCGTTGGAATAGTCAAGTCTAGAGGTAACATAGAAGATAGGAGCAGGAGTAGGCCATTCGGCCCCTCGAGCCTGCTCCGCCATTCAATGAGATCATGGCTGATCATCCAAATTCAGTACCCTATCCCTGCCTTCTCCCCATATCCCTTGATCCCTTTAGCCTTAAGAAATATATCCAACTCCTTCTTGAATATACTTAATGATCTGGCCTCTACTGCCTTCTGTGGTAGAGAATTCCACAGGTTCACCACTCTCTGGGTGAAGAAATTCCTCCTCATTTCAGTCCTAAATGGCTTACCCCTTATCCTTAGACTATGACCCCGGTTCTGGACTCCCCGGCCATCGGAAACATCCTTCCTGCATCTAGTCTGTCCAGGCCTGACAGAATTTTATAGGTTTCGATGAGATCCCCTCTCAATCTTCTAAGCTCCAGTGAGTATAAGCCCAATCGACACAATCTCTCCTCGTACGTCATTCCTGCCATCCCAGGTATCAGCCTGGTGAATCTTCGCTGCACTCCCTCCATGGCAAGAACGTCCTTCCTCAGGTAAGGTGACCAAAACTGCACACAATACTCAAGGTGCGGTCTCACCAAAGCCTTGTACAACTGCAGCAAGACATTCTTGTTCCTGTACTCGAACCCTCTTGCTACGAAGGCCAACATACCATTTGCCTTATTAACCGCCTGCTGCACCTGCATGCTTACCTTCAGCGACCGGTGCATAAGAACACCCAGGTCTCTTTGCACTTCCCCCTCTCCCAATCTATTACCATTCAAATAATAATCTGCCTTCCTCTTTTTGCCACCAAAGTGGATAACCTCACATTTATCCACATTATAGTGCATTTGCCATGTTTCTGCCCAATCACCCAACCTGTCGAAATCGTGCTGGAGTTTCACGACATCCTCCTCACAGCATACCCTCCCACCCAGCTTTGTGTCGTCTGCAAATTTGGAGATATTACATCCAATTCCCTCGTCCAGATCATTAATATATATTGTGAACAGCTGGGGTCCTAGGACCGATCCTTGCGGTACCCCACTAGTCACTGCCTGCCACTCGGAAAACGACCCATTTATTCCAACTCTTTGCTTTCTATCCGCCAACCAGTTCTCTATCCTTGCCCCCAATCCCATGTGCCTTAATTTTGCACGCTAATCTCTTATGCGGGACCTTATCAAAAGCCTTCTGAAAGTCCAAATACACCACATCCACTGGTTCTCCCTTATCTATTTTACCAGTTACATCCTCAAAAAATTCCAGTAGATCAGTCAAGCACGATTTACCTTTTGTAAATCCATGTTGACTTTGTCCGATCCTGTCACTGCTTTCCAAGTGCTCTACTATTACATCTTTTATAATGGACTCTAGCATTTTCTCCACTACCGATGTCAGACTTACCGGTCTATAATTCCCCGCTTTTTCTCTACCACCTTTTTTGAATAGTGGGGTAACATTAGCTATCCTCCAATCCATGGGTACTGTTCCAGAGTCTATCGAGTTCTGGAAGATGACCAGCAATGCATCTACTATTTCTAGGGCCACTTCCTTAAGTACCCTGGGATGTAGATTATCAGGCCCTGGGGATTTATCGGCCTTCAGTCCCATCAATTTTCCTAACACCATTTCCCTACAAATACTGATTTCTTTCAGTTCCACCCTTTCATCAGACCCTATGTTCCCCGGCATCTCTGGGAGGTTATTTGTGTCCTCCTTTGTGAAGACAGAATCAAAATATGTATTTAGTTGGTCTGCCATTTCTTTGTTCCCCATTATAAATTCCCCTGAATCTGACTGCAAGGGACCTACGCTTGACTTCACCAATCTTTTTCTCTTCACATATCTATAAAAGCTTTTACAGTCAGTTTTTATGTTCCCTGCAAGCTTACTCTCATATTCTATTTTCCCCTTCTTAATTAATCCCTTTGTCCTCCTTTGTTGAATCCTAAACTGCTCCCAATCCTCAGGATTATTGCTTTTTCTGGCCAATTTATATGTCCTCTCCTTGGATTTTATGCGATCCCTAATTTCCCTTGTTAGCCATGGTTGAGTCACCTTTTTTGTTTTATTTTTATGCCAAACTGGGATGAACAAATTCTGTAGTTCATCCATGTGGTCTTTGAATGTTTGCCATTGCCTATCCAGCATCAACCCTTTGAGTGCCATTCCCCAATCAATCCTACCCAACTCGCGCCTCAGACCATTGTAGTTTCCTTTATTTAAATTTAGGACCCTAGTCTCTGAGTCAACTACTTCATTCTCCATCTTAATTAAGAATTCGATCATATTATGATCGTTCCGACCCAAGGGGCCTCGTACAACAAGATTGCTAATTAATCCTTTCTCGTTACATAATACCCAGTCTAAGATGGCCTGATCTCTGGTTGGTTCCTCGACATATTGGTCCAGGAAACCATCCCGTAAACACTCCAGGAATTCCTCCTCCACAGTATTGTTACTAATTTGGTTAGCCCAATCTATATGTAGATTAAAGTCACCCATGATGACTGCCGTGCCCTTATTGCACGCTTCTTTAATTTCCCTTTTAATGCCATCCCCAACCTCCGCCTTACTGTTTGGAGGTCTATATACCACTCCCACTAACGTTTTCTGCCCCTTAGTATTTCTCAATTCTACCCATACAGATTCCACATCATCAGAGCGAATATCCTTCCTTACAATTCTGTTAATCCCTTCTTTAACCAGTAATGCTACCAAAGGCATGGATGAGGGTTTCAGCAGCAGATGAGCTGAGGCAAGGGCGGAGACGGGCGATGTTACTGAGGTGGACATAGGCGGTCTTTGTTATGCTGCAGATATGTGGTCGGAAGCTCAACTCAACAGTTATTCTCCTAAATCCAACCTGATCCAGTGCACAGACTCACTCTTCCTCCCCCGGACCCAGTTCAGAGACACTAGTCCCCGTCCAACTCCCCACCCCTACCCTTTCGCAGAGATGCTCGCTCCTCCAACCCTTAGATCAAATGGTCACTCCAACCCAACTCAAGCTGTTACTCTTCTTCCACATCCCTATTCATGATGGCACTTTTTCCCCCAACCCCTATCAAGCAGGCATTCTCCCCCCAACCCCTATCATTCATGCTGGCACGCCTCTCTCACTCACCCCTGACCTCCTTCCCTCTCTCCTGCTTCTCCCCCAAAGTTCATGATATTCTCACTCCCAAGTGAATGCTGGTATTCTCCTTAAAACCTCATCCTAAAATGCCCCTCCCAAAGGCTGCTTCCAGCTTCTACTCCCTTCCCTCTCTGTTCCAGGTACAATTTCCCCCCCTCCCTTGCACTTCCCCCTTCATTATCATTCATTGCCCCTTCCCTCGCCTCGTCTTTTGGATGAGATATTAAACCGAAGCCCTATCTGCTCTCTCAGGTGAATGTAAAAGATCCCATGACACTATTTCTAAGAAGAGCAGGGGAGTTATCCCCAGTGTCCTCAGGCCAATATTTATCCCTCAATCAACATCACTAAAACAGATGATCTGGTCATTACCACATTGCTGTTTGTGGGAGCTTGCTGTGCGCCAATTGGCTGCCGCGTTTCCTACAGCGACTACACTTTTTTGGCTGTAAAGTGCATTGGGACGTCCTGAGGTCATGAAAGGCGCTACAGAAACGTGAGGTGTTTTTTTTAAACCTTCCTCTCTTTTCCAAACCCTTTAGAGTGCCCCTCCCTAACCTGTTTTCCCTCTTTTTCTCTTCTGCTTAGTGTCCGCCTTCTTTTAACGTGTTGAGGTGCCGCTTGGCACCTGAAGTATAGAAGTTGTTGTACTTCGTGTCTCATATATAAAACCCTTTATTTATTCTCCTGGTTTGTGGAATTTTCCACTTGTAATTCTGTTTTTAAAGGTCTGAACATCATTTATTTCTGTTCCACCCCTCCATGGAGAATTTAATTTTTTGCGCTCTCTCCCCTCCCCACCTCCAAAAAATTGCTATTCATACATCACTGGTGTACTTTCACCACTTATTTTGACCACTCCCAATCTACATCTGCCTGTGTCCTTCCTCCTACATCGCCTATCTCAATTTGGTATCAGCAAATTTTAATATTCCCTTTATAACCAAGTTCAAATCAATCTTCATTTTGCTTTCCAAAGAGCAACAACTTCCTTAACTGCAGCTCAATGGGGAACGAGCTACCAGCAAGTTTTCTTATTCCTTTGAAAGAGCAAGCACATCCTTTGAAAAGACCAAGCACGAACGCTCTGCCAGGCGGTCACATTCCACACGTGCTCCAGGCACATGTGCATGTTTCCACCCAGTTGTAACATGACCCCAGTTCCCTGCAGCGCACTGTGATGTAACAGACACAACAAGCTCACGACATGAAAGGTCGTCGGCCCGAAACGTTAACTCGGTTTCTCTCCCCACAGATACTGCCTGACCGGCTGAACATTTCCAGCATTTTGTTTTTATTTAAGCTCTTCTTCTTAGGCAGTCCCTCGGAACCGAGGATGTCTTGCCTCCACACTAAAAATGAGTTCTCAGGCGACTGATGAGTCAAATGCGGGACCTACAGTCTCTGTCACAGGTGGGGCAGACGGTGGGTGGGGTGCTTGGGTTGACGTGCGCTCCTTGCGCTTGGCCTCCGATTGCTCTCAGCGAAGCGACTCGAGGTGTTCGGCGCCTTCCCGGATGCTTCTCCACTTTGTGCGGTCTTGGGCCAGGGATTCCCAGGTGTCGGTGGGGATGTTGCACTTTTTCAAGGAGGCTTTGAGGGTGTCCTTGAAGCGCTTCCTCTGCCCACCTGGGGCTCTCTTGCCGTCCCGGAGCTCCGAGTAGAGCGCTTGTTTTGGGAGTCTCGTATCGGGCATGCGGACGATGTGGCCCGTCCATCGGAGCTGATCGAGCGTGGTCAAAGCTTCGATGCTGGGGATGTTAGCCTGAGCAAGAACACTGGCGTTGGTGTGCCTATCCTGCCAATGGATTTGCAGGATCTTGCGGAGGCAGCGTTGGTGGTACCTCTCCAGTGCTTTGAGATGCCTGCTGTACATGGTCCATGTCTGAGGCATACAGCAGGGCGGGTATCACTGCTGCCCTGTAGACCATGAGCTTGGTGCTGGGTATGAGGTCCTGGTCTTCCAGGAAACACCATTAATATAATCTGAAATTGTTGTGAAAGCTTCACTCCCACTCTGATCTCTCTGTCCTCGGGCTATTGCATTGTTCCAATGAAGCTCAACGTAAGCTCGAGGAACAGCACCTCATCTTTCGATTGGGCACTTTGCAGTCTGCCGGACTCAACAATTTCAGATAATTATCCCTGCCCCCATTTTTCATGCAGTATGATTTTTGCCATTCCCATTTGCAACATTTTATCTTTCCTGCCTCTTACAAAAGTACAGGATGTTCTTTCTATTTCTTCCTCCCCTCCTAACACACCGCCCCCCCCCCGTCTCTGTACCTGCTTAATATCTGTTACATCTCCAGCTTTTTCCAGTTCTGATGAAGGGTCCCAGACCTGAAACGTTAACTCTGTTTCTCTCTCCACGGAGGCTGCCTGGCCTGCTGAGTATTTCCAGCATTTTCTGTTGTTATTTCAGATTTCCAGCATCCGCAGTATTTTGCAATTAAATACATTTGATTACTGGGCATTTAAAACACTCGTCATCAAGTTAAGAGTAAACAGGCTTTTTACGTGGGGGCGTTGAGGGTTCATGGACCAGGCAACAAAACCAAAAGCTCCATGGTCAATCCAGAATACAGACAATAAACTGAAACAGCAATAGCAGAAATTTGGAACAGAAACTGTGAAAGATACCTACAGCATACGGATCAAAGATGTTCTCACGTCAAACTGATATTGAAAGAAGTGCCTGTGAAATCTAGTTATCGAAAACTGACACTGTAACTGGCACAGATAGTATTAAGCAGGTGTCCACAGGATTGGTCCAGGCCAAACTTCAGTCACCTTAAAAATATCCATAAAGATTACAGTTTATTTGAAAATTGTCCAAAATTTTATGTCCTGGATATTGGAATACAGAGTAGAATTTCTAAATGTGATGATACCAAACTTGGGGATGTGGCATTAAGTGAGGATGATACCAATTGACTGCAACAGGACATAGAAAGGCTCGCAGAATGGGCAGATGGAATTTAATACAGAGAAGTGTGACGTGATGCATTTTGGCAGAAGGGACAGGGAGTGGCAATATACACTTAATGGCACAGTTTTAAAGAGTGTGCAGGGACAGAGGGACCTGGGAGTTAATGTGCATAGGTCCCTGAAGGTGGCGGGACATATTGAGAGAGTGGTTAACAAAGCATATGGGATCTTGGGTTTCATAAATAGAGGTATTGAGTACAAAAGTAGAGAAGTTATGCTGAACCTTTATAAAGCGCTGGTTAGGCCACAACTGGAGTATTGCGTCCAGTTCTGGTCACCACACTTTAGGAAGGATGTGAAGGCCCTTGAGAGGGTGCGGAGGAGATTTACCAGAATGGTTCCGGGGATGGGGGATCTTAGCTACAAGGACAGGGTGGAGAAGCTGGATTTGTTTTCATTAGAGCAAAGGAGGTTGAGGGGTGATTTGATAGAGGTGTACAAGATTATGACGGGTTTGGATAGGCTAGACGGGGAAAGGCTGTTCCCACTAGTTGATGGTACAAGGACTAGGGGACACAGATTTAAGGTTTTGGGCAAGAGATACAGAGGGGTCGTGAATAAAAACTTTTTTACGCAGCGAATGGTGATGACCTGGAACTCGCTGCCGACGGAAGTGGTGGAAGCGGAGACACTCGATGTTTTCAAGGGGAGACTGGATAGGCACTTGAGGGAAATAAACTTGCAGGGTTACGGGGATAGAGCGGGGGAATGGGACTGACTGGATTGTTCTACAGAGAGCTGGCACAGACTCGATGGGCCGAATGGCCTCCTTCTGTGCCGTTATGACTATGTATGGGTGTGTTCCTCCATTAAGGAACAACAGTACAAAGGTAAACTTCAAAATAAATAGCGGCAATTCTATACGCAAGACTTACTTCCCCGACACACTAAACTTTTACACCATCAGCCAAGAAAATAAAACACGAACATTATACTGCACCTACTTGTGTTAAAATGCCAGCTTTTGAATAGTAGATTAACATTTTGAATACATTTTTCCCCATTGGAAAGGTTGAGATTTGAAGTCAAATCGTGCCCAACACAATGAATTAATTACCCAAAGCCTGAACCACTTTGCTACAGATTATTGCAATTCAGTGGTTGAAATAATGCGTGTATTTTATTTCCCAGATCAAATTTCAATATTCACAATCATCTCCCTGTAAATACAAGCTACTTTGCTCAACTGCGTACAGCACAACACATTAAGATCTAAAAATTCAACCGCGCCCGGAAATGGGGGCGCACAGCACGCGCGCCTGTTGGCGTCGACTCAGGCAGCTAATATTCGTGCTACCTGCTGATTATAACCGCTCAGGCCTGCTGCCAGCGCTACTCATTGGCTGCACGCCTCTCAGCCAGGGGGAGGGGCGGACAGTTATATATCGGGCATCTCCAAGGTGCACTCTGGCTTCAGAGAGCAGAGATACTTCACAGAATCACCAGGATGGCTGCAAGAGGTCCAGACTGGGCTCCCGGGTTCTCCGGGGCCACGTTGGAGGCCCGGGTCCGGGGGCAGTGGACATCCTCTTCCCACCAACTTGCTACTCTCCACAATGCCATACCCCTGAATATTCTCCAACAGTCTCCTGTGCAGCAAGTACCCTGTCAAAGGCTTTCCAAGAAGTCCAAGTGCACCACGTATATAATCAGATCAAACATGGCTTTACATACAAACAACATGGAAACAGGCCAGTCAGGTGTCCATCCTCCCCAGGAGCAGTGGTCCCAACCCCATCCTCCCCAGGAGCAGTGGTCCCAACCCCATCCTCCCCCAGGAGCAGTGGTCCCAACCCCATCCTCCCCAGGAGCAGTGGTCCCAACCCCATCCTCCCCAGGAGCAGTGGTCCCAACCCCATCCTCCCCAGGAGCAGTGGTCCCAACCCCATCCTCCCCAGGAGCAGTGGTCCCAACCCCATCCTCCCCCAGGAGCAGTGGTCCCAACCCCATCCTCCCCAGGAGCAGTGGTCCCAACCCCATCCTCCCCAGGAGCAGTGGTCCCAACCCCATCCTCCCGCTCGGTTTGAGGGGTTTGAAATGGAAAAAATGAGGAACGGTATTTCTCCCACTCACCATATCTGTCACGCCTTCAAATAACTCCAACAGGTTTGCCAAGCACCATTTTCCTTTCAGAAATCCATGCTGGCTGCAATTCATTATTTTCTTTTCATCTAGATCCTTAGTAAATTCATCTTTAAAGATTCCAAAATTCCTCCCGCCACAGAAGTTAAACTAACTGGCCTGTAACTACCTGGGTTAGTGCGGCCTCCCTTTTAGAGAACAGGCATGACAAATTCATTCATTCTCAATAGAACCGCAACATGTCATTTGTGGGGCCTCTGCTATTTATTCCCTCAGGATTGTTGGATGTAACTGACCTGGTCCCGTCACTTTGTCCTGCTTCAGCTCAACTAACTTCTCAATATTTCTCTTTGATTTATTATAGTATCTCTCATCTCGTTTTTAACCAATTCAGGATTTATCACCTCCCCAATAACCTTCTCTTATGTAAACACTGAAGCAAAGTATTTAAGTAGCCTCGCTAATTTCTATTCATCCTCTACTAATTGACAACCCTCTCCTCTCGGTATCCCACCTCGATTTATCAAATCTCTCTACAGATGTATTTATAGAATACTTCATTGTTCTTTTTTAGATTCGCTCCTCATACACCCTCCTTGCTTTCCTTATCCCCTTAACATTTTTCCTTATTTTATCATACATATAGGCCCTATATGCCCTCTTTTAATTTTAGCTCGTTTCTAATATTGCTATTTATTCACAGCATGCCGGAAGCTTCTTTTAAAATGGTGCCAATGCCTCAAAACAGAAACCCTCTTAACATCACATGCGCTGAACTTCCTGATCTTCCTATTGTTCCCAATCCATGCACGTGGCTGGGGGAGTAACCCAGAGCTTACCGCCCACAAGTCCGGATCCCAAGCTTGCTTTTGCAGGACCTCGGGCATCCCCCTTCCTGTATCGGCTCCCACAATGATGGTGACGCGCCCGGCCCTTCCATAATCTTTTCCAGCCTTTCCAAAATGTCCTTTACCCAATCACCTGGGAGGCAACAAAGCATCCAGGACAACAGAAAACGCTGGAAAAACTCAGCAGGCCAGGCAACATCCGTGGAGAGAAAAATAGAGTCAACGTTTCGGGTCAAAACCCTTCGTCAAGGCTGGAAAAACACAGGAAATGAAACAGATTAAAAGGTCAGTTTGGGGGCTGGGAAATGGGGATGAGAGAACAAAAGAGAAGTGAAGAGACATTAAGAGGTATTCAAAACCAGACGAGATGATGATAGGACTAGTGGAGACAAAAGATGGCTCTAGATTAGGTGCGAAATGTTCTGGCAGAATGAGAGACAGCTGCCATGTGGGAGAGAAAAAAAACAGGGGGGGGAAAAAAGGGCCAAAACAAAGGTGTGGATAAAAAATAAGCAAAAATGTAAGGGGGCCGAAGTTACGATCTGAAATTGTGGAACTCGATATTGAGTCCGGAAGGCTATAAAGTGCCTAATCGGAAGATGAGGTGCTGTTCCTCGAGTTTACGCCAAGCTTCCGTGGAACAATGCAAGAGCCCGAGTACAGTGAGGTCTAAGTGGGAATGGGGCGGTGAATTAAAATGACAGGCGACCGGAAGTTCGGGGTCCCCCTTACGGACTGAACGGAGGTGTTCCGCAAAGCGGTCGCCCAATCTGCGTTTGGTGTTTGATCCAGGACTCCCAGTCTGGATGACAAAAGAGAGAGTCCCACAGCCTTTAACCAACTACTGCGTTCCTAACGGAACTGTTGACCTCCTCCCTTCTCCCCACCTTGAGCCACCTCATGTTTTTTTGGTGCTAATGGAATCCATTTTATGGTCTGCCCAGAGTCCTCACCCACCCAGCAGAAAGCCAGCGCTTCAAACTTGTTCGGGAGGGTAATATGCTCTGGGTGTTCCTGCTCTACCCAGTCGCTCCTCACTTTCCCTGACCTGTGGATCATCACCCACCGCCACCCCGCACCCCCCTTCCTCGACAAGTCAGCTCCCCATCTCTCAGTGGGGTGACTATGCTCTTTAAATCCCATAAATATGCCGTAGTGCTCATTTCTATTATAATATACAGCATCACATTGCACTTTCACTGATAAGACCAGTATTACTCAACATTTATGAACTGGATTCTCATCCTTGTTTTCAAATCTCTCCATGGCCTGGCCCCTCCCAAGCTCTGCAAGCTCCTCCAGCCCTACAACTCTCTGGGAGATCACTGCACTCCTCCAATTCTGGTATCTTGAGCATCCCTGATTTTCATCGCTCCACCATTGCCGGCCATGCCTTCAGCTGCCTGGGCCCCGAGCTCTGGAATTCCCTCCCTAAACCTCTCCGCCTCGCTCTCCTCCTTTAAGACGCTCCTTAAAACCGACCTCTTGGATCAAGCTTTTGGTCACCGGCCCTAATATCTCCTTATGTGGCTCAGTGATAAATTCTGTTTGATAATCGCTCTTGCGAAGCACCTTGGGATGTTAAAGGCGCTGTATAAATACAAGTTGTTGTTGTTTGGATACCTGTGTATCTAAAAGCAACATGTCCTTCGAGATGCTGATCTTTTCCCAATAATTTTTTTCCGGCAGTTGGAGGCATCGTTTTATTTGGACACAAGTATGACACAATTTTACTTTACTAAATGCTGATTTAGACAAGTTATTAATCTGGCACTAATGCTAGGATATGCTGAGTCAAGGGCAAGCGTGCTCATTGGCAGCAGCACACAAATGCACTACAGTTTATCTTTCCATTCTACGAGGGAGATAATTCTAGCAATGAATGGGTGAAACATAATGTAATCAAACCCAACTGCAATCATAAGCAAACCTATATTCACAAAAGTAGCATTCTGCTTTTATGGTTCGTCCACTGAAAGTAATGTAAAGTTACAAAACCAATGTTTAACATTAAACTAAACTGTTAACTGCATTGCTCAGTCTTCAGAACAATACAAATTGAGTGCCAAGTCCACAGATAATACCCAGTTGTAGGGATGAACTAAATCATTGCAACAGGACCCCTCCTGTCACCCTATAATATAGCTTTAGAACATTAGCGTGTAATTAACTGTACTTCAAAAAAACTGAAAATATTTCTTGCATTGAAATATTTATTTCATATGCATGGAACAGAAAACACAATTAACCACAGGAGTTTTGTTCTTGCCCCAACATTGGAAATAAAATCCATTAAATTCACTCACCGACAAAAAAAGCTTTCTGAATTCATTGATCATTAACAGCAGCAAACTTCAACTTTTATCACAGCTTCTTAAATAATAAAACATTCTAAAAGCATTTCACGCATCTGAAAAATAACCAGACACCGATGTAGCAGCGATGGGAGATCAGCTGGGGATAGTGACCAAAGGCATGACCCGAGAAATTAGTATTGAGGAAGGTTAATGGTCAACGGTTGAGAGGGGATGCAGTGGAGACGAGAGTTTTTTTTTTTAAAAGCAATGGGAACTTGCAGGAACACAGGGGCGAAAGAGATTACAGGGTCGGATTCAGTGAGTCTGTTGGGTGAACTTGTAGATGGAAACATGGATTTTTGAGCCTGATGATTTGGGAGATAGAGGCAGAAGATTCAGAAGAGGAGGTTAAATGGAAGCAGGACTCAGTAAGGGGGTAGAGGAGTTTTGGATGAGTTGCAATTTGTGAAGATGAAGAACTCGGGGTGAGTGGGGGGGGGTGCGGTGGTGAGGAAGCTGGCAAGGAGAGTGCTGGAGTAATCCTATTCAGAGGTGACAGAGGCATGTCACCACGAGGCCTCCATTTTACCTGTTCGTTAACTTTCTATATTTCTGAACTTATACATTGCGATGCTCAGGGGTACATTTTTAATTCTAGCTATCACTGCAGAGTGCAACACAGCAGCTCAAAACCAATAGCACGAGCCCTCGATAGAGTATTCATGCTTGTTAACAGTGCGGTATTGCTCTAAAATAACTTTAGAAGATTGTTTGATAACATACTTAGTACATATTTTGTCTAGAAATACTATTATTTCTACAGCGCCTTTTACGACCTCAGGACGTCCCAAAGCGCTTTACAGCCAATTAAGTACTTTTTGAAGTGGAGTCACTGTTGTAATGTTGGAGACACGGCAGCCAAACTGCACACAGCAAGCTCCCACAACAGCAATGTGATAATGACCAGATCATCTGTTTTAGTGATGTTGAGTGAGGGATAAATATTGGCCAGGATACCGGTGAAAACTCCCCTGCTCCTCTTCCAATAGTGCCATGGGATCTTTTACATCCACCTGAGAGAGCAGACGGGGCCTCGGTTTAACGTCTCATCAGAAAGACGGCACCTCCAACAGTGCAGCACTCCCTCAGTACTGCCCCTCCAACAGTGCAGCGCTCCCTCAGCACTGCCCCTCCGACAGTGCAACACTCCCTCAGCACTGCCCCTCCAACAGTGCAGCGCTCCCTCAGCACTGCCCCTCCGACAGTGCAGCTCTCCCTCAGTACTGCCCCTCCAACAGTGCAGCGCTCCCTCAGCACTGCCCCTCCGACAGTGCAGCTCTCTCAGTACTGCCCCTCCAACAGTGCAACACTCCCTCAGCACTGCCCCTCCAACAGTGCAGCACTCCCTCAGTACTGCCCCTCCAACAGTGCAGCGCTCCCTCAGCACTGCCCCTCCGACAGTGCAGCTCTCCCTCAGTACTGCCCCTCCAACAGTGCAACACTCCCTCAGCACTGCCCCTCCAACAGTGCAACACTCCCTCAGTACTGCCCCTCCAACAGTGCAACACTCCCTCAGTACTGCCCCTCCGACAGTGCGGCGCTCCCTCAGTACTGCCCCTCCGACAGTGCAGCACTCCCTCAGTACTGCCCCTCCGACAGTGCGGCGCTACCTCAGTACTGCCCCTCCGATAGTGCAGCGTTCCCTAAGTAATGCCCCTCCGACAGTGCGGTGCTCCGAGCGCTGCACTGGAGTGTCGGCCTAGATTTTTGTGCTCAAGTTCTAGAGCGAGACTTGAACCCACAACGTTCTGACTCGGAGGCGAGGGTGCTACCCACCGAGCCATGGCTGGCATGTGATACATAAAGTGTAAAGAATCACTATGACAGCTGACATTATTAGGAACTACACATGATATTACTTATCTTGACGTATGCTACCTGGACTTTCCGTCAGCTCCATTTGGCCATGTCAATGCTAAATAGGTCCTCAATTTTATTCAAACAGAGGTGCAATAGTGGTAGACAAGAGTTAACACTTACTATAGATTCATGTCAGCCGTGGCTCAGTGGGCAGCACTCTCGCCTCCGAGTCAGAAGGTTGTGGGTTCAAGTCCCACTCCAGAGACTCGAGCACAAAAATCCAGGCTGACACTCCAGTGCAGTGCTGCGGGAGTGCCGCACTGTCAGAGGTGCCGTCTTTCAGATGAGATGTTAAACCGAGACCCCGTCTGCTCTCTCAGGTGGATGTAAAAGATCCCACGGCCACTATTTCGAAGAAGAGCAGGGGGAGTTCTCCCTGGTGTCCATGGGCCAATGTTTATCCCTCAACCAACATCACTAAAAACAGATTATCTGGTCATTATCACATTGCTGTTTGTGCAAATTGGCTGCCGCGTTTCCTACATTACAACAGTGACTACACTTCAAAAAGTACTTCATTGGCTGTAAAATGCTTTGGGACGTCCTGAGGTCGTGAAAAGCGCTATAGAAATGCGAGTCTTTCTTTTTTTATAATTTGTATGTCCTGAATCATTGCTGAACAGATATCAGTGTGTTACAAGATCAATGGACTGCGAAAGGGGGGGGGGGGGGGGGGGTCACAGGATGTAAAAGCACAGTGAATAAGAAAAAGAGGAAAGACCAAAATACCAAAACTGCATTTATACAGTGCTTTTCATAACCTCAAGACGTCCCAAAGCGCTTTACTGCCAATGCGATACTTTAAAATGTCGTCACTGTTGTAATGTAGCAAGGAGATAATGAGCAGATAATCTACTTTTTTTTTAAATGGGGTGGGTTGAGGGATAAATATTGGCCAGGACGCCAGGGGAGAACTCGCCATCTCTTCTGCAAAATAGTGCCGCGGGATCTTTCCTGTCCCCCCTGTTGATGCACTGAGTATTGACTTAGTCAAAAGACAAGTTCAATCGATTTATTTCTGATGAAAACTAGATTTTGGGACACAGAACATGAGTAATTTGAGACATAAGATAAGCGTAGCCTGCCTGGGAGCAACAGGTAACTTTGGCCCTATGGTCCTGTAAGTATCCAAACGTCAAGTGATTTTTCATCATTGGAACAATTCCACATTTTTGCATTGAAAGTAATTTCCATTTAATTTTTCTGGGTATAATAAAGCTGCAGTAGCTGATTCTAGATAAACAAACCAGGTTGATACAGTACCTGATTGATATTATATTGGTTCGAACTAGAGATGCAACATTAAGTAGATTAACAGTTTAAATTTGATTTGGAATCCAACATAAAATTATTTTCAGGACCAGTTAACAAAGTTAATAAAGCATACGGGACCCTGGGCTTTATGAACAGAGGCAGAGAGTGCAAAAGCCTGGAAGTTATTGCTAAACCTTTATAAACACTGGTTCGGCCTCAGCTGGAGTATTGGGTCCAATTCTGGGCACCGCACTTTAGGAAGGACGTGAAAGGCTTTGGAGAGGGTGCAGAGGAGATTTACTAGAATGGTTCCCGGGATGAGGGACTTCAGTTACGTGGAGAGACTGGAGAAGCCGGGGCTGTTCTCCTTGGAGCAGAGAAGGCTAAGGAGATTTGACGGAGGCGTTTAAAATCATGAAGGGCTCAGACCGAGTAAATGAAGAGAAACGGTTTCCAATGGCTGAAGGGTCGATAACCAGAGGGCACAGATTTAAGGTGATTGGCAAAAGAACCAGAGGCCACGAGGGAAAACTTTTTTTTAATGTAACGAGTGGTTAGGATTTGGAATGCGCTGCCTGATAGGGTGGTGGATACAGATTCAATAGTAGCCTTCAAAAGGGAATTGGATAAATACCTGAAGGAGAAAAAATTGCAGGGATACGAGGAGAGAGCGGGGGAGTGGGACAAGCTGGATCGCTCTTCCCACCACGGCAGCTGGAGGACTTTAAATTCAGTTAATTGAATATAAATTTGGAATTAAAAAGCTAGTATCAGTAAAATGGTGACCATGAAACTACCAGATTGTTGGAAAAACCCACCTGGTTCACTAATGTCCTTCAGGGAAGGAAATCTGCCGTCCTTACCCGGTCTGGGCCTATATGTGACTCCAGACCCACAGCAATGAAATAGGAGCAGGAGTGGACCATACGGCTCCTCGAGCCTGCTCCGCCATTCAATAAGGTCATGGCTGATCTTCTACCTCATCTCCACTTTCCTGCACTATCCCCATATCCCCCGATTCCCTTAATGTTCAAAAATCTATCGATCTCTGCCTTGAATATACTCAACGACTGAGCCTCCACAGCCCTCTGTGGTAGAGAATTCCAAAGATTCACTACCCTCTGAGTGAAGAAATTTCTCACCTCAGTCCTAAATGGCCGAGCCCTTATTCTGAGACTGTGACCCCTTTCCTAATTGCTTGCTGTATCTGCATCTTAACTTTCAGTGATTCGTGTACAACGACACCCAGGTTTTTTTATTCGTTTATGGGATGTGGGCGTCGCTGGCAAGGCCGGCATTTATTGCCCATCCCTAATTGCCCTCGAGAAGGTGGTGGTGAGCCGCCTTCTTGAACCGCTGCAGTCCGTGCGGTGAAGGTGCTCCCACAGTGCTGTTAGGGAGGGAGTCCCAGGATTTTGATCCAGCGACGATGAAGGATCGGCGATATACTTCTAAGTCAGGATGGTGTGTGACTTGGAGAGGAACTTGGAGGTGGTGGTGTTCCCACGCGCCTGCTGCCCTTGTCCTTCTAGGTGGAAGAGGTCGCGGGTTTGGGAGGTGCTGCCGAAGAAGCCTTGGCGAGTTGCTGCAGTGCATCTTTACGCCGGTCGTGGAGGGAGTGAATGTTGAAGGTGGTGGATGGGGTGCCAATCAAACAGGCTGCTTTGTCCTGGATGGTGTTGAGCTTCTGGAGTGTTGTTGCAGTTGCACTCATCCAGGCAAGTGGAGAGTATTCCATCACACTCCTTACTTGTGCCTTGGATTATGGTCACTCTTCCCCAAAGGCCCTGTTACTACAAGGTTATTAATTAACCCTTTCTTGTTGCACAATACTAGATCTAAAATGGCCTGTTCCCTAGTTGGTTCCTCAACATACTGATCTGGAAAACGATCTTGCATACATTCCATGAAGTCATCCCACTTTGCAACCATGTCTCCTTAATGGCTATTAGATCAAACCTGTTCATTTCTATCTGCGCTATTATTTTGTTGTGAATGCTTCGCGCACAGATATAGTGCCTTTAGCTTTGACTTATTTCTATTTTCCCTGATGTCACCTTAGTCACTGATGCCCTATTACCTTTGTTACTCTCTCTGTCCCTTCCTGACCCACTCTGCTTAGTTTTACCCAAAACTCTACTCTGCTCTAGAGCCTTGACATTTCTCTTGCTGCTTTTAAATTTATTCTTTCCTGAATCCTCCCACCTCCCCCGCTTCATCAGTTTAAAGCCCTGTCTAATGCCCTAGTTATTCGATTCGCCAGGACACTGGTTCCAGCCCAGTTTAAGTGGAGCCCATCCCAACGGAACAGCTCCCTCTTTCCCCCCTGCAGTGGTGCCAGTGGCCCACGAAGCAAAACCCCTGCCTCCCACGCCACTCTTTCAGCCACGCAGTTAACCTTCTAATCGGTTTGTCCCTATGCCAATTGGCGCCTGGCTCAGGTAACAATCCAGAGATTATTACCTTTGAGGTTCTGCTTTTTAATTTGGACCCAAACTCCTCAAACTCTCTCAGCAGAACCTCATTCCTAGTCCTACCTATGTTGTTGGTTCCTACGTGAACCACGACAACTGGATCCTACCCCTCCCACTCCAAGCTCTCCCTCCAGCTGTGAGGAGATATCTTTAACTCCGGCACTGGGCAGGCAACACAACCTTCAGAACTTTTGGTTGCAGCTGCAGAGAACAGTATCTATCCCCGACTATACTGTCCCCTACCACAACGACATTCCCTTTCACTCCCCCCACTTGAATGGCCTCCTGCACCACAGTGCCATGGTCAGCTTGCTCATCCATCCTGCAGTCTTTTCCCTCATCTACACAGGCAGCAAGAACCTCATACCTGTTGGACAAGGGCAAAGGCTGAGGCTCCTCCAGCACTGCACCTGGGGTCCCCTTACCTGCCCGAGTTGCAGTCACACCCTCCTGTCTCTGACCACTAACCAGACCTGTACCACTACCTAACCTAAGGGGTGTGACTGCCTCCCGGATCAAAGTGTCCAAGTAACTCTCCCCATCCCTGATGCCCCGCAATGTCTGCACCTCAGACTCCAGCTCAAAAACTCTGAGCTGAAGTTCCTCAAGATGCAGACACTTACTGCAAACGTGGTTGTCCGGGATCACAATGCTCTCCACAAACTCCCACATGCTGCAGTTGCGGCACACCGCCTACACTGCCATCCCTATATGACCTTGTTTTATTTAATTAAATTTGTATTTAAGTAACTTAGTTTAGAGTTTCGTTTCTTGATTAATTATTGGATCTAGATTAAGTCATGGGTAAATGAAATTAAGTATCTCCCTGTAACACAAAGCACTACAAGTAGTGAGGGCAAAAAGCAGCAGCTCCTTCCCCCCACTTCTCCGAATTCCCACTCTCTCCAAATTCACAAGTAAAACATTCTGTTTAAGTGCACTTTGTTTAACACCACACTGTGTGATGTAAGAAAACTACTAGGCACTTGGTCTGAGTATTAAACAAGGCTTTAATCAACTGTTTTTCAACATGGCGATTTAGTTGTGTCCTTCACTAGTTCCTGTTAAAGAATGTCCTGAGCAAGCTGGGCCCATGCCCGAGTATTTATACTCTCCCTGGACAGCGCCACCAGCAGGCCGCCCAGTATCATTTCATAAGTCATTTCCACATAAATGACAAGATTCATGTCACTGTGCTTCTGCTTTTATACTCTAGGAGCCTCACCCAAGTTACAAGTGATGACTCAGCTCCCGCTGATTAGCGCCCATTCGAGACAAACACTTACAGCTGACTGACAGTTAACTGCCACTGGCAGGCAGCTTCTGCTAACTACAGTTTCTAAAGTTCTGGGTTAAAATCAAAATGTTAAACTTTTTACAGCTACTACTCACCCAATACTTACCAGAGACTCCCACTCCCTCCAAATTCCCAAATAAAACACTCTGTTTAATACCACACACACACACAAAACACACACCACACACACACGATTAAAAGTTGTTCCCACCAGAAACAAGCTCCAATTCATCTCCATGGGGGAGGAAAATTAACATTTAGACACATTCCAAATAAAATCACTGTCGATTTACAATACTTCAATCAGGGATAAGGTATTAAAGGTTGTTCATTTAAAAGGTTGGCTTCTATTTGCTGCAACTTACCCACAAGTGAATGCAAACAGTCTCCAAAAGTCCTCAAATTATAATATTTAAATTTCATGGCAGATATTGGGATTATCAGGCTCAATTTTGGCACAGGTGCGATGGGCCGAATGGCCTCCTTCTGCCCTGTATCATTTTAAGTTACAGAGAACACACTATACTCAGGATATGTACAACTGAATAAAGTCCTTAACCAAGTCATTGGTCGGGGGGGGGGGGGGGGGGGGGGGGGTGAAGAGAGAATATTTCACTTCAGTACCTTTTAAAGTTCACATTGTAGTTCCAACAACGTGCTCCGGTCGATTTCTCTCCCCTTCTGTTCTACAGGTTAGAATGGATAAAGAAAATGAACGAGCCTTTAATCCACTTATCCCATTACACTCCATCTGTGTCCTGTTCACTGACACCATTTACACCAGTTCAGACTGGCTGTGGATTTGTAATAATTTAATACCTATTAAACGGAACAATTGCGAGCTCGTCAATAAGGCTCCCCCCGCCGCCCGATTGCTGAGCAGGTTAACACAGTGAGTGGCTGAACCAGGAAGGTTCAATGTGCGAATCGCAAGGCTGCACTTTGAGGCAGTAAGGCTGCAGTCTTATTGGCCTCAGTACCCTGGGTTAGGAAAGGAGCCCCGTTCCGGATCACTACCCAGCGATCACTGCTGAAAGTTCGCTTATGAGGATGTTGGGCAAGGACAAGGGCTGGCTCAATTGTGACACCTCTGTAGTGGGACAGCCTGCCAGCACTTCCCGGCAAACGCTCATCTGTGAATAATGTGGCACCAGTGGGCAATCAGCAATCATGGAACTATACCTCAGCAAGATGGCCTTACCAGAGGGAGAGGAGGGGGGGGAAGCGGAGAGGAGGGGGGGGAAGCGGAGAGGAGGGGGGAGAGTTGTATGGTGGAGGGGAGGGATGGGGAGGGGAGAAGAGAGTTGGGATGGGGAGGGGAGGGGATTGGCAGAAACAAAACATTTTATGTAGTTAAGCAAACATTGCTGCAACAGGTTAGATGT
The DNA here is from genome assembly GCF_052327205.1 of Somniosus microcephalus. NCBI lineage: Eukaryota > Metazoa > Chordata > Chondrichthyes > Squaliformes > Somniosidae > Somniosus > Somniosus microcephalus. Next base: position 10,959,716 of record NC_140993.1, read on the forward strand.
TAAGCTTTACGATGAACATTTGAAAACCTCTCGTATTTTGGGACTAAGCAAAAATGTAAATGACATCTTCACACCAATGACACCAATCAAGCTAACCGGCGAATTCTCTAAATTTGACATTCACTTTTTTGTTCTGTGGAAGTCAAGTCAGCCGTAGTTCAGTGGGCAGCACCCTCGCCTCCGAGTCAGAAGGTTGTGGGTTCAAGTCCCGCTCCAGAGACTAGAACACAAAAATCTAGGCTGACTCTCCCAGTGCAGTGCTGAGGGAGTGCCACACTATCAGGGGTGCCGTCTTTCGGATGAGGCGTTAAACCGAGGCCCCGTCTGCTCTCTCAGGTGGACGCAAAAGATCCCACGGCACTCGTTCTCCCAGGTATCCTGGGCCAATATTTATTCCTCAACCAACATCATCAAAACGACACAAAGCTGGGTGGGCGTGTGTGCTGTGAGGAGGATGCAGAGAAACTCCAGTATGATTTGGACAGGTTGAGTGATTGGGCAGAAGCATGGCAGATGCAGTATAATGTGGATAAATGCAAGGTTATCCACTTTGGTGGCAAAAACAGGAAGGCAGATTATCTGAATGGCAATAGATTGGGAGAAGGGGAAGTGCAACGAGACCTGGGTGTCCTTGTGCACCAGTCGCTGAAGGTAAGCATGCAGGTGCAGCAGGCGGTTAAGAAGGCAAATGGTATGTTGGCCTTCGTAGCAAGAGGGTTCGAGTACAGGAACAAGGATGTCTTGCTACAGTTGTACAGGGCCTTGGTGAGACCGCACCTTGAGTATTGTGTGCAGTTTTGGTCGCCTTATCGGAGGAAGGATGTTCTTGCCATGGAGGGAGTGCAGCGAAGATTCACCAGACTGATACCTGGGATGGCAGGGATGATGTATGAGGAGAGATTGGGTTGATTGGGCTTGTACTCGCTGGAGTTTAGAAGAATGAGAGGGGATCTCATCGAAACTTATAAAATTCTAACAGGACTAGACACAGGAAGGATGTTCCCGATGGTCGGGCAGTCCAGAACCAGGGGTCACAGTCTAAGGATAAGGGGTAAGCCATTTAGGACAGAGATGAGGAGGAATTTCTTCACCCAGAGAGTGGTGAACCTGTGGAATTCTCTACCACAGAAGGCAGTTGAGGCCAATTCATTAAATATATTCAAGAAGGAGTTAGATATATTTCTTAAGGCTAAAGGGATCAAGGGATATGGGGAGAAGGCAGGGACAGGGTACTGAGTTTGGATGATCAGCCATGATCTTATTGAATGGCGGAGCAGGCTCGAGGGGCCGAATGGCCTACTGCTCCCATCTTGTTTCTATGTAAAACAGATTATCTGGTCATTATCACATTGCTGCTGTGCGCAAATTAGCTGCCGCATTTCGTACATTATAACAGTGACTACACTTCAAAAGTGCTTCATTGGCTGTAAAGCGCTTTGGGACGTCCTGAGGTCGTCAAAAGGTGCTATAGAAATGCAAGTCTTTTTTCATAATTTGTCACCACAACCCTCCGGCATGCAAGATCAACCAAAAAATGCAGAAGAATATAAAACGACGGTGTTAAATGTAACTAATGTGGAGATGAGATAACACCCAGCAAACCCCCTCCTTATATACAGATTGGATTAGTGTGTACATACACGCAGAGACACCGAGCGACAACTGCACCAGCAGATAAATAACCTTAGCCCCATTTACCACACTTGGAACAGATAAATTAAACTTTACATTTTGTTTTCCTCCCCCGCTCCCAGCGAGGTGAGGCAAGAGGCCTGGGGTTTGGGGCGCGCAGCAACAGGTGATTACATGGGAGGGGGGCAGGAGAGGGCAAAATAATTCCAGGGAAGGTACAGAGGGGCTAACCCACTTTTGGGGGGGGGGGGGGGGGGGGGGAAAGAGAGGGGACTACCCACTATTTTTTTTTGGGGGGGGGGGGGGAAGAGAGGGGACTAACCCACTATTTTGGGGGGGGGGGGGGGGAGAACTACCCACTATTTTGGGGGGGGACTAACCCACTTTTGGGGGGAGGGAGGGGGGACTAACCCACTTTTGGGGGGCGGGGGGGGAGAGGGGACTACCCACTATTTTTGGGGGGGGGGGGGAAAGAGAGGGGACTAACCCACTTTGGGGGGGAGGGGAGAAAGAGAGGGGACTACCCACTATTTTGGGGGGGGGGGAGAACTACCCACTATTTTTGGGGGGGGGGGGTTGGGGAGAACGACCCACTATTTTGGGGGGGGGGACTAACCCACTTTTGGGGGGAGGGGGGACTAAGCCACTTTTGGGGGGAGGGGGGACTAAGCCACTTTTGGGGGGAGGGGGGACTAAGCCACTTTTGGGGGGAGGGGGGACTAAGCCACTTTTGGGGGGAGGGGGGACTAAGCCACTTTTGGGGGGAGGGGGGACTAAGCCACTTTTGGGGGGAGGGGGGACTAAGCCACTTTTGGGGGGAGGGGGGACTAAGCCACTTTTGGGGGGAGGGGGGACTAAGCCACTTTTGGGGGGAGGGGGGACTAAGCCACTTTTGGGGGGGAGGGGGGACTAAGCCACTTTTGGGGGGAGGGGGGACTAAGCCACTTTTGGGGGGAGGGGGGGACTAAGCCACTTTTGGGGGGAGGGGGGACTAAGCCACTTTTGGGGGGAGGGGGGGACTAAGCCACTTTTGGGGGGAGGGGGGACTAACCCACTTTTGGGGGGAGGGAAAGGGGATAAACCCACTTTTGGGGGGGGGGGGGAAGAGGAGGGGATGAACCCACTTTTGGGGGGGGGGAGGAGGGGATAAACCCACTTTTTTGGGGGGGAGGAGGGGATAAACCCACTTTTGGGGGGGGGGAGGGGATAAACCCACTTTTGGGGGGGGGGAAGGAGGGGATAAACCCACTTTTTGGGGGGGAGGGGGGATAAACCCACTTTTTGGGGGGGGAGGAGGGGATAAACCCACTTTTGGGGGGGGAGGAGGGGATAAACCCACTTTTGGGGGGGGGGGAGGAGGGGATAAACCCACTTTTGGGGGGGGAGGAGGGGATAAACCCACTTTTGGGGGGGGGGGGAAGGAGGAGATAAACCCACTTTTGGGGGGGGGGGGAGGAGGGGATTAAACCCACTTTTGGGGGGGGAGGAGGGGATTAAACCCACTTTTTTTGGGGGGGGGGGAGGGGATAAACCCACTTGGGGGGGGGGGGATAAACCCACTTTGGGGGGGGGAGGCCCCGCTCTCTCTGTCTCGGGGCCGCGGCCTCTCCTCACTCACCTTTACCTGAGGGACATTCGGGGGGTCGCCGGGGCAACAACTCCCTCCCCCTCCTGTTACCGGCTTCAATCTGTCCCGCCGCGCAGCAGCTTCAACAACTCCGCCTGGAGACCGGCCACCGCCGCGCTCAGCCCCGCACTGGCGGACAGCCCGCCCCCGCCCATAGCGACTGGCCCCGCCCACAGCCCAACCGGCCCCGCCCACACCGACAGGCCCCGCCCACTGCCCGAGCGGCCCCGCCCACCGCTCGCTCCGCCCCGCCCACAGCCCGACCGGCCCCGCCTTTTGCACCGCCCCCCCCCCCGGCCCGAGCACGTGATTTAATACAAGGCACAATCTATGCAAAATATAATTCGTGCAAGAGATAATTAACTATGTAAAATATAATTAATGCAAAATGTAAAATTGAATGCAGCATAACTTGCAAAATATAATAATCAAAGCAAGAGATATTAAATGCAAGGAAAGATATTTTACATTAAATAAGATATAATGCAGGGAATTAAGTCCAGCAAACTCTCCAGTATAACACTGCAAAAGCTTTTGTTGTTGTATATTCACACCGAGTGACCAGTTGCAGCAATACTAGAGCCCAATCCAGCTCAACCTTTGCTGCTTCTTCCCCCACTGCCCTTCTGCAGGGTTCTGGGGGGGTAATTCTAACCCCCCTCACCGGATCGGGTGGATCGCTGGTTTAACACCCCGTGCAATACTGACTCCAGTGGAGAGTAAGATCGGGCGGGGGGTTTGAAACCAGCTTTGCACCCGATGCCATCAGTTCCCGGACGGACAGATTGGGTTAAAATTGCCCCCCTCCGAGGGCTCTAATTCTGACACAGCTCAAGCTCCACAACTTCTACTTATGCCACTTTATACCGACTCGTCTGTAAACGGCCAGTCCCAGCCCGCTGGTCTTAATCCCTAACGGAGGAAGAAGGAACGGCAAATCCAAACCAGTATAAACCATCGAAGGAGGCAACCATCACAATCATTTTCTACCTTCTAATGTCCCCCCAGTAATTCAGGAGAACATCTGCAAAGTAAAAGGTGGCTCCAAATGTGCATATGTATCAGAATGTGTCAAAAAGACAACACAACAAATCTACAGCATAGAAACAGGCCTTTGCACCCAACTAGTCGATGCTCCTGCAATGACTTCTCTTCCCACCCCCCTCACACCATTACCTCTGGAGTCCCCAAAGGATCTATCCTTGGGCCCCTCCTATTTCTCATCGACATCGCCCCTCGGCGATATAAGTTGCATTTATGTAGCACTTTGGGAAAAGCGCTTCACAGCCGCTGTTTTAATGTAGGAAAACGCAGCAGCCAATCAGTACACAGCAAGATCCCACAACCGCAATGCGATAAATTACCAGATAATCTGCTTTAGCCTTGTCGGCGGAGGGATAAATGTCTGCCAGGCCGCCATGAGAACTCCCCCCTGCCCTTCTTTTGAAGTAGTGCCGAGGGATCTTTTACGTCCAGCCTGAGAGGGTAGATGGTTCAACATTGCATGCGAAAGGCAGCATGGGAGAGGCACCTCCGACAGTACACCTAGTCTACTGCACGGAAGTGTCAAATTAAAATCACTCCCTCCTCAAGAGGCCCAATCCCTTTTTTTGCAAGGAAGGGGAGAATTCGTCAAGAAGCCTATAAAAAGACATCTAGAGAAGGGTTTGGCCGCAGCCGCAAAGTTTGGGTTCTTCCGAATGCCTCTGAAGACAGTGTGCTGCATAGAGTCTTCAACCGGTTTCTTCAGAAGCAAAAAAATGCACAGATAATGGCCCGGATTTTTGCAGTGGATGCGACGGCGTACTCAGGATTTCCGCTTGCTCGTGGGCCGAATCCCGAACTTGCGATCTGTCAAGGCACGTTCCCGGCAGATCATCCGCACCGCTGAGAACTCAATTGCTGGCGCGGTGTTGGGCTATTTGCCCACCAACTGCCCCCAACAATTACAGACGGAACTCTTACGGTTGCTGAAAGCAGGCGGAGGAGCCTGATTTCCTGTTAACTTTCAGTTCATCGCTACCTGCCATTGACTTTCAGCTGGACAAGGTGACTGCTCAATAACAAATAACGTGTTTACTTGCCGGATATAGTTTAAAGAACACAGGCTTCTTTGTTTTAAAGAGAAAGAATACATTTGTCTTTACTGAATTATCAGAATGTCAATACATCCAACACGCCTCACAGATATTATTCGTAGATACATTCACACACAAACATACCACACCATGTTTATATATTGTCCTTTGTTACGTTTTATTTTCCTGCTCTGTAAATGACATATCATCATCAACTTCAACTTACATTCTTCCATGTTAAATGTCTTCCATGCATTCTTAATTTGTCCAAATATCTTCATTTGGGACAAGGGCAGGTTGGAGAAACTGGATTTGTTTTCATTAGAGCAAAGGGCGTGGAGGGGTGATTTGATAGAGGTGAACAAGATTATGACGGGTTTGGATAGGCTAGACGGGGAAAGGCTGTTCCCACTAGTTGATGGTACAAGGACCAGGGGACGCAGATTTAAGGTTGTGGGCAAGAGATACGGGGGGGATGTGAGGAAAAACTTTTTTACACAGCGAGTGGTGAGGACCTGGAACTCGCTGCCGACAGAAGTGGTGGAAGCGGAGACACTCAATGTTTTCAAGGGGAGACTGGATAGGCACTAGAGGGAAATAAACTTGCAGGGCTACGGGGATAGAGCGCGGGAATGGGACTGACTGGATTGCTCTGCAGAGAGCCGGCACGGACTCGATGGACCGAATGGCCTCCTTCTGTGCCGTTATGACACTCTGACTCGCCCTAGTATCCACCGCAAATTTTGTACTCCTAGAAGTGTATTATTCAACGAACCACATACGAGAACAGATGCCCTGCAAAAACCTCCCGAGTAACTGCCTCCAGACACAGCGGCAGCGAAACATGCATCAACTGACGCCTGCAAAAAGTGGAAGCTTATTGAAGGACCCGAATAACTGGCACGGCAAAACACACAAGCGGTACTCTGAAAGCAACGGATGCTCGCAAATGACAAACTACTCACAGCCTTTGATGCATCGAGTACCGTTTGCAATTTAAAACGCCGGGACACACAGGTCAACGCGAGGCGGCAGCGGGTGTTTCTTGCGCAAGGAGCGGCTCTTGTGCGACGGGGTGCTCTTTACCCAGAGTGCGGGGAGGCGGAGAAACGTCTCTCTCTCTCGGGGGTTGGAAGCTGGCACGGCTCCGCTCCCGGGGATGGAGCGGTTTCTCCGCCGCGCTGAGATCGTTCCGTCTGCGTGTCTCGTTGAACCGCTAGATCCTGAGCTACTGGAAACTGTTTCCACTGGCGGGAGGGTCGGTAACCAGAGGACACAGATTTAAGATAATTGGCAAAAGAACCAGAGGGGAGATGAGGAGAATTTTTTTAATGTTTTTTTTTTTATAAACGCAGCGAGTTGTTGTTATCTGGATCGCGCTGCCTGAAAGGGCGGTGGAAACAGATTCAATCGCAATTTACAAAAGGGAATTGGATAAATACTTAGAATTTACAGCACAGAAACAGGCCATTCAGCCCAACTGGTCTGTGCCGGCGTTAGCGCTCCACACGAGCCTCCTCCCACCCTATCCATCCATTCCTTTCCCCCTCATGTACTTATCTAGCTTCCCCTTAAAGGCAGCCATGCTATTGGCTTCAACCACTCCCTGTGGCAGCGAGTTCCACATTTTTACTGAGAGTTTGGTTCCCCCTGGCTGGAGAGTCTAGAACCAGGGGTCACAGTCTCAGGATAAGGGGTCGGCCATTTAGGACTGAGATGAGGAGGAATTTCTTCACCCAGAGAGTGGTGAACCCGTGGAATTCTCTACCCCAGAGGGCTGTGGAGGCTCAGTCGTTGAGTATATTCAAGACAGAGGTCGATAGATTTTGGGACACCAGGGGAATCGAGGGATATGGAGATCGGGCAGGAAAGTGGAGTTGAGGTCGAAGAGGCATCAAGGGGTACGGGGAGAGAGCAGGAATATGGTATTGAGATAGAGGATCAGCCGTGATCATATTGAATGGCAGAGCAGGCTCGAAGGGCCGAGTGGCCTACTCCTGCTCCTAATTGTGATGTTCTTACTGCTCTTTGGGTAAAGGCGTTTCTCCTGAATTCCTAATACTTGAAAAGGAAAAATGTGCAGGGCTGTGGGGAAAGAGCACGGGGGAGTGGGACTAGTTGGAGAGCTCTTTCAAAGAGCCGGCACAGGCACGATGGGCCGAATGATTCAATGAAAGCTATAGATTATTCTCTTAACGGTTATTCTCGAGACAAATTATCAACAACAAAAATAATATACAAACCGCTTCTTGCTTCGCGATGAATAGAATGCAGTTGCTGAGCGCGCCACACGTGATCCGGGATGATTCAGTAACATCCTTCACTTTCTGTAATACTTGGGGCTGTAATCCTGCAACACCACAAATAACAGTGAGAAAGTTAATTCCGTGAATGCTGACGTCCAATTTAACTCTTCTCAGCTTTACAATACAACAATAACTTGCGTTTATCTCGCACCTCTAACGTGGTAAAGGCGCGGTAAAGTCCCAAAGGTGATTCACAGATTCGTCAGCAAAAAAAAATGAATTGACACCGAGATAAGGAGATATTGGGACAGGTGATCAAAAGCTTGGTCAAAGAGGTTGGTTTTGAGGAACGTCTTAAAAGGAGGAGAGGCGGAGAGGTTTATGGAGAGGATTCCAGAGCTTTAGGGCCCAGGCAGCTGAAGGCACGGCCGCCAATGGTGAGACAAAGGAAATCGGGGGATGCTCAAGGAGGCCAGAATTGGAGGAGCGCAGAGATCTCAGAGGGTTGTGGGGCTGGAGGAGGTTACAGAGATAGGGAAGAGCGAGGCCATGGAGGGATTTGAAAACAAGGATGAGAATTTTTTTTTTTTTTTTTTTTTTTTTTTAAATCGAGCATATGTTCAGATAGACACAAACCTAAAAGGTGCTGGACCGGGAGTCAATGTCGGTCAGCGGGCACAGGGGTGATGGGTGAACGGGACCAGTGGCCTTATTTCACCCTCCCTCAACAATCTAATCCAGCCATAAATCCCAACCTTCCCCTGACCTTAGTTGACTGTTCATTGCTCGTTCTCTCTGCTCAGCAATCAGGAGGGCAATTTTTCAATCATTGCCCCACCTCTCTCTGGGTACCTCCACTTTGCACTGCTCAACTATTCAAAAATAAAGCTCACCTCTTCAACTCTGACTTTGATTTCTTCCCATCATAACATTGCTTCTCACACAGAGTCCAGTTCCCCTCCCAATAAATTACCTCGAGATTAATTTTACCCGAGAAGCACCATGCAAGTCATTGACCATCTCCAAAATAAGCTTATATAAGCTGTGTCTTTATGCATTTCTCCACTTCACCTGACGAAGGAGCAGCGCTCCGAAAGCTTGTGATTTCAAATAAAGCTGTTGGACTATAACCTGGTGTTGTGTGACTTCTTAGAAGAACTGCGACATACCAAATGGATTCCTTCTAGAGAGAGGAGTCCACAGTGCAACCTGAAGGATCAAACCTTCCTCGCAAACAGTGGACAGCCATCAACCACCTGCAAGATTAAAGCATCCCCATCATGTGACTGCAGAGCGCTCCTAATCAGACCCTGGAGCACATCCTTGAAGTGGCCTTCTAGATTTGAGGCATAGAATATAAGAGCAGGAGGTTATGCTTGAACTGTAGAAAACACTAGTTAGGCCTCAGCTAGAGTACTGCGTGCAGTTCTGGTCACCACATTACAGGAAGGATGTGATTGCACTAGAGAGGGTACAGAGGAGATTTACAAGGATGTTGCCTGGACTGGGGAATTTTAGCTATGAGGAAAGATTGGATAGGCTGGGGTTGTTTTCTTTGGAACAGAGGAGGCTGAGGGGAGATTTAATTGAGGTGTATAAAACTATGAGGGGCCTAGATAGTGTGGATAGGAAGGACCTATTTCCCTTAGCAGAGAGGTCAATAACCAGGCGGCAGGGATTTAAAGTCATTGGTAGAAGGATTAGAGGGGAGTTGAGGAGAACTTTGTTCACCCAGAGGGTGGTGGGGGTCTGGAACTCACTGCCTGAAAGGGTGGGAGAGGCAGAAACCCTCATCACATTTAAAAAGTACTTGGATATGCACTTGAAGAGCCGTAACCTACAGGGCTACGGACCAAGAGCTGGAAAGTGGGATTAGGCTGGAGAGCTCTTTGTCGGCCGGCACAGACACGATGGGCCGAATGGCCTCCTTCTGTGCCGTAAATTTCTAATGATTCTATGACTGCCCGCAGAGGAAATTCGCAGGCAGCCTACAAGATATCCACGTCGTTACACTGGAAGCTTTGGCTTAGATGGTGATACTGAATTTTTTTTTTTTTTTTTGCTACTACCACGCAAAAGAGAAGTTTCCAAACGATGCTGAAAATGTAGTTTGCGGGGGAGGTGGTGGCAGGGTAGGGTTTTCAGGACCATTATAATTCGCGGAATAGAAAAGGGGAACCATCCGAGAATAAATGCCGGATGTTTTACGTACCCTTCTCATCGGCGGAACCAAAATACAAGTTTAATTAAGAGAAACGACAATTGAAATCATGGAAACCAATCAGTGGGGGGGTTAAGATTTATCACACTTCAAAATTACAAAGCCCCGTAAGGCGTTCCCTGAAAGGCTACTGCACACGTCCAACCGAGTGTCGCAAACGTGAAAGCATCAGCAGCCTAGCGACACGGCAGACAGCTTTCACTTCAGGATTTAGTTTGTTATTAGTTTATCTTTCTTGATACTAAGCAGCATTTCCAACCAGGGGCTTAAGATTTTCAGGTCAGCATTTGAATCTATTTTTAAGAACAGTTGATAATACTTTAAAGAAAAATTATGACTTGCCTGCAGTATAAAACCTGGGGGTGTTTACACACACACACGAATGTTTGAAGGTGGCGAGACAAATTGAGAAGGGCTGTTTAAAAAAAAAAAAGCACACGGGATCCTAGACTTTATAAATAAAAGGCGCAGAGTACAAAAGGCGAGGAAGTTATACAAATCATGAAGGAGGGTCGGTAACCAGAGGACACAGATTGAAGATAATTGGCAAAAGCAGAGGGGTGGGGGGTGGGGGGGGAGATGATGAGAGAGTTTTTTTTACTCAGCAATTTATGATGATCTGGAATGTGCAGCCTGAAAGGGCGGTGGAAGCAGATTCAGTGGTAACTTTCAAAAGGAGAATTGGATAAATATTTGAAAAGGAAAAATTTGCATGGCTGTGGGAAAGAGCAGGGGGGAGTGGGACTAATTGGACAGATCTTTCAAAGAGCCGGCACAGGCACGGTGGGCCGAATGGCCTCCTTCTGCGCTGTATCATTCTACGATTACTGGCCAAAAGGAGGACGCAGGAAACCTATTTCCAGGCATCAAGCGCGCTATCAGTGGACTGTAGCAGGGGTAGGTCTATCCCTTGCTTCCTTCAATGGGGGAGCACCCCGTATCTATCTGACCAACTAGGAGAACAGAGCCGAGATAGTTAACCATCCCGTGGGGAAATAGCAAGCATGAAGCAGCTTCCCCAGTCCCTCCCTACCACAAACCCACCGTGCTGTCCAAGAATCTCAACCTCTTTCGCCGCCCCCACCCACCGAATTAAAATCTCTAAGTTTTTAAATGATGATTTTCAAGTGTTACGCAGCAACTACAAAAGAAAACATTACTTAAGTAGAGTCGCGAACAACATCCATTACCTTTTGCAATCTCGGGGCCTTCAACCATGCTCAATAAATTAGAAACTTCTTTCTCCAGCTTCTGCTGGCAGGTTTGTACGGTCTGTACATAGAACATGGAAATACAAATATTATGAATACACAAAACAGATTCACACTTTTCTTCACGTTAATATCTACTTCAAATCCCACACTATGGCAAGCTTCTTGTGAAGTAATAGGTTCTACTGCCCAAAGATGTTAAGCCATCAGCTGTGGCTCAGTGGGCAGCACCCTCGCCTCGGAGTCAGAAGGTTGTGGGTTCAAGTCCCACTCCAGAGACTCAAGCACAGAATCTAGGCTGACACTCCAGTGCAGTACTGAGGGAGCGCCGCACTGTCGGAGGGGCGGCACTGAGGGAGCGCCGCACTGTCGGAGGGGCGGCACTGAGGGAGCGCCGCACTGTCGGAGGGGCGGCACTGAGGGAGCGCCGCACTGTCGGAGGGGCGGCACTGAGGGAGCGCCGCACTGTCGGAGGGGCGGCACTGAGGGAGCGCCGCACTGTCGGAGGGGCGGCACTGAGGGAGCGCCGCACTGTCGGAGGGGCGGCACTGAGGGAGCGCCGCACTGTCGGAGGGGCGGCACTGAGGGAGCGCCGCACTGTCGGAGGGGCGGCACTGAGGGAGCGCCGCACTGTCGGAGGGGCGGCACTGAGGGAGCGCCGCACTGTCGGAGGGGCGGCACTGAGGGAGCGCCGCACTGTCGGAGGGGCGGCACTGAGGGAGCGCCGCTGAGGGAGCGCCGCACTGTCGGAGGGGCGGCACTGAGGGAGCGCCGCACTGTCGGAGGGGCGGCACTGAGGGAGCGCCGCACTGTCGGAGGGGCGGCACTGAGGGAGCGCCGCACTGTCGGAGGGGCGGCACTGAGGGAGCGCCGCACTGTCGGAGGGGCGGCACTGAGGGAGCGCCGCACTGTCGGAGGGGCGGTACTGAGGGAGCGCCGCACTGTCGGAGGTGCTGTGTTTCAGATGAGACATTAAACCGAGGCCCCCTCAGGTGGATGGAAAAGATCCCATGGCCACAATTTTGAAGAAGAGCAGGGGCATTCTCCCCGGTGTCCTGGTCAATATTTATCCCTCAACCAACATGGAATTCAATCTGGAGAAGTGTGAGGTAATGCATTTAGGGAGGGCTAACAAGGCAAGGGAATACACATTAAATGGTAGGACACTGAGAAGTGCAGAGGATCAGAGGGACCTTGGAGTGCATGTCCATAGATCCCTGAAGGTAGATAAGGTGGTTAAGAAGCCATACGGGATACTTGCCTTTATGAGCCGAGGCATAGAATATAAGAGCAGGGAGGTTATGCTTGAACTGTATAAAACACTAGTTAGGCCACAGCTAGAATACTGCGTGCAGTTCTGGTCACATTACAGGAAGGATGTGATTGCACTGGAGGGGGTGTAGAGGATGTTGAGTGTGTTTTCAAATGCAGTTATACTGAATAACAGGACACAGACTACAGAAGTAAGTAAACAGGTCTTTAGTGATTGAGGGTCAGGGCTGAACTGAGATACACTTTGCTCCGCAGGGTTTATATACCGGTGTGGTCACCACCAGTACTACAATGTACAGGAGCCATCAAAAAGTAGTCCATCACCTTAAGGTATCCTCTTAAGGTAGTACAGGTTACATACACTACAATTCCTCCCCTTTTAGCTTAACAGTGGACACCCCAAATTAAACATTACATGGATAACATTGAACAATTCTTGTGTGTAAATTGTATATAAGATTCAGTCTCTGAGGAGGCCTCCTGATCCGGCCCGGATAACGCCTTTCAGGGGTCTCTGGTTCTCGTTGCTGGGGTGACTCATCCACTTGATCTCCTATGGTTTTAACATCATATACATTCGAGTCTGAGGTAGATGCTACAGGCTCAATAACTTCTTCAACTGGTGTCTCTGCCGTAGACATGGGGTCGACCCTTGTTCTCGATTCCACAAGTTGGTCAGCATGACGTCGTATTACGTTCTCTCCAACGTCTACCGTGTACATCAAGGGTCCTTGTCGTGCACGAATTGTTCCAGGTTGCCATTTATCATCCCTATAGTCCCTGGCCAACACTGGTTGTCCTATTTCAAAACTACGAGTGGCCTTGTTATTTACATGCTGGAATTGCTTGTTTTCGACTTCCCGTCGCACATTGGGTTTTAACAAATCCAACCGGGACCGCAACCTTCTGTTATAGAACATTATGGCAGGGCTTTGATTTGTCACTGCATGCGTGGCGTTTCGATACGCCATCAGGAAATTGTCCACCTTGTGTTGTAGTGGAATATGGTCTTCACTCATGGCCTTTATCGCCTTTTTGAACGTTTGTACAAATCTCTCGGCCAACCCATTTGTAGCCGGATGATATGGGGCAGATGTATAGTGTTTCACCCCATTCTTTTTCATGAATTTCTGGAATTCTTCTGACACGAACTGTGGTCCGTTGTCTGAACATATTTGTTCCGGCAACCCATTCCTTGCAAATATGGTTCTTAGAACTGCGATCATCTTCTCAGAGGTAGTGGTCGACATCTTAATCACTTCTGGCCATTTAGAATGTGCGTCTACTGCTATCAAAAACATGGAATCCATGAATGGACCTGCAAAGTCGATATGCACACGTTGCCATGGGGCTGAAGGCCATTCCCACGGATGCAGCGGTGCAATTGGAGGTGCATTTTGAACTTTTTGGCACCCTAAGCAGCTTTTAGTCAGATCCTCTATTTGTTTGTCGATACCTGGCCACCACACATAAGCCCTAGCAAGGCTTTTCATCTTGACTCCCCCCAGATGACTTTCGTGCAATTCTTTCAGAACTCTCTCCCTTAATTTAGGAGGAATAATCACCCTTGTTCCATACATCAATGTTCCTTGACATACAGACAGCTGTTCTCGTCTGGCTGAGAATGCTGGTAACAGTGGTTCGCCATGTGCTGGCCATCCCTTCACTGTCAAATCGTAGACCCGAGACAGTGTCGGGTCATTTCGGGTCTCTCTCTCAATACCCGCATTGGTGACTGGTAAGCATTCGATGATGGTCGAGTGAAATATCTCGACAGGGTCAACTGCCGGTGCCTCTTCCGTTGTAGGTAGTGGCAGGCATGACAGCCCATCAGCATTACCATGTTGCTTTGTACCTTTGAATTCAATATCATATTGATGTGCCCCTAGGAAAAGGGACCATCTCTGAAGCCTCTGCGCCGTCATTACCGGAACACCCTTCTTAGGGTTGAAAATGGAAACCAACGGCTGGTGATCTGTCAGCAGCGTAAACTTTTGGCCTTGCAGGTAATGGTTAAATTTCTTAACTCCCCACACGAGGCTGAGAGCCTCCCTATCTATCTGAGCATAGTTGCGCTCAGCGGAGGTCAATGATCTGGATGCGAAAGCGACTGGCCTTTCCGAGCCATCTGGAAACTTATGTGAGAGCACTGCCCCGATACCATATGGAGAAGCATCACAAGCTAAGCGAATAGGCAGCGTTGGGTTAAAGTGAGCCAACACTTCCTTAGAGGTGATCAGTGCCTTGCTCTTTTGAAAAGCCCGCTTACAATCATCGCTCCACTTCCATGGTATTCCCATTTGCAAAAGAGTGTTTAGCGGGTGTAACACCGTGGATAAATTTGGAAGAAACTTGTGGTAATAGTTAACCAACCCGAGGAACGACCTCAACTGGGATACATTTTCCGGTGCAGGAGCTTTTACAACAGCTTCGATCTTGTCAGGTGACTTATGGAGCCCCTCCCGATCAATGACGTGGCCACAGTACGAGATTCGCTTTTGAAAGAACTCGCATTTCTGGCGATTAACTCCGAGCCCATATTCTTTCAATCTGATGAGCACCTGCTCCAAATTCGAGAGGTGATCCTTATCGTTATCTCCTGTAATCAGGATGTCATCCAGGTAGCATTGTGTGCCTGGAATTCCCTGCAATACCAGCTCCATGGTCCTTTGCCAAATCGCTGGAGCCGATGCCACTCCAAAAACCAGTCTATTATACCGATATAAGCCCTTATGCGTGTTGATCGTGAGATACTGACGTGACGCTTCATCAACTTCCATCTGTAGGTACGCCTGCGCCAGGTCTATCTTAGTGAAGTGTTTCCCGCCAGACAGCGAAGCGAAGATATCTTCAATCCGCGGAAGCGGATATTGCACCGTGTGAAGAACCGGATTAACAGTGATATTGAAATCGCCACAGATGCGAACCTTCCCAGGTTCCCCCGGCTTGTTGCTCAACGAACGCTTCATGACAGGAACAATGGGTGTAGCCCATTCGCTCCAGTCCACCTTGGACAGTACCCCTGAACGTTCTAGCCCTTCCAGCTCTGCTTCCACAGCAGGCCGTATCGCAAGGCACCGGTCTGGCTTTGAAAAATTTTGGGTTTGCATGTTCTTCAACCTTGATGGTTGCCGTAATTCCTTTCAGTGTTCCAAGTCCCTGTTGGAACACCTCCTTAGCATCGTCTAAGATTTTGGACAGTCGTTTAGGTTTGACGTCGTCCTCCTTACAGGCATCCACAGTCAGTGTTTGTATGGAATGCCAGTCCACATTTATTCTCCGGATCCATTCCCGTCCCAGTAGTGGCGGACCTCCATCAGGTAACACATACAAGTCCATTTTCTGACTTTCTTTACCATTGTAGACCACATTTACTTTTATCTTTCCTTTGGGGTATACTATTTGCCCCGTGTATGTTTTCAATACAATCTCCGTATCCCTCAGGGGAATGTGCAAGAATAACCTTTTGTAATCTTGCTTATTCATGACCGTTAATGCCGACCCAGTGTCCAATTCCAACTTCACTTGGACTCCTGCTATCCGAAGCATGACCCAGATAGTTTGGTGGTCTGCTGTGTTACCCACATTATGTATTTTCAGACAACCCAGTTCCTTACTGCTGGAGTCTGAATCCGTCTTCTGTTCATCCGAACTGTTCTCTGTCACCTTGTGTACTTTTTTGTACTTCTCCTGCGGTGACTTTTTGCTGCTGGTCTTCTTTCCTGACCGGCATACTCTCGCTATGTGACCAAGTTTGCCACATTGCCTGCATTCTTTATCTGTGAACCAGCACTGGTTCTGGTCATGCGTTGTCCTTCCACAACGATAGCACTTTACTGTGCCCAATGCCATTTCATTGGTGCTGAATTCCAATGGCCTTTGCTGTATCTCTGCAGCGCCCCGTGCTGCTGCCTCATGGGATGCTGCAATGCTGAAAGCTTTGTCCAGCGTAAGGTCCATTTCCTCTAGCAGTCGCTTCTGGGTTCCTTCCCTTAGGAGCCCACACACAAACTTATCTCTCAGTGCGTCTGCTAGTCCTGTTCCGAACTGGCAGTACTTTGATAACTTGCGCAGTTCTGTTAGGAATTCCGCGTTGCTTTCTTCTTTAAGTTGAATTCTTTCGTAGAATTTAAATCGTTCCGCTATCAGCAGCGGCATGGGGTTTAAATGCTCTTGCAGGATAATAACAATATCCGCGAAACTCTTCCCTACCGGTTTGTCTGGTGTTACAAGGTTCCTTAATAACCCGTACGTCTTCGCACCCATCGAGTTTAATAGTGTTAGTGCTTTCTTATCATCCGGTACCTCATTCATTGTACAGTAAACTTCGATGCGTTCCACATAAGTGGCCCAATCTTCCACATCGCTATCAAAAGCAGTGATGTTACCCATTTTTGGCATCCTTGCGGAGTTTCTCCTTTCCCTTCGGATATTATTTAATATGATGACTTTTTTTAAAAAAAATTAATTTAAGATGGCGGCTTTTCCCGCGCTTGTCTTCTTCCCCCGCCGACTCAAAATGGCGATTCCCGCGCTGTTGCCGTTCACGCCTCCCAGCGGTCCTTTATTTTCCCCTGCACTGCTGCTCTTGTTCCCCGCCGCTCCCGCGGTCCTTGTGGCCATAAACGCTTTCTGGCTGCTGCGCATCTCTGTCCCGATTGCAGCCCGGCCCCTGACACCGGCTGCAGTCGTGTTCTCTGCCCTTTTTGTCGATTTCCCTCCCCTTCTCCCACTGACAACTCGGCCGACTTCCCCCCCGTGCCGCTCGATCGGGCTTACCCGCCGCTGTCGTCGAAGGGATGATCACTGATGTTTGACTTCGTGGCCAGAAACCAACCCGGGTTCCCGATGGCCTCCCGTGCGATGCAGTGCCCAGCAGGATGTTGAGGGCGGATGCCCTTGTTCGACGTCCGTTTCTGAGGACGAAGCTTCCTTTGATGCAAAACTGCCGCTAGGTAAGATCAGACTCGTCGCCACTGTTGAGTCTGTGTTTTCAAATGCAGTTATACTGAATAACAGGACACAGACTACAGAAGTAAGTAAACAGGTCTTTAGTGATTGAGGGTCAGGGCTGAACTGAGATACACTTTGCTCCGCAGGGTTTATATACCGGTGTGGTCACCACCGGTACTACAATGTACAGGAGCCATCAAAAAGTAGTCCATCACCTTAAGGTATCCTCTTAAGGTAGTACAGGTTACATACACTACAGAGGAGATTTACGAGGATGTTGCCTGGGCTGGGGAATTTTAGCTATGAGGAAAGATTGGATAGGCTGGGGTTGTTTTCTTTGGAACAGAGGAGGCTTAATTGAGGTGTATAAAATTATGAAGGGCCTAGATAGAGTGGACAGGAAGGACCTATTTCCCTTAGCAGAGGGGTCAATAACCAGGGGGCATAGATTTAAAGTAATTGGTAGACGAATTTGAGGGTTTTTAAAGACACTCCGACAACTTCATGATAAAAAAAACTGGGTTCAGTAAAAGTTATTTGCAAATTTTTTTAAAACAGCAGTTTGAAAATTTGAACTCATTCTCTGGATTATTAAAGAAAGATCTTGCATTTCTATAGCACCTTTCACGAACTTAAGACGTCCCAAAGCGCTTTACAGACAATGAAGTCACTGTTGTAATGTGGGAAACGCGGCAGCCAATTTGCGCACAGCAAGCTCCCACAAACATCCATCTGGTAATGACCAGATAATCTGTTTTTGTTATGCTGAGGGATAAATATTGTCCAGGACACTAGGGATAACTCCCCTGCTCTTATTCGAAATAGTGGCCATGGGATCTTTTACGTCCACCTGAGAGAGCAGACGGGGCCTCGGTTTAACGTCTCATCCAAAAGACGGCACCTCCGACAGTGAGGCACTCCCTCAGCACTGCACTGGGAGAGTCAGCCTGGATTTTTGTGCTCAAGTCTCTGGAGCGGGACTTGAACCCACAACCTTCTGACTTAGAGGCGAGGGTGCTGCCCACTGAGCCACGGCTGACATTAGTCCAGTAGCATAACCATGACTACGCTCTTGATGACATCAAGCTATGTAAGCAGGAGACTATGTCGTACAAGGGACACTAATCACTTTGTAAAGAGAACTGGACTAATCAGACGGATGGGGTAATGAGTGCCCAGATCTATTCTAACGTCAATAAATATAATGGGGGGACCACACCTGGAGTACCGTGCACAATTTTGGTCTCCTTATCCAAGGAAGGGTATACTTGCCTTGGAGGCGGTGCAACGAAGGTTCACTAGATTGATTCCTGGGATGAGAGTGTTGCCCTATGAGGAGAGATTGAGTAGAATGGGCCGATACTCTCTGGAGCTTAGAAGAATGAGAGGCGATCTCATTGAAACATAAGATTCTGAGGGGGATTGACAGGGTAGATGCTGAGAGATTTTTTCCCCCTGGCTGGAGAGTCTAGAACTAGGGGGTCACAGTCTCAGGATAAGGGGTTGGCCATTTAGGACTGAGATGAGGAGAAATTTCTTCACTTAGAGGGTTGTGAATCTTTGGAATTCTCTACCCCGAAGGGCTGTGGATGCTGAGTCTTTAAGTGTATTCAAGGCTGAGATCGATAGATTTTTGGACTCTAGGGGAATCAAGGGATATGGGGATCAGGCGGGAAAGTGAAGTCGAGGTCGAAGATCAGCCATGATCGGATATTGAATGGCGGAGCAGGCTCGAGGTGGGACGTGTGGCCGACTCCTGCTCCTAATTCTTCTGTTCTGATGTGCATTGGAAAGAAGAAATGCTAAACATTTCTGCACAAAGGAAGAGCAAGCATCCAGTCCGTGGCAAGGGTGAAGGAGGGCGGAGTTGTGCCGTTGACATATAGCTGCATTTACTTTTCGTAAACCTTCCAGTCAAACAGCCAGAGGCTTTCATAGCGCGGAACCAATGGCGGGTCATCACTGAATGCTCGTTCTTGCGTCCTAGGATTGGTTTTCTTACACTACTCATAGGTGAACACAACAACACCAACCTGCATTTATATAGCACCTTAAAATGTGCCCAGGCGCCTGTCAGAAGCGTTAAACTAGAAGATTTTATACAGTGATGTAACGCAAGTTATGTCATCTATGCTCAATCTTGAAAAAAATGTTTTAATGCCCTCATTTCATGGTATAAAAATAATCATCTGATTGTGTAAAATTACACAGCAATCCCTTTTCTACTGTATTTGATGGCATAATCTACAATTTTATAATTGGAAATTTGAATTTTATTTTTTAAAATTCAAAGTATTACATCGTATTTACAGCACAGAAACAGGCCATTCGGCCCAACTGGTCCGTGCCGGTGTTTATGCTCCACACGAGCCTCCTCCCACCCCTCTTCATCTCACCCTCTCAACATATCCTTCTATTCCTTTCTCCCTCATGTGTTTATCCAGCTTCCCCTTAAATGCATCTATACTATTCGCCTCAACCACTCCCTGTGGTAGCGAGTTCCATATTCTCACCACTCTCTGGGTAAAGAAGTTTCTTCTCAATGCCCTATTGGACTCACCTGTATGTACGTAATACAATATTGGTTAGAAACACACAGGCTGAGATAACCATTTTAGCGGATGCATTTTTCAGGAGTGATAAAATGTTTCTTAAAGACATCGCAGCACTGTACAGAAAGTTGGCTTAACCTGTTAAATTGAAATTCTGTGACGATTAAATCAAGATTAAATATGCTCCAGATTTAAAAAGAGTTTTCTACAGAACACCTAAATGTGAGAGAGACATTACCACGCGAACCACAGCTTCAGCAGTTTGTGTTGCCCAAGGCTCCATTGTTTCAAGGTGACGCCGTTAAGTACTTGCTCCAATTTCAGGGGATTAATTTTTCTTACGCTGGCAAAATAGCAAAGCAGCTCGTGCCGCAGTGAACTTCTCACTGACCACCAGCTTTGTGAAAAAACATGCACCTATTACCCAGAAGTTCGTTCACACTAGATATTCCGTGGAGATTCTGCTCCTAGCCGACACAATGTGCGATTAAGGTTTTAGATTCGGAACATAGGAACAGGAGGAGGCCATTCAGCTCCTCGAGCCTGTTCAATTAGATCATTCAATTAGATCGTGGCTGATCTGTATCACAACTCCATCTATCCGCCTTGGTTCCGTAACCCCTAATACCCTTTACCCAACAAAAATCTATCAAGCTTAGTTTTGACACTTTCAATTGACCCCCCCAAAAAGCTGCTGAGGCTGCGGGGGGAGAGAGTTCCAGATTTCCACTGCCCTTTGTGTGAAGAAGTGCTTCCTGACATCACCCCTGAACGGCCTGGCTCTAATTTTAAGGTTCTGCCCCCTTGTTCTGGACTCCCCCCACCAGAGGAAATAGTGTCTCTCTCTCTACCCCGTCAACTCCTTTAATAGTCTTAAACACCTCGATTAGATCACCCCTTAATCTTCTATAGTCGAGGGAATACAAGCTCAGTCTATGTAACCTGTCCTTGTAATTGAACCCTTTTAACCCCGGGATCACTCTGGTGAAACTGCGCTGCCCCCCCCCCCTCCATATTCTTCACTCCTGCCGAGTAAAATGTAACACATCAAATTCTAAACCTTTATAAAATCACTGGTTTGGCCCCAGCTGGAGTAATGGATCCAATTCTGGGCACCGCACTTTAGGAAGGATGTCAGGGCCTTGGAGTAGGGTGCAGAGGAGATTGAGCAGAACGGTTCCAGGGATGAGGGACTTCAGTTATGCAGGGAGACTGGAGAAGCTGGGGTTGTTCTCCTTAGAGCAGAGAAGGTTAAAGGGGAGATTTAACAGAGGTGTTCAAAATAATGAGGGATTTTGATAGAGGAGATAAGGAGAAGCTGCTTCCATTGGCAGGAGGGTCGGTAACCAGAGGACACAGATTGAAGATAAATTGGCAAAAGAACCAGAGGGGAGATGAGGAGAATTTTTTTTTAAAACGCAGCGAGTTGTGATGATCGGGACTGCGCTGCCTGCAAACTTATCATTCTATGTCTCCTTCTACGATAATGTACCATTCAAAATCCTTTTTAAGTATATATCGGAACTAAGGACAGAAGAATGTATCTCTCGTAACTACATTAGATGGTCAGCCATTCACAGGATTGAAAACCGTGTTTACCCACACAAGTACAACTGCCGGTAAACAGATAGCTTCTTGACTTTATAGCCCTTCACAGCCTTCCAGACTCAACACGGAGTTCAACAATTTCACATCATAACCACTGCCCCCACTTTTTTTTTTTTTTGGACGGCAGCTGTTGATGATTCTGCCATTCCCATTGACGCCTCCTCCAGACCCATATTTTGTTCCTTTACTTGTCCTATTACCATCAACTTTCGCCATTGCACCATCATCCCTTTTGTCATTTACTCTCTCCCGCCTTCCACCCTATCACACACCTTCCCCTTTGTTCTTTCTGATGAGGTGGAATCTGTATGGGTAGAACGGAGAAATACCAAGGGGCAGAAAACGTTAGTGGGAGTGGTATATAGACCTCCAAACAGTAATGCGGAGGTTGAGGATGGCATTCAAAGGGAAATTAGAGAAGCGTGCAATAAGGGCACAGCAGTCATCATGGGTGACTTTAATCTACATATAGATTGGGCTAACCAAATTAGTAACAATACTGTGGAGGAAAAATTCCTGGAGTGTTTACGGGATGGTTTCCTGGACCAATATGTCGAGGAACCAACCAGAGATCAGGCCATCTTAGACTGGGTATTATGTAACGAGAAAGGATTAATTAACAATCTTGTTGTACGAGGCCCCTTGGGTCGGAGTGATCATAATATAATTGAATTCTTCATTAAGATGGAGAATGAAGTAGTTGACTCAGAGACTAGGGTCCTGAATTTAAATAAAGGAAACTACGATGGTCTGAGGCGCGAGTTGGGTAGGATTGATTGGGGAATGTCACTCAAAGGGTTGACGGTGGATAGGCAATGGCAAACATTCAAAGACCGCATGGATGAACTACAGAATTTGTTCATCCCAGTTTGGCATAAAAATAAAACAAAAAAGGTGACTCAACCATGGCTAAAAAGGGAAATTAGGGATAGCATAAGATCCAAGGAGAGGACATATAAATTGGCCAGAAAAAGCAATAAACCTGAGGATTGGGAGCAGTTTAGGATTCAACAAAGGAAGACAAACGGATTAATTAAGAAGGGGAAAATAGAATATGAGAGTAAGCTGGCAGGGAACATAAAAACTGACTGTAAAAGCTTTTATAGATATGTGAAGAGAAAAAGATTGGTGAAGTCAAGCATAGGTCCCTTGCAGTCAGAATCAGGGGAATTTATAATGGGGAACAAAGAAATGGCTGACCAATTAAATACATATTTTGGTTCTGTCTTCACAAAGGAGGACACAAATAACCTCCCAGAGATGTCGGGGAACATAGGGTCTGATGAAAGGGAGGAACTGAAAGAAATCAGTATTTGTAGGGAAATGGGGTTAGGGAAATTGATGGGATTCAAGGCCGATAAATCCCCAGGGCCTGATAATCTACATCCTAGGGTACTTAAGGAAGTGGCCCTAGAAATAGTAGATGCATTGCTGGTCATCTTCCAACATTCGATGGAATCTGGAACAGTACCCATGGATTGGAGAGTAGCTAATGTTACCCCACTATTCAAAAAAGCTGGTAGAGAGAAAACGGGGAATTACAGACCGGTAAGCCTGACATCGCTAGTGGGGAAAATGCTAGAGTCCATTATAAAAGATGTAATAGCAGAGCACTTGGAAAACAGTGACAGGATCGGACAAAGTCAACATGGATTTACAAAAGGTAAATCGTGCTTAACTAATCTACTGGAATTTTTTGAGGATGTAACTGGTAAAATAGATAAGGGAGAACCAGTGGATGTGGTGTACAGGAAACTTTGTGCTATCCGGCACCCATGGGACCGAGCTACTGCCGTTTTTTTAAAAGCTCTGGATAGACCAGCGTTAATGTTATCAGATAGGGGCTTTTCATCGCAGTATCTGACCACAAACACTGTTGCTCAGCAACAGCTTGTAAACACTCGGCCCGTGGCTTGGAAGCGTCTCTGAAGCTGTTGCTATGATACAGAGACGCTTTCTAGAGCCTGCCGTGTCTGACCACAAACACTGTTGCTCAGCAACAGCTTGTAAACACTCGGCCCAGTAGCTTGGAAGCGTCTCTGAAGCTGTTGCTAAGCGACAAAGACGCTTTCCAGAGCCTGCCTGTGAAAAGAATGCTAGGAGAAAAAAAAACACCTAACCAAAACGGCTGCTGATTTCTGCCGTTAGATCAAAGTTGCCGGACATTCAACTTCTGGATAGCACAACGTTTCCTGTATTTGGACTTTCAGAAGGCTTTCGATAAGGTCCCGCATAAGAGATTACGTGTAAAGTTAAGGCACATGGGATTGGGGGCAAGGTATTGACTTGGATAGAGAACTGGTTGGCAGACAGAAAGCAAAGAGTTGGAATAAACGGGTCTTTTTCCGAGTGGCAGGCAGTAACTAGTGGGGTACCGCAGGGATCGGTCCTTGGACCCCAGCTATTCACAATATATATTGATGATCTAGACAAGGGAACTAGATGTAATATCTCCAAATCTGCAGACGACACAAAGCTGGGTGGGCGTGTGTGCAGTGAGGAGGATGCCGAGAAACTCCAGGATGATTTGGACAGTTTGGGTGATTGGGCAGAAGCATGGCAGATGCAATATAACGTGGATAAATGTGAGGTTATCCACTTTGGTGGCAAAAACAGGAAGGCAGATTATTATCTGAATGGCAATAGATTGGGAGAAGGGGAAGTGCAACGAGAAGTGAGCGTCCTTGTGCACCAGTCGCTGAAGGTAAACATGCAGGTGCAGCAGGCGGTTAAGAAGGCAAATGGTATGTTGGCCTTCGTAGTGAGAGGGTTTGAGTACAGGAACAAGGATGTCTTGCTGCAGTTGTACAGGGCCTTGGTGAGACCACATCTTGAGTATTGTGTGCAGTTTTGGTCGCCTTATCTGAGGAAGGATGTTCTTGCCATGGAAGGAGTTCAGCGAAGATTCACCAGGCTGATACCTGGGATGGCAGGAATGACGTATGAGGAGAGATTGTGTCGATTGGGCTTGTACTCGCTGGTGGTTAGAAGAATGAGAGGGGATCTCATTGAAACGTATAAAATTCTGACAGGACTGGACAGACTAGATGCAGGAAGGATGTTCCCGATGGCCGGGGAGTCCAGAACCAGGGGTCACAGTCTCAGGATAAGGGGTAAGCCATTTAGGACAGAAATGAGAAGGAATTTCTTCACCCAGAGTGTGGTGAACCTGTGGAATTCTCTGCCACAGAAGGCAGTGGAGGCCAATTCATTAAATATATTCAAGGAGTTGGATATATTTCTTAAGGCTAAAGGGATCAAGGGATATGGGGAGAAAGCAGGGACCGGGTGCTGAATTTGGATGATCAGCCATGATCTCATTGAATGGCGGAGTAGGCTCAAGGGGCCAAATGGCCTACTCCTGCTCCTATCTTCTATGTTTCTATGTTTCCTCCCCTCCCCCTTTCCCTGCCCCTACACTTGCTCATAGAAGTTTACAGCACAGGAGGCCATTCGGCCCATCGTGTCCGTGCCGGCAGTTAAAGAGCTATCCAGCCTAATCCCACTTCCCAGCTCTTGGTCCGTAGCCCTGTAGGTTACAGCACTTCAAGTGTATATCCAAGTACTGTTTAAATGCGATGAGGGTTTCTGCCTCTCCCACCCTTTCAGGCAGTGAGTTCCAGACCCCCACCACCCTCTGGGTGAACAAAGTTCTGAACTTCCCTCTAATCCTTCTACCAATTACTTTAAATCTCTGCCCCCTGGTTATTGACCCCTCTGCTAAGGGAAATAGGTCCTTCCTATCCACTCTATCCAGGCCCCTCATAATTTTATACACCTCAATTAGATCTCCCCTCAGCCTCCTCTGTTCCAAAGAAAACAACCCCAGCCTCTCCAATCTTTCCTCATAGCTAAAATTCTCCAGCCCAGGCAACATCCTCGTAAACCTCCTCTGCACCCTCTAAAATCTGTTACATCTCAAACTTTTTCCAGTTCTGACAAAAGGTCCTCAACCTGAAACGTTAACTCTGTCTCTCTCTCCACAGATGCTGCCTAACCCGCTGAGTATTTCCAGCATTTTCCTTTTTTATTTCAGCTTCCCAGCATCCGCGGTATTTTGCTTTTGTTTGAGATTGCTTCGTGAAGTCATTTCCAACATTAAACAACTGCTTTTACAGGCAAGTTTAGCAAATATTTCTCAGAATGTGTTCTACGTGGTTATACGTAGAACATAGAAGAATGAGAGGGGATCTCATTGAAACTTATAAAATTCTAACAGGACTAGACAGACTAGATGCAGGAAGGATGTTCCCGATGGTCGGGGGAGTCCAGAACCAGGGGTCACAGTCCAAGGATAAGGGGTAAGCCATTTAGGACAGAAATGAGGAGGAATTTCTTCACCCAGAGAGTGGTGAACCTGTGGAATTCTCTACCACAGAAGGCTGTGGAGGCCAATTCATTAAATATATTCAAGAAGGAGTTGGATATATTTCTTAAGGCTAAAGGGATCAAGGGATATGGGGAGAAGGCAGGGACAGGGTACTGAATTTGGATGATCAGCCATGATCTCATTAAATGGCGGAGCAGGCTCGAGGGGCCGAATGGCCTACTCCTGCTCCTATCTTCTATGTTTCTATGTTTCTACACACACACACACCTGGAGTGAAGGCGGCACATGGCAGTACTCGACGATAAAGGCAAAATATAACTACAAACAGTAGCAGTTGTTCCAAAGTGTTTTTGCAAACACGTGACAGCCGAATTGTTGCAGCAAGAACAATGTGGGACCGGATGGTTTGGTCTCGGGCAGGGAGTCAAGCCATTGAGTTCAAACACCAGAACCCAGTGGATTATTCTTTGTTGAAGTAGCTGTACTTGTGTGGGCAATCACTGCTTTCAATCCTGTGAATGGCTGTCCTTAATTCCGATATATTTTAAAGGATTTTGAGTGGTACATACAGCACAGGAGGAGGCCATTCGGCCCATCATGCCTGTGCCGGCTCTTTGAAAGAGCTCTCCAATTAGTCCCACTCCCCCCTGCTCTGTCCCCACAGACCTGTAAATTTTTTTCCTTTATCAAGTATTTATCCAATTCCCTTTTGAAAGTTACTATTGAATCTGCTTCCACCGCCCTTTCAGGCAGCACGTTCCAGATCACAACAACTCACTGCGTGTACAAAAAAAATCCAGTTTGGCATAACTTACTTGCTTTTGCACTCTCCTCTTCTATTTATAAAGCCCATGATTCCATGCAATGTTCCCCCCACCCTATTTTTTTCCCGCCGGGTGCGCTGCCCCTTTAAGGAGCCGCGCGGCCCCATTCAGTTTCGTGCATGCGCAAAATTTAACCCTGGAAAGGCCAGCCCCGGGCAGCGCGGAACCGACAGAGAGCTATGCGGCTGCACGGCCACGCAGCTCAGAGGGAACGGCGATTCCCACGTGCGTTTAAAAAAAATATATAAACAGCCTTCTCGACTTGTCCTGCCTCCTTCAAAGACCTGTGCGCGTGAACCCCCAGGTCTCTCTGTCCCTGCAACCCCTTCAAAACGGGGCTACCTTTTTCTTTATTCGTTCATGGGATGTGGGCATCGCTGGCTAGGCCAGCATTTATTGCCCATCCCTAATTGCCCTTGAGAAGGTGGTGGTGAGCCGCGTTCTTGAACCGCTGCAGTCCGTGTGGTGAAGGGGCTCCGACACTGCTGTTAGGGAGGGAGTTCCAGGATTTTGACCCAGCGTCGATGAAGGAACGGCCGATATATTTCTAAGTCAGGACGGTGTGTGACTGTCAGAGGGGAACTTGGAGGTTCCCATGCGCCTGCTGACAATGGCTTAGCAAAGGATTAATGCCAAGAGAAGTCCAACTATTTTAGTTCTGTCCTTGATGTGTGCTTTTGAGCAAACAAATGAGGGCTTCAGTAGTTGAGGAAGAGACCTCTGCATCTTAAAAGATTCTGGGCCCCACACTTTAGGAAGCGCCTCAAGGTATTTGGAGAGGGTGCGGAGGAGATTTACTAGAATGGTTACAGGGATGAGGGACTTCAGTTATGTGGAGAGACTGGAGAAGCTGGGGTTGTTCTCCTCAGAGCAGAGAGAGGTTAAGGGGAGATTTAATAGAGGCGTTCAAAATCATGAAGGGGTTTTGATAGAGTAAATAAGGAGAAACTGTTTCCACTGGCAGGAGGGTCGATAACCAGAGGACACAGATTTTAAGATAAATTGGAAAAAGTGCCAGAGAGGAGATTTTTTATCATATAAACACAGCAAGTTGTTGTGAGCTGGAAGACACTGGAAGCAGATTCAATGTAGGTCAGCGAGCACAGGGGCGATGGGTGATCGGGACTTGGTGCAATTTAGGATACCTGGGATGGCAGGAATGACGTATGAAGAGAGATTGGGTCGATTGGGCTTATATTCGTTAGAGTTTAGAAGAATGAGAGGAGATCTCATTGAAACTTATAAAATTCTAACAGGACTAGACAGACTAGATGCAGGAAGGATGTTCCCGATGGCGAGAGAGTTCAGAATCAGGGGTCACAGTCTAAGGATAAGGGGTAAGCCATTTAAGACTGAGATGAGGAGGAATTTCTTCACCCAGAGAGTGGTGAACCTGTGGAATTCTCTACCACAGAAGGCAGTTGAAGCCAATTCATTAAATATATTCAAGAAGGGGTTAGATATATTTCTTAAGGCTAAAGGGATCAAGGGAGAAAGCAGGATCAGGGTACGGAATTTGGATGATCAGCCATGATCTCACTAAATGGCGGAGCGGGCTCGAGGGGCCGAATGGCCTACTCCTGCTCCTATCTTCTATGTTTCTATGATAAGGAACACCAGGAAAAGATCGCCCGCAGACAAACACTAGATAAGCTATTCCGAGAACAAAGCAAACGCGAAGAGTTTGACAACATTCGAAAGGTGCTCGCCCAATGAGCAATGGCAGAGGCTCTCAGCATCTGTACTTTTCAAATGCAGCATTTCAGCTATCCAGCAGAGGGAGGCAATGTGCAAAGAGATCACACAGCAGTACGAGGCAAGAAGCAGCACCAAGATTAACGGGCCTCCTAGTGGCATTTAGGTCAGTGACAGATAATTGCACATCGATAGCAGCCAGCTGTTTAACTCAATTAGCAACATCTGGATCTCCCAAGCCCAGCAAAGACCCAAATCTGTCTGCAGGACATAACTGCTCACAAACCAGTGACTAACATCCAAAAAGTTATTTATTCTATGAAGCACTTAGAGAACTTTTAAGATTCATCATAAGAATATAAGAATTAGGATCAGGAGTCAGCCATTCGGCCCCTCGAGCCTGCTCCGCCATTCAATAAGATCATGGCTGATCTTCGACCTCAACTCCACTTTCCCGCCCGATCGCCATATCCCTCGATTCCCCTAGAGTCCAAAAATCTATCTATCTCAGCCTTGAATATACTCAACGACTCAGCATCCACAGCCCTCTGGGGCAGAGAATTCCAAAGATTCACAACCCTCCGAGTGAAGAAATTCCTCCTCATCTCAGTCTTAAATGGCCAACCCCTTCTCCTGAGGCTGTGCCCCTTACTTCTAGACACCCCAGCCAAGGGAAACAACCTCTCAGCATCTACCCTGTCAATCCCCCTCAGAACCTCGAGAGTATCAGCCCATTCTACACAATCTCTCATCATAGGACAACCCTCCCATCCCAGGAATCAATCGAGTCAACCTCTGTTGCACCACCACTAAGATATCCTTCCTCAGATAAGGAGACCAAAACTGTGCACAGTCGGAGTGTGCACAGATGTAATCGGATACAAGTGTTAGATACGAGACTTTCTACACCACCACTGGTCGCCAAGGCTTTTGTTGTGATGACTAAATGCTAGTTCTGCTGCTCCGTTTCTTAACTCGTTCGCCCGTCACCCCCTGTGCTCGCTGACCTACATTGGTTCCCGGTTAAGCAACGCCTCGATTTTAAAATTCTCATCCGTGTGGACAAATCCCTCCATGGCCTCGCCCCCTCCCTATCTCTGGAATCTCCAGCCCCACAACCCTCTGAGATCTCTGCATCTCCTCCAATTCTAGCCTCTTGAGCATCCCCGATTATAATCGCTCCACCATTGGCGGCCGTGCCTTCAGCTGCCTGGGCCCCCGAGCTCTGGAATTCCCTCCCTAAACCGCTCCCCTGCATTAAGACGCTCCTTAAAACCCACCTCTTTGACTAAGCTTTTGGTCACCTGTCCTAATATCTCGTGTGGCTCGGTGTCAAATTTTATTTGATAATCGTTCCTGTGACGTTTTAAGGGTGCTATATAAATGCAAGTTGTTGTTGAGTAGAGGCGAATAGCATGGATGCCTTTAAGGGGAAGTTAGATAAGTACACGAGGCAGAAAACAATAGAAGAATATGCTGATCGAGTGAGAACGAAGAGCGGTGGGAGGAGGCTCGTGTGGAGCATAAACACCGGCACGGACCTGTTGGGCCGAATGGTCTATTTCTGTGCTGTAAATTCGATATAATCATCGTTCTAACTTATTTAATCTTTTCCTCCCTAACCTACCCAGCACGAGACACCAGTGGGAACCCCGAGATTACAGCTCTAGGGGGGTCTTCCAGTTTAAACCTCACAATTCTGTCCGCATGGCATTCCCTCAGGAGGGCAATCAAGAGTTTAAATATCCACAATAATTAATGCTTCGAGGCCAGTGAATTAGTCGAGTCTCATCTTAAAACATTGTTCCAGACGGCCGCGCAGTAGTCGGGAGGTCCCGCGCAGGCTGCTCACCAGCTGCTCCCACTGGAAGGTATTGCGCATGTGCGGCCGTGCAGCAAATTAAACGGGACCGCGCACATAGACTGCAAATTAGAGGGAACATTGGTGACAGACCCAACATACTCATTCACCGCACTGTCGGAGGGGCGGTACTGAGGGAGCGCCGCACTGTCGGAGGGGCGGTACTGAGGGAGCGCCGCACTGTCGGAGGGGCGGTACTGAGGGAGCGCCGCACTGTCGGAGGGGCGGTACTGAGGGAGCGCCGCACTGTCGGAGGGGCGGTACTGAGGGAGCGCCGCACTGTCGGAGGGGCGGTACTGAGGGAGCGCCGCACTGTCGGAGGGGCGGTACTGAGGGAGCGCCGCACTGTCGGAGGGGCGGTACTGAGGGAGCGCCGCACTGTCGGAGGGGCGGTACTGAGGGAGCGCCGCACTGTCGGAGGGGCGGTACTGAGGGAGCGCCGCACTGTCGGAGGGGCGGTACTGAGGGAGCGCCGCACTGTCGGAGGGGCGGTACTGAGGGAGCGCCGCACTGTCGGAGGGGCGGTACTGAGGGAGCGCCGCACTGTCGGAGGGGCGGTACTGAGGGAGCGCCGCACTGTCGGAGGGGCGGTACTGAGGGAGCGCCGCACTGTCGGAGGGGCGGTACTGAGGGAGCGCCGCACTGTCGGAGGGGCGGTACTGAGGGAGCGCCGCACTGTCGGAGGGGGCGGTACTGAGGGAGTGCTGACTGGACATGTATCAACAAGCAGTGGTTTACGGTGTGCAAGCCCATTTAGATGTTAACATTTATCGATTCAAACAATACCAGAAATGAATCCTGAAAAGACTCGGCAGATGCCAAGTCTTCATCTTCATCATCATCACTAAACTGGTCTTGGGAGCAGTAGTGAGTGCTGTAAGCAGAATGTTCCTCTATCGCTTGAAGCCATTTCTAGAAAAAGGAAAAAAAAGTCTTGAATTAAGAGGTCACAAGATGAAAGAGACATCGTGGATAAATGTCGCCAGTTAGAATGGCGCGACTGTCAACCAGCGTCACTGATGGGTCAAACAATACGCTGTTATAACAGTGTTATAATGGGCTATTAACATCACAAAGAATCCTTTTCATTAAAATTATCTGATTTAGGTTAAAAATCATACAAATTTATCTTGTATTACAATCAACATAACTGAAAATAGTCCATCCTTTTTTTAAAAAAAAAGTTACACACTCCAATGTTTATGCTTCTCCCAAGTAACAAACACATTCATTACTTTAAAAAGCACAGATAAACCACCTCACAATTTTATATTCTCCACGTTCGTTATGTCTCTGCCCCTCCCTCCCCCCCACATCCCTCCTCCCTCTTCCCCACTCTCCCTCCACCCCCCTCCCTCTTCCCCCCCTCCTCCTTTCCCCACCTCCCTCCTCCCCATTCCCCCTCTCCTCCCACTTCTCATCCTTGTTTTCAAATCCCTCCACGGCCTCGCCCTTCCTTATCTCTGTAATCTCCTCCAGTCCCACAACCCTCTGAGATCTCTGCGCTCCTCCAATTCTGGCCTCTTGCGCATCCCCCGATTTTAATCACTCCACCATTGGCGGCCGTGCCTTCAGCTGCCTGGGCCCTGAGCTCTGGAATTCCCTCCCTAAACCTCTCCGCCTCTCTACCTGTTTCCTCCTTTAAGACCCTCCTCAAAACCTACCTCTTTGACCAATTTCTTACATGGCTCAGTGTCAATTGTTTGTCTTATAATACTCCTGTGAAGCGCCTTGGGACGTTTTACTACGTTAAAGCCGCTATATAAATACAAGTTGTTGTTGTTTTATAATGACCAGATAATCTGTTTTAGTGATGTTGGTTGAGGTATAAATAATACCCAGGACACCGGGGAGAACTCTGCTGCTCTTCTTTGAAATAGTGGCCATGGGATCTTTAACGTCCACCCGAGAGGACAGATGTGGCCTCAGTTTAACGTCTCATCCAAAATACAGCACCTCCGACAGTGCGGCGCTCCCTCAGTACTGCCCCTCCGACAGTGCAGCGCTCCCTCAGTACGGCCCCTCCGACAGTGCAGCACTCCCTCAGTACGGCCCCTCCGACAGTGCAGCACTCCCTCAGTACTGCCCCTCCGACAGTGCAGCACTCCCTCAGTACTGCCCCTCCAACAGTGCAGCGCTCCCTCAGTACTGCCCCTCCGACAGTGCAGCGCTCCCTCAGTACGGCCCCTCCGACAGTGCAGCACTCCCTCAGTACGGCCCCTCCGACAGTGCAGCACTCCCTCAGTACTGCCCCTCCGACAGTGCAGCACTCCCTCAGTACGGCCCCTCCGACAGTGCAGCGCTCCCTCAGTACTGCCCCTCCGACAGTGCAGCGCTCCCTCAGTACTGCCCCTTTGACAGTGCGGCGCTCCCTCAGTACTGCCCCTCCGACAGTGCGGCGCTCCCTCAGTACTGCCCCTCCCACAGTGCGGCGCTCCCTCAGTACTGCCCCTCCCACAGTGCGGCGCTCCCTCAGTACTGCCCCTCCGACAGTGCGGCGCTCCCTCAGTGCTGCCCCTGTGCAGCGAATGAATACGTTGGGTCTGTAACCAATGTTCCCTCTAATTTGCGGTCTAAGGGCACTTCACATTAACTCAATGATTGCATTGGTTCTGGATGTTGTGGATAGCACATTCAGTGAGTTGGTCACACCGCAGGTAAAGGCTAGCTCAGACAGTAAATGGGTGACCAAAAGGCAGGGTAAAGGCAGGAAGGTAGTGCAGGAGTCACCTGCGGTCATCTCCCTCCAAAACAGGTTTACCGTTTTGGGTACTGTTGGGGGAGATGACTTATCAGGGGAAGGCACCAGCAGCCAGGTTCAGGGCACCATGACTGGCTCTGCTGCACAGAAGGGCGGGAAAAAGAGGGATAGGGCTATAGTGATAGGGGATTCAATTGTAAGGGGGATAGATAGGAGTTTCTGTGGCCGAGACCGAGACTCCAAGATGGTATGTTGCCTCCCTGGTGCAAGGGTCAAGGATGTCTCGGAGCGGGTGCAGAGCATTCTGAAGGGGGAGGGGGATCAGCCAGTTGTCGTGGTACATGTAGGTACCAACGATGTAGGTAAAAAGAGGGAGGAGGTCCTACAAGCTGAATTTAGGGAGTTAGGAGCTAAATTGAAAAGTAGGACCTCAAAGGTAGTAATCTCTGGATTGCTACCAGTGCCACGAGCTAATAAGTTTAGAGAGAGTAAGATAGATAAGCTAAATACGTGGCTTGAGCAGTGGTGCAAGGGAGAGGGATTTAAATTCTTGAGGCATTGGAACCAGTTCTTGGGGAGGAGTGACCTGTACCAAGGGGACGGTCTACACCTGAACTGTGAGGGAGCCGATGTCCTCGGGGTAATATTTTCTAGGGCGGTTCGGGAGGATTTAAACTAATTTGGCAGGGGGATGGGAACCTAGGTAGTGGAAAAGAGGGAAGTCATATGAAGTCAGAAATAGATGGTAGAAAGGTGAGAAGCAATAAGCAAAGGAGAGAAACACAAAGGGCCAAACTAATTCATAATGAGAGTGTGAAAAAAGCAAGCCTGAAGGCTTTGTATCTTAATGCTAGAAGCATTAGGAACAAGGTGGATGAATTAGTTGTGGAAATAGAGGTAAACAAGTATGATTTGATTGGGATTACAGAAACGTGGCTGCAGGGTGGGCAAGGCTGGGAACTTAACATCCAGGGATATACAATATTTAGGAAGGATCGGCAAAAAGGTAGGGGAGGTGGGGTAGCATTGCTGGTAAAGGAGGGGATTAATGCAATGGAAAGGAAGGATATTAACTCGGATGAAACGGAATCTGTATGGGTAGAAATGAGAAATAGCAAGGGGAGGAAAACGTTAGTGGGTGTGATATATAGGCCTCCAAATAGTAATATGGAGGTGAGGGAAGGCATAAAAAGGGAAATTAGAGAAGCGTGCGATAAGAGCACAGCTGTCATCATGGGTGACTTTAATTTACATATTGATTGGACTACCCAAATTAGTAAAAATTCTGAGGAGGAGGAATTCCTGGAATGTTTTCGGGACGGTTATCTGGACCAATATGTCGAGGAGCCGACTCGAGATCAGGCCATTTTAGACTGGGTATTGTGCAATGAGAAGGGACTTATCAGCAATCTTCTTGTACGAGGCCCCTTGGGTCAGAGCGATCATAATATGATCGAGCTCTCAGTCGAGATGGAGAGTGAGGAAATTGAATCAGAGACTAAGGTCCAGAACTTAAATAAAGGGAATTACGAGGGTATGAGACGGGAATTGGGTAAGATTGATTGGGTGGTGTTTCTGGGGGGATTGACAGTGGATAGACAATGGCAAGCATTCAAAGATAGAATGGAAGAATTCCAGAACATGTTTATACCGGTTTGGCATAAAAATAAACCTAAAAAGGTGACTCAACCGTGGATAACGAGGGAAATTAGGGACAGCATAAAATCAAAAAAAAGGGCATATCAACTGGCAAAAAAAAGCACCAGACCGGAAGATTGGGGGCAGTACAGGATACAGCAAAAGAGGACAAAGGGATTAATCAGGAAGGGGAAAATAGAATACGAAAGTAAACTTGCAGCAAACATAAAGACAGACTGCAAAAGCTTTTATCGGTATATCAGGAGGAAAAGACTGGTAAAATCCCAAGTCGGTCCCTTGCAGTCCGATTCGGGAGAATATATAATGGAGAATAAGGAAATGGCAGACCAATTAAACTCATACTTTGGTTCTGTATTCACAAAGGAGGACACAAATAACCTCCCAGGAATATCGGCAAACATAGGGACTAATGAGAGGGAGGAGCTGACAGAAATTAGTATCTCTAGGGATATGGTGTTGGGTAAGTTGAGGGGACTGAAGGCCGACAAATCCCCGGGGCCTGATAAACTACATCCTAGGGTACTTAAGGAGGTGGCCCTGGAGATAGCAGATGCTCTAAGGATCATCTTCCGGAACTCCATTGACTCGGGAACAGTACCCGTGGATTGGAGGGTAGCTAATGTTACCCCAATATTTAAAAAGGGGGGTAGAGAGAAAGCAGGGAATTATAGACCAGTAAGCCTTACATCGGTTGTGGGCAAAATGCTAGAGTCCATTATTAAGGATAAAATAGCGGAGCACTTGACAAATGGGGAAAGGATCGGACAGAGTCAACATGGATTTACAAAGGGTAAATCGTGTTTGACTAATCTGCTGGAATTTTTTGAGGAAGTAACTGGTAAAATAGATGGGGGAGAGCCAGTGGATGTGGTGTACCTTGACTTCCAGAAAGCCTTCGATAAGGTTCCACACAAAAGATTATCATGCAAAATTAAGGCTCATGGGATTGGGGGCAAAGTATTAACGTGGATAGAGAACTGGCTGGCGGATAGAAAACAGAGAGTTGGAATAAACGGCTCGTTTTCGGAGTGGCAGGCAGTGACCAGCGGGGTGCCGCAAGGATCTGTCCTGGGACCCCAGCTGTTCACAATATATATAAATGATCTGGATCAGGGAATTGGATGCAATATTTCCAAATTCGCTGACGACACTAAACTAGGAGGAGGGGTGGGCTCTGATGAGGATGTCAGGAGGCTACAGTGCGATTTGGACAGGTTGGGGGAATGGGCGGATACGTGGCAGATGCACTATAATGTGGATAAATGCGAGGTTATCCACTTTGGGGGTAAAAACAGGAGGGTAGATTATTATCTAAATGGCAATAGATTGGGAGATGGGGAAGTGCAGAGGGACCTGGGTGTTCTTGTGCACCAGTCACTGAAGGAGAGCATGCAGGTGCAACAGGCGATTAAGAAGGCAAATGGTATGTTGGCCTTCATATCAAGGGGGTTCGAGTATAGGAATAGGGATACCTTACTACAGCTGTACAAGGTGCTGGTGAGACCGCATCTGGAGTATTGTGTACAGTTTTGGTCGCCCCATCTGCGGAAGGATGTTCTTGCCATGGAAAGAGTGCAACGGCGATTCACCAGGCTGATACCTGGAATGGCGGGAATGACCTACGAAGAGAGATTAAATAGTTTGGGCTTGTACTCACTGGAGTTTAGAAGATTGAGAGGGGATCTCATCGAAACATATAAAATTATGGCAGGCCTGGACAGGCTGAATTCAGAGAGAATGTTTCCAATGGCCGGGGAGCACAGAACCAGGGGCCACAGTCTAAAAATAGCGGGCAAATCATTTAAAACAGAGATGAGGAAGAATTTCTTCACTCAAAGAGTGGTGAGCCTGTGGAATTCCCTGCCACAGAGGGCTGTGAAGGCTAATTCAATAAATATTTTCAAGAGAGAATTGGATATATTTCTGAAGGCTAAGGGGATTAAGGGTTACGGAGAAAAGGCGGGGACGGGGTACTGAACTGGTAAGATCAGCTATGATCTCAGACGAAGATCAGCCATGATCTCATTGAATGGCGGAGCAGGCTCGAAGGGCCGAATGGCCTACTCCTGTTCCTATCTCTATGTATCTATGTAAAGCAGACAGAGATCACAGTGCTACTGTATAAATTTGACTACTCACTTGACTTGTGTGAGCAGGGACACTCTTGAGATACACTTTAAAGATGTGGATGCTGTCATCAAAGCACTTGATTGAAATGAATCTCTCCTCAGTACCTTTAACCTGTGTGATGGAAAGGTTTTGAAAATGTGAGATCCGTATGCAACTAAAATTCAACACATGATCTCCATCTGGAGTCTCCGAGCGGAATCGGGAGTGAAAGGAACTGGCAGAGGTTGGAAGGGGAGTCAGGCCCCCCCCAACTAACATCATGGCTGAAAGAAGTTTGGCTTCCCTCCCCCTCGCCCAACCCTAACCACCCCCCCCAACCCCCACCTACCATCCACCCCTTTCCCTGCCCCTCCCCCACAACCCTAACCCCCCACCCCGCTACTGCAACCCCTCCCCGCCTACCCTCACCACATCCCCACCTAACCCCCCCACCCCAACCCTCACGCACCCACCCGCACCACCCACTCACCTACCCCCACCACCTCCCACTAACCCCCTCCTCGTCTACCCTCACCACCCATCTACCCCCACCCCCCACCTCATCCCCGTCTAACCCCCCCACCCCAACCCTCACCCTCCCACCCGCACCACCTCCCACTAACCCCCTCCCTGCCTACCCTCACCACCCATCTACCCCCACCCCCACCTCATCCCCGTCTAACCCCCCCCACCCCAACCCTCACCCACCTACCCCCACCGCCTCCCACTAACCCCCTCCCCGCCTACCCTCACCACCCATCTACCCCCACCCCCCACCTCATCCCCGCCTAACCCCCCCACCACAACCCTCACCCACCCACCCGCACCACCTCCCACTAACCCCCTCCCCGCCTAACCCCCCCCACCCCTACCCCGCCACCTCCCACTAACCCCCTCCCCACCTAACCTCGCCACCTCCCACTAACCCCCTCCCCACCTAACCCCCCCACCCCACCCCTACCCCACCACCTCCCACTAACCCCCTCCCCACCTAACTTCGCCACCTCCCACTAACCCCCTCCCCACCACCTCCCACTAACCCCATCCCCCTACACCCCACCTCTCCATCTACCCCACCCACCCACCTACCCCCCACCCCACCCCTCACTCACCCACCTGCACCACCCACTCACCTACCCCCACCACCTCCCACTAACCCCCTCCCCCCCCCATCCTTCTAGAATCATCATTGTGCTTGGTTGTGTCCCATAACACATCAAAAACTTGAGACTTCACTTGGGTTTCCGATGCAAAAATAGGCATGTAATATGCAGATAGGATGAGATGAAGTTGGGTGGGAAGAGACTCGTGTGGAGAATTTTAAAAAAAATTATTCATGGGATGTGGTCAGCATTTATTGCCCGTCTCTAATCACCCTCGAGAAGGTGGTGGCGAGCCGCCGCCTTGAACCGCTGCAGCTTTTTGTAGCGGATAATCAGCCATGATCTCATTGAATGGCGGAGCAGGCTCGAGGGGCCGAATGGCCGACTCCTGCTCCTATGTTTCTATAACTGCTCCTAATTCCTATGCACGGTGGCATAGTGGTTAGCACTGTTGCCTCACAGCGTCAGGGACCCGGGTTCAAATCCGGCCTCGGGTGACTGTGCAAACTCCACACAGACATTCTCCCCGTGTTTGCGTGGGTTTCCTCCGGGTGCTCCGGTTTCCTCCCACAGTCCAAAGATGTGCTGGTTAGGTTGATTGGCCATGATAAAAATTGGCCCTTAGCGTTAGGGGGGATTAAATACGTGGGGTTACGGGGATAGGGCTTGGGTGGGATGGCTGTCGGTGTAGGGACCGGGTGCTAGGGTTTGGATGATCAGCCATGATCTCGTTAAATGGCGGAGCAGGCTCGAGGGGCCGAATGGCCTACTCCTGCTCCTATCTTCTATGTTTCTTATGACTCGTGTGCAGTATAAACACCAGCACAGACTAGTTGGACCGAATGCCCTGTTTCTGTGCAGTATAATCTATGTAATTCTCTATAATACACGAATGGTGGAGCTACCAGTTTATGAGCAATTCTCACGATCAAGGCAACAAGTCAATGAGTCTTACTGTACAGACTGCTTGTGTTAGGTTCTTGCAACCTTGTCGGTAAACATCAGCCTTCGCGTCTGACCTGAAAAAAAAAGAAAAAAAAAAAAAGAGGATTGAAACCTTTGACCCACAGCACAGAAACGTAATCTTATCACACAAAAATAATCTGTTCATACTTACTGGTTGTGAAACCATGACAACACTCCACGTTCTACCACCACCCAAAACAAATTCCATCCTAAGAACCTGGAACGCTGGAGAAATAAAATCAATCAGAATAGTCGCACAGGAAGACCGAGTTGTCTAAACAAGATATCAATATTGCAGTTCAGCAGAGCGCTGATACCGGGACTGAAAAGGGTTTAATTATGAGGACAGGTTGCATAGACTAGGCTTGTATTCCCTCGAGTATAGTAGGTTAAGAGGTGATCGAATCGAGGTGTTTAAGACGATTTAAGGAGTTGATGGTAGATAGAGAGAAACAATATCCTCTGGTGGGAGGGTTCCAGAACAAGGGGGCATAAGAACATAAGATACAGGAGCAGGAGTCGGCCATTTGGCCCCTCGAGCCTGCTCCGCCATTCAATAAGATCATGGCTGATCCTCGCCCTCAACTCCACTTTCCTGCGCTATCCCCATATCCCTTGATTCCCTTAATGTTCAAAAATCTATCGATCTCTGTCTTGAATATACTCAACGACTGAGCCTCCACAGCCCTCTGGGGTAGAGAATTCCAAAGATTCACCGCCCTCTGAGTGAAGAAATTTCTCCCCATCTCAGTCCGAAATGACCGACTCCTTATTCTGAGACTGTGACCCCTGGTTCTAGACTCCCCAGCCAGCGGAAACATCCTCCCTGTATCTACCCTGTAAGAATTCTGCCTGGGCCCTAAGCTCTGGAATTCCCTCCCTAAACCTCTCTGCCTCTCTTCTCAGTTAAGATGTTCCTTAAAACCTGCCTCTTTGACCAAGCTTCTCGTCACCTGCCCTAATATCTCCTTATGGGGCTCGGTGTCAAATTTTGTCTGATAATCGCTCCTGCAAAGCGCCCTGGGACGTTTGACTACGTTAAAGGCGCTATATAAATGCAAGTTGTTGTTGTTTAATTGTCCTGGCCAATATTTATCCCTCAATTAACATAACAAAATCAGATTATCTGGTCATTATCACGTTGCTCTTTATGGGAGCTTGCTGTGCACAAATTGTCTGCCACATTTCCCACATTACAACAGTGACTACACTTCAAAAAAAGTACTTCATTGGCTGTGAAGCACTTTGAGACGTCCGGTGGTCGTGAAAGGAGCTATAGAAATGCAAGTCTTCCTTTTTCTATTAATTCATGGGAAGACTAGATTTAACGAGAAGATCTCAGTTAGACATGGGCCATCTCCAGGTAATGTGCAACCAACTACATCCCTAATGCCCCTGTATCTCACAGTGACTTCATCCCACCCTCACCCCTGTGGACTTGCTTGACTTTTACAAACAGTTACTGTAGCCACGTTTGGGGTTAGGAATGCTTCTTCAAACGGATATACAGGTAGAACGTCCAGAATCTGACAACCTCGGGACCGAGGTCGGGCCGGTTTTCGGGTTTTTCCGGACTTTGGAACGTGTTTCTGATGTCCGAAGTCCGGAAACGCCCGAGCCCAGGTTGCAATATTTCCGGATGTTGCACATCAGAAACACGTGCCGAGACCGGAAATACCTGGGCCAAGGTTGCAGTCCGGATCTCCGGATTTGGGACGCTCAACCTGTATCACATTTACAACAAAATCTACGAATCGTCACACCTCTGCGAATTCACATGAAAAGCAGTTACCTTAAAAAGCGGTCCTTCAAACCTTTGCACCAGTTGAAACATTCCCTAAAAAGAATGATGAACCGTTGTCAGTTGCACTATTTGCCCTGTACAGTCATTTAAAACACATTATGCCTTTTAAAACAATTGCCTAGGATTTATGCTCATTCGGAAATTCTGCTAGTAACAGAGTTTATAATAACTGGATTTTTAAACAGCTCCGCACAAAATCATTACCCATTCAGAAATTGTTCTCGTATTGCAGTGTCCTGCCAAAACACGTTCAAATCTGTCTTTCGGATGAGACCTTAAACTCAGCGCTGCACTGTCAGGATGGCAGTACTGAGGGAGCGCCGCACTGTCGGAGGGGCAGTACTGAGGGAGCGCTGCACTGTCGGTGGGGCAGTACTGAGGGAGCGCTGCACTGTCGGAGGGGCAGTACTGAGAACGTAAGAAATAGGAGCAGGAGTCGGCCAATCAGTCCCTCAAGCCTGCTCCGCCATTCAATAAGATCATGGCTGATCTGATCCTAACCTCAAATCTACTTTCACTCTCCATCCCACCTGAACCTATGTGATCTCCCGGGAGAGGCGAAAAACCAGATAAAAAACCCAATGTGCCAATTTGGGAGAAAAAATCTGGGAAATTCCTCTCCGACCCATCTAGGCGATCGAAACTCGTCCAGGAGATCACTCTGTCCCTGTATTTCCTACAGTACTTACCTTCTGTAAGAGGTGATCTCCACCCTAGCCAGGAACAGGCCCAATTTACTCTTGAAGGACTCCTAGCTGGCAGCCTGTTCCCAAGGTCTCCACTAATCCCTGTGAATAGAAACATCTCCTGAAATCTAACAGAATTAGAACACAAGAAGTAGGAGCAGGACCAGGCTACACGGCCCCTGGGCCCGCTCCGCCACCCACAGGGCCATGACCGATCCGAACCTAACCTCATGTCCGATTTCCTGCCCGCTCCCCGTAACCCCTAATTCCCCTTACTGCTAGGAAACTGTCTATTTCTGTTTTAAATTTATTTAATGATGTAGCTTCCACAGCTCTCTGGGGCAGCAATTTCCACAGACCTACCACCCTCTGAGTGAAGAAGTTTCTCCTCATCTCAGTTTTGAAAGAGCAGCCCCTTATTCTAAGATTATGCCCCCTAGTTCTAGTTTCACCCATCATTGGGAGCATCCTCCCCGCATCCACCCGATCCAACCCCTTCACAATCTTATATGTTTCAATAAGATCGCCTCTCATTCTTCTGAACTCCAATGAGTAGAGTCCCAATCTACGCAACCTCTCCTCATATGTCAACCCCCTCATCCCCGGGATTAACCGAGTGAACCTTCTTTGTACTGCCTCGAGAGCAAGTATGTCTTTTCTTAAGTATGGACACCAAAACTGTATGCAGTATTCCAGGTGTGGTCTCACCAATACCTTGTACAACTGCAGCAATACCTCCCTGTTTTTATATTCCATCCCCCTAGCAATGAAAGCCAACATTCCATTGGCCTTCTTGATCACCTGCATACTAACTTTTTGTGTTTCGTGCACCAGGACCCCCAGATCCCTTTGTACTGCAGTACTTTCCAGTTTCTTGCCATTAAGATAATAACTTGCTCTATGATTTTTCCTGCCAAAGTGCATAACCTCACACTTTCCAGTATTATATTCCATCTGCCAAATCTCTGCCCACTTACTTAGCCTATCTATGTCCCTTTGCAGGTTTTTTTATGTCCTCCTCACTCACTACTTTCCCTCCCATCTTTGTATCATCTGCAAACTTTGATATGTTACACTCGGTCCCTTCCTCCAAATCGTTCATATAGATTGTAAAGAGTTGGGGTCCCAGCACTGACCCCTGTGGAACACCACTAGTTACTGATTGCCAGTCTGAGAATGAACCATTTGTCCCAACTCTCTGCTTTCTATTAGATAGCCAATCCTCCACCCATGCCAGAATATTACCCCCAATCCCGTGATTTTTTATCTTGAGCAATAATCTTTTGTGTGGCACCTTGTCAAATGCCTTTTGGAAGTCTAAATACACTACGTCCACTGGTTCCCCTTTATCCACCCTGTATGTTACTTCCTCAAAGGACTCAAGCAAATTTGTCAAACATGACTTCCCCTTCGTAAAACCATGCTGACTTTGTCCTATTAAATTATGTTTATCTAAATGTCCCGTTACTGTCTCCTTAATAATAGACTCTAAAATTTTACCAACCACAGATGTTAGGCTAACTGGTCTATAGTTTCCAGCCTTCTGTCTATTACCCTTTTTAAATAAGGGTGTTACATTAGCAGTTTTCCAATCTGCCAGGACCTTTGCTGAGTCCAGGGAGTTTTGGAAAATTATTACCAATGCATCCACAATCCCTACCGCCACTTCCCTCAAGACCCTAGGATGTAAGCCATCAGGTCCAGGGGATTTATCCGCCTTAAGTCCCATTATTTTACCGAGTACCACTTCCTTAGTGATTTTAATCGTATTTAGCTCCTCCCCCCCTAGAGCCCCCTGTTTGCCCAGTGTTGGGATATTCTTAGTGTCTTCTACTGTAAAGACTGATGTAAAATATTTGTTAAGCGTTTTTGCCATCTCCATGTTTCCCACCATTAATTTCCCGGTCTCATCCTCTAAGGGACCAACATTTACTTTAGCCACCCTTTTTCTTTTTATATAACTATAGAAACTCTTGCTATCTGTTTTCATATTTTTAGCTAATTTACTTTCATAATCTATTTTCCCTTTCTTAATCAATCTTTTAGTTATTTTTTGCTGTCTTTTAAAGACTTCCCAATCTTCTATCCTCCCACTAGATTTGGCTACCTTATATGCCCTTGTTTTTAGTCGGATACTATCCTTTATTACTTTACTTAGCCACGGATGGCTGTCTTTTCTTTTACACCCTTTTTTCCTCAGTGGAATACATTTTTTTTGAAAGTTGTAAAATATCTCCTTGAATGTACACCACTGATCATGTACCGTCTTACCCTTTAATCTATTTTCCCA
Organism: Somniosus microcephalus; assembly: GCF_052327205.1. NCBI lineage: Eukaryota > Metazoa > Chordata > Chondrichthyes > Squaliformes > Somniosidae > Somniosus > Somniosus microcephalus. The sequence continues at coordinate 11,003,144 of NC_140993.1, forward strand.
GTCCACTCTAATCAATTCCGCTCTCATACCTTCATAGTCTCCTTTATTCAAGCTCAGTACGTTTGTTTGAGATCCAACCTTCTCACCCTCTAATTGAATATGGAATTCAACCATGTTATGGTCACTCGTTCCAAGGGGATCCTTTACTAGGACATTTTTTTATTAATCCTGCCTCATTACACAGGACCAGATCTAAGATTGCCTGCCCCCTGGTTGGTTCAGTTACATACTGCTCAAGAAACCCATCCCTAATACACTCAATGAACTCATCCTCAAGGCAGCCCTGCCCAATTTGATTTGTCCAGTTAATATGAAAGTTAAAATCCCCCATAATTATAGCTGTTCCCTTATTATAAGCCCCAACTATTTCCTGATTAATACTCCGTCCAACAGAGTTGCAACTATTAGGAGGCCTATAGACTACGCCCACTAGTGTTTTTTTCCCCTTATTATTCCTTATCTCCACCCAAACTGCACTGTCAGAGGGGCAGTACTGAGGGAGCGCCGCACTGTCGGAGGGGCAGTACTGAGGGAGCGCCGCACTGTCGGAGGGGCAGTGCTGAGGGAGTGCTGCACTGTCGGAGGGGCAGTGCTGAGGGAGTGCTGCACTGTCAGAGGGGCAGTACTGAGGGAGCGTCGCACTGTCGGAGGGGCAGTACTGAGGCAGCGCTCCCTCAGTACTTCCCCTCCGACAGTGCGGCGCTCCCTCAGTACTGCCCCTCCGACAGTGCGGCTTTCCCTCAGTACGGCCCCTCAGACAGTGCATCGCTCCCTCAGTACGGCCCCAGGAGTGTCAGCCTTGATTATGTGCTCAAGTCAAGAGAGTGAAGCAGACTTTCACACCTTTCTGGACCATCAGACCGAGAGTTAGTTGTTCGCTTTACACTGTATCCAAATTGGCCACCGCGTGATGGAGATTTTGAAGTAACGTCTCCTTTAAAAGGCTTTCCACAAGCGGTAGCGATCTTGGTTTTATTACTGTGATCCCTCTTGCACATTGCCACAATGTTAGTAGTGGCATTTTTGATACCAAGTTCGTGCCTTTATATGGAATTTCCAAATGAGTTTTCCTGGAATAAAATTGGGGCATACACATCCTCACACGGCCAGTTAGGGAACAGTTCAGTGATTTATAGAAAAACAAAAATGTTACAAAAGGATTTGAGGGATAGACAGACAAACCTTGTTTGATTTTCCACCAAGAATTTGCTTGATTTCTGTGCCACGGGCCAGATCCAATGGTACTTGGTCTGTTAAAAGAAAATACAGGAAAGATTAGAAGGTTCTGTAGCTGTGATTACCGGTGCATCATGTTGGAATGACTGTGTGTGGGAGGGAGTCCGATACTATGGGCCATAAGAACAAGAACTTACATAGCATTTATATAGCGCCTTTAATGTGGTAAAACGTCCCAAGGCGCTTCACAGGAACAATTATCAAACAAAATGTGACACCGAGCCATATAAGGAGATATTAGGACTGGTGACCCCAATTCTTATACATATTTACAGCTCCGTGATTTTTTTATAGAAATACGCTCTCCAAAAGTTTTACACACATTTACCATCCCAATTTTTGTAGAGATTTATTTAGCAGGCTTTAGAAAGGTCTACCTTGTACTGTTCCTAATTTTATCCAGGTTTTACTGTTCCTGATCTCCAGCCTTGTTCTGCTTAAAGACAGATGATCAGATATACAGAAAGGCAGTCAGTCAGTCATGTAACGTTAGTTCAAAAGCAGAGCAAGGCGGAATACAAAACAGAAAACTCCCACAGCGCTACCTACAGAAAAAATTGGTATTGCAGGTAAATGTGGACAGTTTTGCAATGAACTTTCTCAGAGATCAGAGTTTTCAATGCATTTTAAAATGGAATGAGATGACCTAAAAGATTAAGCACTGGACCATCACATTTCGCATTAAAACCCTTTTACTCCCAGTTAAACTAACAACCCCTGATCTTGCATCAATCTGTCTTAAGAGCATTCTTTATGCTCCAGGCAGAGGGTTCCAGGGAATACAGTTATGTGGATAGACTGGAGAAGCTGAGGTTGTTCTCCTTGGAGCAGAGAAGGCTGAGAGGAGATTTGATAGAGGTGTTTAAAATCATGAAGGGTTCCGATAGAGTAAATAAAAAGAGAAACTGTTTCCGATGGCTGAAGGGTCGATAACCAGAGGGCACAGATTTAACGTGATTGGCAAAAGAACCAGAGGCGACATGAGGAAAAACTTTTTTACGCAACGAGTGGTTAGGATTTGGAACGCACGGCTTGATAGGGCGGTGGAGGCAGATACAGTAGTAGCCTTCAAAAGGGAATTGGATAAATACTGGAAGGAGAAAAAATTGCAGTGATACGGGGAGAGAGCGGGGGAGTGGGACTAACTGGATCGCTTCTCGAAAGAGCCGGCGCAGACTGGATGGGCCGAATGGCCTCCTTCTGTGCTGCACTACTCTAGGATTCTTTTCTGTGATTCAGACAAGACTGGAGCGGTGGCCTTAAACAAACTGCTCAGGTCAGCAGCTGAATATCACAAGCGTGCTCCAGATCACAAACTATCACTAAAGAACACCACGGGAAATCAAATTCATTGTTCTTTTAACTTTGCAATCACGCGTAGCCACGTAAAGATGTAGATTTACAGAAGGTATAATCTTAAGATTTCTAAAAGGAAAGTCCTGAAGGTGTAAATGAAACCAAACTACACGCACTACCAAGTTTAGGATGCACTATAAAGCTGCAAAACACTAGGTTCAGATAGTCAAGTCTTATTTATAGTACTAATCCATGACCCTTTGGATAATAGAATTCTACAGCACAAAAAACAGGTCCAACTCCCACCCCTCTTCATCTCACCCTATCAGCATATCCTTCTATTCCTTTCTCCCTCATGTGTTTATCCAGCCTCCCCTGAAATGTATTTATACTATTCGCCTCAACCACTCCCTGTGGCAGCGAGTTCCACATTCTCACCACTCTCCGGATAAAGAAGTTTCTCCTGAATTCCCTATAGGATTTATTAGTGACCATCATATGTGGCCGATAGCAAAATACTGCGGATGCTGGAAATCCGAAATAACAACAGAAAATGCTGGAAAAACTCAGCAGGCCAGGCAACATCCGTGGAGAGAGAAATAGAGTCAACGTTTCAGGTCGAAACCCTTCGTCAAGACTGAAAAAGCACAGGAAATTAAACAGATTAAAAGGCCAGTTTAGGGGCTGGGAAATGGGGATGAGAGAACAAGAGAAGTGAAGAGACATTAAGAGGTATTCAAAACGAGACAAGATGGCTCTAGATTGTCTCTCCACTAGTCCTATCACCATCTCGTCTGGTTTTGAATACCTCTTAATGTCTCTTCACTTCTCTTTTGTTCTTTCATCCCCATTTCCCAGCCCCTAAACTGGCCTTTTAATCTGTTTCATTTCCTGTGCTTTTTCAGTCCTGACGAAGGGTTTTGACCTGAAACGTTGACACTGTTTCTCTCTCCACGGATGTTGCCCTGGCCTGCTGAGTTTTTCCAGCATTTTCTGTTATTTTATATATTTATGGCCCCTGGTTTTGGATTCCCATTTCATAAGTTGTTACAGACATTCTCTGCTTCATCGCTCCACATTTATAAATGACATGATAGGGCAGTTTCACTAAAGGTAGAGAGAGAAAAGGGGTCATCACTGCTCCTGTACCACGCCCAAAGGAGCTGCATAAACACACATGATGCCTTAACCTACCTGCACAGTTTCCAACAGTCAGCGAGAGTTTATAAAAACACTGAGACACACTGCATGTCAGCAAAGCCACTGACAGCTAAACAGTTTGCATAGATTCACACAGTATTTCCAGCACAGAAACAGGCCATTCGGCCCAACTGGTCCGTGCCAGTGTTTATGCTCCACACGAGCCTCCTCCCACTCCTCTTCAGCTCACCCCATCAGCATAACCCTCTATTCCTTTCTCCCTCATGTGCTTATCCAGCTTCCCCTTAAATGCATCTATACTATTCGCCTCAACCAGTCCCTGTGGTAGCGAGTTCCACATTCTCACCACTCTCTGGGTCGTCGTCGTCATACGTGTCTTCACACTGTTCCCTTTGGGGAACTGTATGAAGTGGTGGAAGGATTTCTGGCCGCGATTAACGCTCCTTCCGTGACCATAACCATCTTCGTACCAGCCATTAGGGTGGTTAGTCCTATGGCGGGAGGGTTTTACGGGCTCCCACAACCCATACGAGGGGGGGGGGGGGGGGGGCTACCGACACCCACGGACGCAAGTATCCCGCTGGATGTCAACCCAGAATTTAGAGCCGGAGCTCCGACTCCACTTGCCGGGACTGTCTGGAGCGGGGTTCGAAACCCTACGCCTTCTGGCCCAGCAGCGGGGATGCTACCGCTACGCCAAAGGCCCACTCCACTCTCTGGGTAAAGAAGTTTCTCCCGAATTCTCAAGTGGATTTATTAGTGACTATCTTATATTTATGGCCCTAGTTCGGGTCTCCGCCACAAGTGGAAACATCTTCTCTACGTCCGCCCTATCAAACCCTTTAATAATCTTAAAGACCTCTATCAGGTCACCCCCTCAGTCTTCTCTTTTCCAGAGAAAAGAGCCCCAGCCTGTTCAGTCTTTCCCTGATTCGCTTTGAAGATCACAGTCAAAAAGAAATGTCCCAATTTTCAAGTGTTGGGGTCAGGAAGCAGCCGCCCAGGCCAGTGCCTTCGAAACGACTTGAAGTGTAACACAGAAAAGGGCGCTTGCTTTTACGGCCACGGCTAAATTCACTTTTGCCACCACATGTTTACAAGGCTGGATCAAGTGTTGGGAAAGGGATTTTACTTTCAAGTGCCGAATGGAATCTCGCTTCTGGTGGGTTTCCTGAAGTCGCCATTTTTGAAATCACTCTATTCAACTCAACCTTTGATAATATAAAAAAGGGGTACAAGTCATCACCATGTCGGTTAGCATCAGCGGTGAACGGAGTCTTCAGCATTCCGATAGACTCTAAACCACAATTTACTCCCTATTTAAAGCTTAAAATTCAAACCGCTATCAAAAAAACAAACAAGTATATAAACAAGTGGGAAAATAAGAACAGGAGGAGGCCATTCCGCCCCTCGGGCCTGTTCCGCCATTCAATGAGATCATGGCTGACCTGTATCTTAACTCCATTTACCCGCCTTGGTTCCATAACCCTTAATACCCTTACCCAACTGAAATCCATCAATCTCAGGCAAAGGTCACAAATATGATTCTGAATTTAATTTACTAAAATAACTTATGGTTCAGATTTTTTCGAACATCTTTCTCATGACAGTTTCCGTAAGAGAACCGAGACCTACAAGCTTTACTCTATCACAGAGTTAGTATATTCTAGGTTTAATATGAACTCCAATCACAATCATTTCTTTATTGGAGACTACATAGGATTCTCAACTATGCCCCCTAGCAATTCTGAAAGCACAGAATATCACAACTCTAGGCCACTTTATACAGGCCTGTTCACCCATCACCCCTGTGCTCGCTGACCTACATTGCCTCGATTTTAAAATTCTCATCCACGTGTTCAAGTCCCTCCATGGCCTCGTCCCTCCCCATCTCGGTTACCTCCTCCAGCTCTACAATTTTCTGATCAAGATTTCTACAAGATTCTGAGGGGGATTGACAGGGTAGTGGTTGATGGGTTGTTTCTCCTGCCTGGAGAGTCTAGAACCAGGGGTCACAGTCTCAGGATAAGGGGTCGGCCATTTAAGACGAAGATGAGGAGGAATTTCTTCACTCAGGAGGGTTGTGAATCTTTGGAATTCTCTACCCCAGAGGGCTGTGGATGCTGAATCATTGAGTATATTCAAGACTGAGATTGATAGGTTTTTGGACTCTAGGGGAATCAAGGGATATGGAGATCAGGCGGGAAAGTGGAGTTGAGGACAAAGATCAGCCATGATCTTATTGAATGGCGGAGCAGGCTCGAGGGGCTGTTTGACCGACTCCTGCTCCTATTTCTTATGGTGTTTCTGCACTAAAATTCCACTTGCACAGAATCATAGAATCTTACAGTGCAGAAGGAGGCCATTTGGCCCATCGTGTCTGTGCCGGCTCTTTGAAAGAACTCTCCAATTAGTCCCACTCCACCCTGCTCTTTCCCCCACAGCCCTGCTAATTTTTCCTTTTCAACCATTTATCCAATTCCTTTTTTGAAAGTTACTACAGGGAACTCTTTGGTATCCGGCACCGAGATGGTGCCAGTTGATTAAAAATTCCGGATGACGGACAGGGTTATCTAGCGAGGTTATTTTTAACAAACAATAATAAAAAAAAATCAAGAACTGTGCAGTATACAGTAATTGGGTACTCACCTACAGAATGTTGTGTTAAATGGATGATGGAAGATGCCTGATTAAGTACAGTACTGCCAGTTGAGGGTAATCATAACTCTTTAATTACTTAACAGTAAAACAAAATTTATACAGTAAACAGAAAAATGGCAGATCGGAAGAGACTCCCGGCAGCGCGGGAGAGTCAGACTCCTGTTATTGAGGTGTTCGGATTTCCGACAGCGCCAAGAAGCCGAGTAGTGTCAGTTTGGAGAACTACCCCCACTGACGGACGCGGACTCAGACTCGTTTCCGGTTATTGAGGTGTTGTTTTGGGAGTGAGAATTTTGCCGGTTAATAGAGAATTCCGGATATTTAGGTGCCGTTTAAACGAGAGTTTCCTATTGAATCTGCTCCCTTTCAGGCAGCGCGTTCCAGGCCAATGGCAAGAATGGAGTTTCAAAGTAAAATACTGATTATAATTTACGAAGCACTGGTACAATTACGACTAACGTTGGTAAGTAATGTTTACAGTGCATGGAACTGCATTCGCAAACACCTGTAGGAGTCGTTGTTTTGAAGTTAGTGTTGAACAAGTCAGTTTCAGCCACTACTTACTGTTGTTGTTCTTGAGACTGGAATCAGCACCATACTTGAGAAGTTTTACAGCACCTAGTTTCTGGCCTCGATAAGCTGCACAGTGTAATGGCGTATTTCCCAACTTATCCATGCAGTTCACATTAGGTGGATTCGGCCTGTTCAGCTGAAAATAATTAAGCTTCAGTTAAATTTCGACACTAGTAGTAACAATGAAAACTCTTGGTGTGCAGAATATGTACAGCTCGCCCAGTAACCTGTGTCTGTCTCTGTCTCTCTCTGTGTTCAAGTCCCACCCCAGAGACTCGAGCACAAAATTCTAGGCTCGCACTCCCAGGGTCAGCACGGAGGGAGCCTCCGCTGCACTGTTGGAGGTGCCATCTTTCAGACAAGACGTTAAAAACATTTTAAAATTGTTTATTAGTTATAAAAAAAATATCAGAGATGGGGCAAAAAAGGCTGTTTGACCGATAGTGAAGTCATGCAAAGTAATGAAGTGTCTATTCACACTCGGATTGGCCGTGGGGAGACGGGGCGCCGCGAGGATTGACATGTCGGGCGACCAATGGCGGGAGCATGGGGGGCGGTTGGCGGGCAGGAGGTCGGCGGGCAGGAGGCCATGTGACAAAACCTCCAGGTGTTAAGTCTGTGAGTTGTTCAAGTAATTAATACTCAGACTTAATCAGTAACAATAAAACAGGTCTTTGCTGGTTGGAGGTAGGGACTACACTGAATACAAGATTACTGCACAGTGCTTATATACCGGTGTGTTCACCCCCGGTATTACGTCTACAGCAGCCTGAGAAAGTAGTACATCTCTTAAGGTGGAACAGGCTTAAGCTCTCTTAAGGTGGAACAGGTTACATACACAACACTCCTCCCTTCTTAGCTTTATAGTCATCCCCCCCATTTAACATAACGTAATAACATATATACATATATAACTTCATGTTTAACGTAACATATCACAGATTCAGTCTCTGCGGAAAACAGTTCACAGATTCAATCTCTGTGGTGTAGTCGGTTCACGTTACTCATTCAATAGTCCTTTCATGGATTTAACAGCTTGAACTTCCGAACTGATTTGGCTCCGTTCGGAGGGACCACGTGTGTGATCTGGTAGAGGTGATAATGGTTCAGATGGGTCATCTTCTGTTTTTACTTTTCCTTTTCTGCTTCTTGGAGACTCTCTGGGCTCCATTGTCAGCTGCCACAGCTGCCAGCTGCATGCGCAGTTCCTCCTTCTCTTCCTCCTGTTTCCGTCGTAGAGCCAGCTTCTCCCGATGTTCCGTAGACTTTTGGTGCTCCTCCATGATTTCTGCACTTTGGGAGTCGAAGTTACAAGCTGGGCAGGACAGGACATCGTAATATTCGGTGTCGTCCACCAGGTCATGGTAATATTCGGTGTCGTCCTGAGCTAGACCAGTGAGAGGGTCGTCTATTCCCTCCATACCCAGCTGGACGTTAGCCAGCTCTTGTTCCAAATCCAGACATCTTTCCTGAAGAGACTTCTTCATGTGTACCTCTGCATCCAGCTTTTTCTGGGCTTTCAGCAAGTCGTTTACTAGTGACCTCATTTGTGATTTTAATACTTCAACTTCCTTTGGAGATTGATTGATCGGACTATGCAATCCCTCTACCGGAGCAGCTGTTTCAGCGGTCTGTTGTTCTACATTGACGTGAGTCAGCGTACTTTTGGCATCCAATGGCTGCTCTGTTGCAGTCGTTTCAGTCTGTGTCGTCACATCAGCCATCTCAATGACTTTTGAGAGCTCCGAACCCTTTTCCTTTGAAGATCGCAGCTCGTGTTCAAGTTTTTCCCATTTCAGAGTCTTGTCCCTCAGCATATGAAGGAGTTGGCTGACCGTTAATCTGGTGTCAGAAGAGTTATGGCACGCACCTTCAGAACCTGAATCAGCTTTGATTCGTTCAGCCTCCTCGCGCAGATGGTTGGTGTGCTCCTGCTCCATTTTCTCCATCAGTTGCTTCTGTTGCCTTTCCAGATTCTCCCACTCTGTAACAAAGAACTTTTTTATTTCATTCATCTCTTGCTCAAAACGGCGAATCATTTGTTCTAATTGCTGTTGTAGTTTGAAATGGAGTTGAGTTCAAGCCCAGTGTCCCTCAAAAATGTGCATATCAGTAGACTTGACAGACTCAGAATTCTCTGTTAAACTATGTTGTTGTTGCTCAGTGGAATTCTGTGCTGAAACTTTGTCTTTTGCACATGGGTTGGTCTTACCATCATCAGTTCTAGAGTCTGGGCTGATTATCTGCACCGAGTTCTCACTCTTTATGGCTTTTAGCGAATGCCAGTCCATATTTATGTTTCTAAACCACTCCCGGCCTAGTAGTGGTGGACCTCCCTCCGGTAGCACATATAAGTCCATTATTTGACTTCCTTCGCCCTTGTTGGCCACTGCAACCTTTATTGTCCCGATGGGGTACACTCTCTGCCCCGTGTAGGTTGTCAATATAATCTCCGTATCCTGTAGGGGAATATGTTGGAATAACCTTCTGTAATCTTTCTTATTCATGACCGACAATGCCGATCCAGTGTCCAATTCCAGTTTTACTTGGACTCCTTCTATCTGAAGAGTAACCCAAATTGTCTGGAGGTCTGCACCCTTACCAACGTTGAGTACCCTTAAGCTAGCCAGTTCAATACTGCTTGCGTCTGAATCGGACTCCTGTTCGGCCACCTTGTGTACCTTTGCGTATTTCCCTTGCGGTGACTTCTTGTTGCTGGTCTTCTTCGCTGACCTGCATACTCTAGCTATATGTCCAAGCCTACCACAAGTTCTACATTCTTGGTTTTTAAACCAACACTGGTTCTGATCATGCGTTGTCTTTCCACAACGATAACATTTGCCAGAACTCACACCCAATTTGTGTGCACTGAGCTCCGGTGACCGTAGCTGCATTACTGCCGTGCCTCTCGCTGCGGCTTCGTGTGCTGCTGCCATAGTGACCGCCTTCTCAAGCGTCAGCTCATTCTCCTCGAGCAGTCGCTTTTGTGTATCCTGTTTAAATAAACCACACACAAATTTGTCTCGAAGTGCCTCTGTCAGTCCCGTTCCAAACTGGCAATATTTCGCTAATTTACGCAATTCCAGCAAATATTCAGCATTGCTTTCATGCTGTAGCTGCCTTCTGTCGTAAAATTTAAATCGTTCCGCTAGCATCAGCGGCGTGGGGTTTAGATGATCTTTCAGTACAGTAACAATCTCATCGAACGTCTTATCCGCCGGTTCATCTGGTGATAACAGGTGTTTCAATTGCCCGTATGTCTTCGCACCCATTAAATTTAATAATGTTAGAGCTTTATCTTGGTCACGAATTTTATTGGCCTTACAATAATTTTTTACTCTTTCAACATATATGGCCCAATCTTCGAGGTCACTATCAAAGGTGCTAATATTCCCGTGTTTAGGCATTGTAGATTTGCAATTTCTCAGATTTTATTTTCTTTACTTTTTATCAAAGATGGCGGCTTCCCGCTCTTGCCGTCGTCCTCCGCCCACAAAATGGCGGTTTTCCCGCGCTTGGCGGTCTTCACCCGTCCCCCGACGCCGTCTCCCTTCAGCCCCCGAGTGCGGCCCTTATCAGCGGATGCGATCGATGGCCCGGCTGCGCCTCGCACTTGAAAGCGGCCCGGCCCTTATCTGCCGATCGCTATCGCCCTGTACCTCTCTCTTCCCCAGTCCTGTCTTCTACTCCGGTTCACAAGCTGATGGAGGCTTCAGGGTCCTAATGCCTGTCGCTTCCAGTCGCTGGAAGCGGTCAGGATTTCTGCTGCCCTTCAGTTTTGAGTGGGGTGTTGAGGATTGAAACCTCTCTTCAACGTCCTGTCTTTGGACGAAGCCGCCGTGGAATAACTGCCGCAGGGTAAGAGCCTGACTCGTCGCCAGTGTTAAGTCTGTGAGTTGTTCAAGTAATTAATACTCAGACTTAATCAGTAACAATAAAACAGGTCTTTACTGGTTGGAGGTAGGGACTACACTGAATACAAGATTACTGCACAGTGCTTATATACCGGTGTGTTCACCCCCGGTATTACGTCTACAGCAGCCTGAGAAAGTAGTACATCTCTTAAGGTGGAACAGGCTTAAGCTCTCTTAAGGTGGAACAGGTTACATACACAACACCAGGAATATGTCCAAGTAGCATTAAAATGTCATGGACAGGTGCATAAAGTAATCGAAAAGGCTAATGGGATCCTGGTCTTTATATCTAGAGGACTAGAATACAAGGGGGCAGAAGTTATGCTGCAGCTGTACAAAGCCCTGGTTAGACCACACCTGGAGCACTGGGAGCAGTTCTGGGCACCACACCTTAGGAAGGATATATTGGCCTTGGAGGGAGGGCAGCGCAGGTTTACCAGAATGATACCCGGACTTCAAGGGTTAAGTTACGAGGTGAGATTACACAAACTAGGGTTGTATTCCCTAGAATTTGGTGATCTGATCAAAGTTTTCAAGATATTAAGGGGAACAGATAGGGTCGATAGAGAGAAACTATTTCCGCTGGTTGGGGATTCTAGGACTAGGGGGCATAGTCTAAAAATTAGAGCCAGGCCTTTCAGCAGTGAAGTTAGGAAACACTTCGACACACAAAGGGTGGCAGAAGTCTGGAACTCTCTTCCGCAAATGGCAATCGATGCTAGATCAATTGTTAATATTAAATCTGAGGTGGATAGGTTTCTGTTAACCAAAAGGTATTAAGGGATGTGGGCCAAAGGCAGGCACATGGAGTTAGGTCGCAGATCATCCATGATCTCACTGAATGGTGGAACAGGCTCGTGGGGCTGAATGGCCTTCTCCTGTTCCTATGGCAACCCCTCCTCCAGCCACTGTCTCCACGGAGGGAAGGCGAGAAAGTCCGGCGGGGTGGGGGGCACGGCGGTGGCGAGTGACGAACGGAGCAAAGGGGAGTAAGATTCCTGTTGCTGTTAACATTTTTAATTTTCTGCCTCTTCCCCATCACCCTCCACCCCAAGCTACAAGACACACTCGTTTCTAACCACATTCATTCACTTTCTGTTGACTTCGTTACGCTATTAAGGGATTTTCAAATGGGTCCTTGGTAGCTTTTTAAAAAAAAAAAATGACATCTTGGCATTTATACTTCCTCCCACTCCATTCTTTAAAAGGAACTGGGGATAGACGGGGAATAATAACATTTAAAGAGGGCCCTGCAACATTAGATTCAACATGCAAAACACACAGATCTTTTCCATCATGCAAAAAAAGCCACACAAATACTTTACTTCGATGCTGAGAATCAAAGCAATGAATAGAATTTTTCTTGTTTGAAAAATTGGAGAGCCTGGAGAAATTGGGATTGATCTCCTTCAAGCAGAGAAGGTTAAGGGATGATTTAATAGAGGCGTTCAAAATTATGAAGGGTTTTGATAGAGTAAATAAGGAGAAGCTGTTTCTACTGGCAGGAGGGTCGGTAACCAGAGGACACAGATTTAAGGTCATTGGCAAAAGAACCAGAGGGGGAGATGATTTTTTTTTACGCAATGAGTCATGATCTGGAATGCGATGCCTGAAAGGGCGGTGGAAGAATAATACCCAGAATCCAAGGGTTAAGTTACGAGGAGAGATTACACAAACTAGGGTTGTATTCCATGGAATTTAGAAAATTAAGGGGTGATTTGATCAAAGTTTTGAAGATATTAAGGGGAACAGATGGGGTAGAGAGAAACTATTTCCCCTGGTTGGAGAGTCTAGGACTGGGGGCATAGTCTAAAGATTAGAGCCAGACCTTTCAGGAGTGAAATTAGGAAACACTTCTACACACAAAGGGTGGTGGAACTTTGGAACTCTCTTCCACAAACAGCAATTGATGCTAGATCAATTATTGATTTTAAATCAGAGATTGATAGCTTTTTTTTTTAACCAAAGGTATTAAGGCATATGGAGTTAGGTCGCAGATCAGCCACGATCTCATTGAATGGCGGAACAGGCTCGTGGGGCTGAATGGCCTCCTCCTGTTCCTATGTTCCTAAGCAGATTCAATAGTAACTTTCAAAAGGGGATTTAGATGAATACTTGAAAAGGAAAAATGAGCAGGGCTATGAGGAAAGAGCGGGGGAAGGAGCGAGACTAATTGGAGTGCTCTTTCAAAGAGCCGGCACAGACACAATGGGCCGAACGGCCTCCTTAGAAACATAGAAAAATAGGAACAGGAGTCGGCCATTCAACCATTCGAGTCTGCTCCGCCATTCAATATGGTCATGGCTGATCCTCTATCTCAATACCATATTCCCGCTCTCTCCCCATACCCCTTGATGCCTTTTGTGTCTAGAAATCGATCTATCACCTTCTTAAACATATTCAGTGACTTGGCCTCCACAGCCTTCTGTGGTAGGGAATTCCACAGGTTCACCACCCTCAGTGAAGAAATTTCTCCTCATCTCAGTCCTAAATGTCCTACCCCGTATCCTGAAACTGTGACCCCTCCTTCTAGACCCCCCCCAGCCAGGGGAAATATCCTCCCTGCATCCAGTCTGTCTAGCCCTGTCAGAATTTTATACGTTTCAATGAGATCCCCTCTCATTCTTCTAAACTCTAGTGAATACAGGCCTAGTCGACCCAATCTCTCCTCATAAGACAGTCCTGCCATCCCAGGAATCAGTCTGGTGAACCTTCGCTGCACTCCCTCTATGGCAAGTATATCCTTTCTTAGGTAAGGAGACCAAAACTGCACACAGTACTCCAGGTGTGGTCTCACCAAGGCCCTGTATAACTGTAGTAAGACATCCTTGCTCCTGTACTCAAATCCTCTGGAATGAAGGCCAACATACCATTTGCCTTCCTAACTGCTTGCTGCACCTGCATGTTTGCTTTCAGTGATTGGTGTACAAGGACACCCAGGTCCTTCTGTACATCCAACATTTCCCAATCTATCACCATTTAAATAATACTCTGCCTTTCTGTTTTTCCTACCGAAGTGGATAACTTCACATTTATCCATGTTATACTGCATCTGCCATGTATTTGCCCACTCACTCAACTTGTCTAAATCGCCTTGAAGCCTCTTCACATCCTCCTCACAACTCACAATCCCACCTAGTTTCATGTCATCAGCAAACTTGGAAATATTACATTTGGTTCCCTCATCCAAATCATTAATATATATTGTGAATAGCTGGGGCTCAAGCACCGATCCCTGCGGTAACCCACTAGTCACCGCCTGCCACCTCGAAAAATACCCATTTATTCCTACTCTCGGTTTCCTGTCTGTTAATCAATTTTCAATCCATACCAGTATATTACCCCCAATCCCATGTGCTTTAATTTTGCACACTAACCTCTTATGTGGGACTTTATCAAAGGCCTTCTGAAATTCCAAATACACCACATCCACTGGTTCTCCGTTATCTATTCTACCAGTTATATCCTCAAAAAACTCCAGTAGATTTGTCAAACACGATTTCCCTTTCATAAATCCATGTTGACTTTGTCTAATCCCACTGATATTTTCTAAGTGTCCTGTTATCACATCCTTTATAATAGACTCTAGCATTTTCCCTACTACTGATGTGAGGCTAACTGGTCTGTAGTTCCCTGATTTCTCTCTCCCTCCTTTTTTAAATAGTGGGGTTACATTTGCCGCCCTCCAATCTGCAGGAACTGTTCCATAATCTATAGAATTTTGGAAGATGACAACCAATGCATCCACTATTTCCATGGCTACCTCTTTTAGTACTCTGGGATGCAGATTATCGGGCCTGGGGATTTATCGGCTTTCAGTCCCATTAATTTCTCCAGCACTATTTTTTTTTACTGATACTAATTTCCTTTAATTCCTCCTTCTCACTAGACCCTTGGTTCCCTCGCATTTCTGGGAAGTTATCTGTGTCCCCTTCCGTGAAGACAGAACCAAAGTATTTGTTTAATGGCCCTGCCATTTCCTTGTTCCCCATTATAAATTCTCCCGTTTCTGACTGTAAGGGACATTTGTCTTCACTAATCTTTTTCTTTTTACATACTTGTAGAAGCTTTTACAGTCCGCTTTTATGTTCTTTGCAAGTTTACTCTCATACTCTATTTTTCCCCTCTTAATCAATCTCTTGGTCCTTTTTTGCTGAAATCTAAACTGCTCCCAATCCTCAGGCTTGCTACTTTTTCTAACAACTTTGTATGACTCCTCTTTGGATCCAATACTATCCTTAATTTCTTTTGTTAGCCATGGTTGGGCCGCTTTTCCTTTTGTGTTTTTGCGCCAAAAAGGAATGTATAACTGTTGCAGTTCATGCATTCGTTCCTTAAATGTTAGCACTCCTTCTGTGCTGTATGATTCTAATTTTTTTTTTTTTAAATACTCGGGATTTGCGAACAAAAGGAATTTTACCAATCTATGAAAAAGTCAAATCATCCTTGTCGTCGTTTATGATAAAGTTAATCAGATGGCGCTCACCAAAGCAGTTATTCCTGATGTATCGCCTTCCCGGGCAGCAGTCAGCAGCAGCTCTTCCAACTTCCTCTGTTGTGTCATTTCAGCAGCTATTTTTACAAGAGAAAGACACAGAATTTACAGCATAGGAAACAGACCAAATAGTTCTCCATACATAGTTAACAGTGTCTGGGACCTGATAACCTTAAATCCCTTCCATAACCAAGCATTCATGCAGTTGCTTCTCAAGAGGAATTAAGGGTAGCATAGCAGTAAACAACTTGGGCAGAAATATCTTCCGTGAGTCAGCCGTGGCTCAGTGGGCAGCACCCTCGCCTCCGAGTCAGAAGGTCGTGGGTTCAAGTCCCGCTCCAGAGACTTCAGCACAAAGTTCTAGGCTGACACTCCCAGTGCAACATTGAGGGAGCGCCGCGCTGTCGGAGGGGGCAGTGCCGGGGGAGCGCCGCGCTGTCGGAGGGGGCAGTGCCGGGGGAGCGCCGCGCTGTCGGAGGGGGCAGTGCCGGGGGAGCGCCGCGCTGTCGGAGGGGGCAGTGCCGGGGGAGCGCCGCGCTGTCGGAGGGGGCAGTGCCGGGGGAGCGCCGCGCTGTCGGAGGGGGCAGTGCCGGGGGAGCGCCGCGCTGTCGGAGGGGGCAGTGCCGGGGGAGCGCCGCGCTGTCGGAGGGGGCAGTGCCGGGGGAGCGCCGCGCTGTCGGAGGGGGCAGTGCCGAGGGAGCGCCGCGCTGTCGGAGGGGGCAGTGCCGAGGGAGCGCCGCGCTGTCGGAGGGGGCAGTGCCGAGGGAGCGCCGCGCTGCCGGAGGGGGCAGTGCCGAGGGAGCGCCGCGCTGCCGGAGGGGGCAGTGCCGAGGGAGCGCCGCGCTGCCGGAGGGGGCAGTGCCGAGGGAGCGCCGCGCTGCCGGAGGGGGCAGTGCCGAGGGAGCGCCGCGCTGCCGGAGGGGGCAGTGCCGAGGGAGCGCCGCGCTGCCGGAGGGGGCAGTGCCGAGGGAGCGCCGCGCTGCCGGAGGGGGCAGTGCCGAGGGAGCGCCGCGCTGCCGGAGGGGGCAGTGCCGAGGGAGCGCCGCGCTGCCGGAGGGGGCAGTGCCGAGGGAGCGCCGCGCTGCCGGAGGGGGCAGTGCCGAGGGAGCGCCGCGCTGCCGGAGGGGGCAGTGCCGAGGGAGCGCCGCGCTGCCGGAGGGGGCAGTGCCGAGGGAGCGCCGCGCTGCCGGAGGGGGCAGTGCCGAGGGAGCGCCGCGCTGCCGGAGGGGGCAGTGCCGAGGGAGCGCCGCGCTGCCGGAGGGGGCAGTGCCGAGGGAGCGCCGCGCTGTCGGAGGGGGCAGTGCCGAGGGAGCGCCGCGCTGTCGGAGGGGGCAGTGCCGAGGGAGCGCCGCGCTGTCGGAGGGGGCAGTGCCGAGGGAGCGCCGCGCTGTCGGAGGGGGCAGTGCCGAGGGAGCGCCGCGCTGTCGGAGGGGGCAGTGCCGAGGGAGCGCCGCGCTGTCGGAGGGGGCAGTGCCGAGGGAGCGCCGCGCTGTCGGAGGGGGCAGTGCCGAGGGAGCGCCGCGCTGTCGGAGGGGGCAGTGCCGAGGGAGCGCCGCGCTGTCGGAGGGGGCAGTGCCGAGGGAGCGCCGCGCTGTCGGAGGGGGCAGTGCCGGGGGAGCGCCGCGCTGTCGGAGGGGGCAGTGCCGAGGGAGCGCCGCGCTGTCGGAGGGGGCAGTGCCGAGGGAGCGCCGCGCTGTCGGAGGGGGCAGTGCCGAGGGAGCGCCGCAGTGTCGGAGGGGGCAGTGCCGAAGGAGCGCCGCACTGTCGGAGGGGCAGAGCCGAGGGAGCAACGCACTGTCGGAGGGGCAGTCCTGAGGGAGCGCCGCACTGTCGGAGGGGCAGTAATTTTGAAGAGCAGGGTAGTTCTCTCCGCTGTTCTGGGGCCAATATTTATTTCTCAACCAAGTTCACTAAAATACAGATGATCTGGTCATTATCACATTGCTGTTGGTGGGAGCTTGCTGTGCGCAAATTGGCTGCTGCTTTTCCTACATTACAACAGTTCAAAAAGTACTTCATTGACTACAAAACGCTTTGGCACGTCCCAAGTTGGTGGAAGGCGCTGCAGAAATGGAAGTTCTTTCTTACCTTCAAGCATGCATCGGATTTCTTTATCTTGAGTGACCGCTCTTGGTGTTTGTCCATCTCCATTGATAATGGCAGCATCAGCATCATACTGCAGCAACAGCATGACTAGTTCCTGTAAAACAGAACAATCCTCAGAGCAAATACAGCACGGGCCCAAGATCATTGTGGCATGTAGCTCAGAACCTCATAGAACCTTACAGCACAGAAGGAGGCCATTCGGCCCATCATGCCTGTGTCGGCCCTTTGAAACAGCTATCAACGACAACCTGTATTTATATAGCGCCTTTAACGTAGTAAAACGTCCCCGAGGTGATTCACAGGAGCGATTATCAAACAAAATTTGACACCGAGTCCCATAAGGAGATGTTTGGACAGGTGACCAGAAGCTTGGTCAAAGAGGGAGGTTTTAAGGGGCGTCTTAAAAGGAGGAGAGAGGCGCGGAGAGGTTTAGGGAGGGAATTCCAGAGCTCGGGGCCCAGGCAGCTGAAGGCACGGCCACCAATGGCGGAGCGATTAAAATCAGGGATGCTTAAGAGGCCAGAATTGAAGGAGTGCAGAGATCTTGGAGTGTTGTAGGGCTGGAGGAGGTTACAGAGATAGGGAGGGGGGGAGGAAAGAGAGCCCATGGAGGGATTTGGAAGCAAGAGTGAGAATTTTAAAAATCGAGGCGTTGCTGGACCGGAAGCCAAAGTAGGTCAGTGAGCAGAGAGGGTGACAGGTGACTGCAAATAACAATTCCAAATATAGCTCATAGAAACTGCCAGCTATTGAACAAAATTATTGATACTTTGAGCCACTTTAAAAGGTTCCACATTCACTACTTCAAAAAAAACATCTTCCTCACCTTTCTTCCTGTGAAGGCTGCACGATGGAGTGGGGTATCCCCAATGTCATTGGCCACATTCACATCTGCGTCAGCCTATCAGTAACAAAATGACCATTAAATAATCCGTGGATTCGCTACAAGATTCGTGATCATGATTACAAATACTGAGTTGCGATGCTGTTTTTTGTCACTGTAGTCGTCATTGACACAATCGGTGTATATTTACATTGAATATACAGCACAGAAACTGGTCCGTGCCGGTGTTTATGCTCCACACGAGCCTCCTCCCACCCCTCTCCATCTCACCCCATCAGCATATCCTTCTATTCCTTTCTCCCTCGTGTGTTTATCCAGCTTCCCCTTAAATGCATCTATACTATTCGCCTCAACCACTCCCTGTGGTAGCGAGTTCCACATTCTCACCAGTCACTGGGTAAAGAGTTACAAGTGTATAGAACATTGCAAGCACTGGTACTAAAAATCTGTGGTACTAAAAATCTGACTTCTGTATTGTGGACGAGCGTCTCCTCATCTAGATTTTTAAAGAAACAAAATGATAAAGAAAAGGTATTTTAATTCTTTCAACAACTGCACCTCGCTTTTTTATCCAGTTCTTAATTTCTTTAAAAAAAAAAGCGATTTTCCCGCTTCGAGCCTCCTACCATTGAATTCAGAAATGTTTGTAACTAAAAGTTTGCGACTCTCCAGGCTGATTCCCAACTTTCTCACTCTAAACTTTCTGCTGAATTCCCTATTGGATTCCTTGCCGGCTATTTTATGTCTTGCTATTTAAGCGGTAACTGTATCAATTTGGAGAAATGTTTTATAGTTTATTAGAACCTAAAACAACGCCGGTGTTTTCGCGTTGGTTTTATCGGTTCAATTTGCCTGAAATCAGCCAAGCCAGCTCAAAAGGTCGAGGAGTTTTAAAACGCAAGTGACGCGAGCGCAAATCGAGATTCCGCCATCTTTAACGCTGGTTTAAATAAAACCATTGCGCTGGGAGCCGGTCCTGCCCACAAAACTGGCCACGCCCCCCCCCCCCCCCCCCCCCAGATCGAATTAACGGGCGCGGCGCATTTCCGCGAACTGCGGCCGTTCGAGGCGGCTCTTCAAATTAAGCTCTTTTAAAAATTTCTTTCAAGCACACAGACACTAGTCGGCGGGTTTTAAAAGCTTTTAAATGTTGAAAAGGTATTATGGCCCTGAATTTCCGATCGGAGGCTTCCTGCGGGCGGATGCCTCTGATCGGGGAAAAAAATTCTATGACCCTACCTGCTGGTTCCGTAGGTCCCGAGGCTCGTGCTCCGGGGCCTTTCCTCTTGGAAATGCACAGAGGCCCAGGCGGTTCGCAAGGGCCCCTGGGATCACGTGGGCCAGCTCAACCAATGGAAGAAGGGAATCCCCCTTCATACTTTCGATGGTTCCGTACGCACAGAACTGTCAAAAGTATGAATGGGGATGACTGGAAAAATGCACCAACACACTGAAATAAATAAAAACCATTAACATATATAAAATTAACTAAATTGGCATTTAATTAAATGTTAAAACAAAAATTTAATTTTTTGAATTTTCTTTCAATATTAATGGCCCAGAAATTCGGGTCTCCACGGGCGAGTACGCACGGGGTACTCACCCGTAGACCGAATGGAAGTGCCGGTTTCCTGCATGCACTGCGCATGCGCGGGAAACCGGCACTTCCGTTCCCCTGAACGAAGGGGTTCAGAGTTCGAACGCGTGCGCAGGAGAGGCAACGCGTGCGCATCGAACTTACTTTTTTTTTTTTGCAGGTTTTCCCGGGAGGGTAAGTCTCCAGAATTTACATATTTAAAAAGCAGGCGTAAGGCCTGCTTTTTACAAGGTAAGTGGTGAATGAATTAAAATTAAAACATTTTTTCCCACAGGTTTATTATTTTTAAATACTTTAAAGAAAGGTAAGTTTATTTTTAGCCCCATTAGAAAATAAAATTATTTTTCAAAAATTTTAATTATTGTTTAAAATAGTTATTTCATGTAATTTATAGTTTATTTAAAAATGTGATGGTTTTTTAAAAATTTATTTGAAGATTTAGTGATGTTTTGGGGCTCGTAGTATTTCTAAGTTTGACAGCACTTCCTGTCAAACTTATGAATGGAGCATTCCCTGCTCCGATTGGCTCCCCATGGCCCACGTGATCCCAGGGGATGCATCGAACTAACTGCACCCCTGGGATACGCAAGCACTGCGCACCGGCAGTTGGAGCAGGCCCAGGATCAGAATCCCACGCGGGCCCACAGCTCAACGGCCGGCGCGCAAGGTAAGTGCAGGTCGGGGGCTTACACCCGCGGGAAGCCCCCGACCCAAATTTCTGAGCCAATATGTTTTAACGGGGCTTAATATAACCTTACCTTATTGGACAGGGTTTTTAATTTATAAAAGTGAGTGATAAAATCTTATTTTTCCTGTTTTTTTTTTTTTTAAACTCTTATGCTGGTAAAAGCAAACCTTACTCCTGCGTTTACCCAGCGTAAGAATTCCACGGCCTTTCAGCGGGCAGAGGTTGGGCAGATAGCGCAACTCTCCACCCGCGGAGACCCTTCTCCTGTGGAGGATCTGACGAGAGGATGTTTGACAGATCGCAAGTTCCGGGTTTCAGCGCCTGCGCTTCGCAGCCCCTACCTTGTACGCACCCATGGGGGGTCGGAAATTCAGGGCCATTTAATTTACTAAGAAACTGACTTAACGTACGCCAATGACACTATTCAATGATTCAGTATAGTTTTCTTTTTAAAGTCATTTTCAGTGGTTTTAAAAATCGGGATACTCACAGGTGGTGGACGCGACGCTGATTAAAAATGCTTATTTTTGACGATGAACCCAATTGCAGCTCTTAAACACATCAAGGAATACTGAGATAGACAGAATTGAGAGCTACAGGGGAGTCGAGGGTTATGGGGATCGGGCGGGAAAGTGGAATCGAGGCCAAAATCGGATCAGCCATGATCTTATTGAATGGCGGAGCAGGCTCGAGGGGCCGAATGGCCGACTCCTGCTCCTAATTCTTATGTTTTTAATGCAAAATAATGAAAAAGAAACGATTACGTTGCGTTACGCTGCCCAACTGCGCTGGTTCATGGAAAATTTTACGTTTGCGATTATGCAAATGAGTTTGAGCAGAATCTTCGACCGTAACTTCACTTCGGGAAACCAAGTTTTGCCGATCGCCCCCGAAGCGGAAACTCCACCCCATAAATGTTTCGCAAGTAACGGGCAAGTGAAATGTTTTGACACTTTGTAAGAAGTTTTCTAATTCTAAAGATTTACATGGCACAAGGTCAGATCCAGGTTAGATGTCAGGAGGTGGTTCTTTTCCCGGAGAATATTGGACCTCTGGAACAGGCTGCCATCTCGTGTGGTGGATGCTGATTCGCTGAGTTCCTTCAAGCGAGAGCTGGACCTGTTTCTGGTTGGGTCGGCGATCACCTCTTACAGCAGGTAGGTACTGCAGGGAATTCAGGGCCAGAGTGAGCTCCTGGACTAGTTTCGCTCGCTGAGGAGGGTCAGCGAGGGATTTCCCAGATTGTTTCTTGATCAAAGGGCAAAGGACCCACAAAACAAGTTTACTTCAGTGTGCCAGTGTCTCTCATATTACACGATAGTTTTTCTCTATCTACCCTATTCCCACTGGTAGGGGATGGAGTCCAGAACAAGGCGGTGTGACTTTAAAATTAGAGCCAGGCCGTTCAGAGGTGATGTCAGGAAGCACTTCTTCACACAAAGGGTAGTGAAAATCTGGAAAACTCTCCCCCCGAAAAGCTGTTGAGGCTGGGGGTCAATTGAAAATGTCAAAACTGAGATTGATAGATTTTTGCTAAACAAGGCTATCAAGGGTTATGGAACCAAGGCGGGTAGATGGAGTTAAGATACAGATCAGCTATGATCTAAGAACATAAGAATTAGGAGCAGGAGTCGGCCATACGGCCCCTCGAGCCTGCTCCGCCATTCAATGAGATCATGGCTGATCTTCAATCTCAACTCCACTTTCGACAACAACAACTTGTGTTTATATAGCACCTATAATGTAGTAAAACGTCCCAAGGCGCTACACAAGAGTATGAAGACAAAAAACTTGACACCGAGCCACATAAGGAGAAATTAGGGCAGGTGACCAAAAGCTTGGTTAAAGAGGTAGGTTTTAAGGAGCATCTTAAAGGAGGGAAGCGAGGCGGAGAGGTTTAGGGAGGGAATTCCAGAGCTTAAGGCCCAGGCAACAGAAGGTACGGTCACCAATGGTTGAGCGATTATAATCAGGGATGCCTAATCTAATAGAATGGCGGAACAGACTGGAGAGGCTGGATGCCTCCTCCTGTTCCCATGATTAAAGTTCACTTGTAAACATTCATTTTCGCTGTGTCAATTACAATTACCCAGATTATTGTATTTAGTTAACAAGCATCTCAAAATGCTTCACGATACTTGAGCCACAGTTTTAGTGCAACGTTTGCCACAGGACCGATACGGCTCTCATCAAAGTCACAAATGACATCCTTTGTGACTGTGACAAAGATAAACTATCCCTCCTCGTCCTTCTTGACCTGCCTGCAGTCTTTGACACGGTTGACAACTCCATCCTTCTCCAATGCCTCTCCACCGTCGTCCAGCTGGGAGGGACTGCACTCGCCTGGTTCCATTCTTATCTATCTAATCATAACCAGAGAATCACCTGCAACAGCTTCTCTTCCCACTCCCGCATTGTTACCTCTGGTGTCCCCCAAGGATCTATCCTTGGCCCCCTCCTATTTTTCATCTACATGCTGCCCTTCGGCGACATCATCCGAAAACACAGCGTCAGTTTCCACATGTACGCTGACGACACTCAGCTCTACCTCACTACCACTTCTCTCGACCCCTCCACGGTCTCTAAATTTTCAGTCTGCTTGTCCGATAACCAGTTCTGGATGAGCAAAAATTTTCTCCAATTAAATATTGGGAAGACCGAAGCCATTGTTTTCAGTCCCCACCACAAACTCCGTTCCCTAGCCACTGACTCCATCCCTCTCCCTAACATCTGTCTGAGGCTGAACCACACTGTTCGCAACCTTGGTGTCATATTTGACCCTGAAATGAGCTTCCGACCACATATCCACAGCATAACAAAGACCGCCTACTTCCACCTCCGTAACATCGCCCGTCTCCGCCCTTGCCTCAGCTCATCCGCTGCTGAAACCCTCATCCATGCCTTTGTTACCTCTAGACTTGACTATTCCAACGCACTCCTGGCCGGCCTCCCACATTCCACCCTATGTAAACTTGAGGTCATCCAAAACTCGGCTGCCTGTGTCCTAACTCGCACCAAGTCCCGTTCGCCCATCACCCCCTGTGCTCGCTGACCTACAGTGGCTCCCGGTTAAGCAGCGCCTTGATTTCAAAATTCTCATCATTGTTTTCAAATCCCTCCATGGCCTCGCCCCTCCCTATCTCTGTAATCTCCTTCAGCCTCACAAGCCCCCGAGATATCTGCGCTCCTCTAATTCTGCCCTCGAGCATCCCTGATTATAATTGCTCAACCCTTGGTGGCCGTGCCTTCTGTTGCCTAGGCCCTAAGCTCTGGAATTCCCTGCCTAAATTTCCCCACCTCGCTACCTCTCTTTCCTCCTTTAAGACGCTCCTTAGAATGTACCTCTTTGACCAAGCTTTTGGTCACCTGCCCTAATTTATCCTTATGTGGATCGGTGTCAAATTTTTTGTCTTATAATACTCATGTGCAGCACCTTGGGATGTTTTACTATGTCAAAAGCGCTATATAAATACAAGTTGTTGTTATTTGTAACATTCACGCCACACAATTGCCAGGCAATGACTATCTCCAACAAGCAAGAGTCTAACCACCGCCCCTTGACATTCAACTGTATTACCATTGCTGAATCCTGCACCATCAACATCCTGGGGGGTCACCATTGACCAGAAACTTTACTGGACTGGCGACATAAGTACTGTGGCAACAAGAGTAGGTCAGAGGCTGGGTATTCTGCGGCGAGTGTCTCACCTCGTGACTCCCCAAAGCCTTTCCACCATCTACAAGGCACAAGTCAGGAGTGTGATGGAATGAGTGGATGAGTGCAGCTCCAACAACACTCAAGAAGCTCGACACTATTCAAGACAAAGCAGCTCACTTGATTGGCACCCCACTGACCACCTTAAACATCCACTCCCTCCACCACCGGCGTACCGTGTCTGCAGTGTGGACCATCTATAAGATGCACTGCAGCAACTCGCCAAGGCTTCTTCGGCAGCACCTCCCAAACCCACGACTTCTTCCACCTAGAAGGACAAGGGCAGCAGGCGCATGGGAACACCACCACCTCCAAGTTCCCCTCCAAGTCACACACCATCCTGACTTGGAAGTATATCGGCCGTTCCTTCATCGTCGCTGGGTCAAAATCCTGGAACTCCCTCCCTAACAGCACTGTGGGAGCACCTTCACCACACAGACTGCAGCGGTTCAAGGCGGCGGCTCACCACCACCTTCTCAAGGGGCAACTAGAGATGGGCAATAAATGCCGGCCTTGCCAGCAACGCCCACATCCCATGAACAAATAAAAAACAATCTAGGTAGTAAGCGATCAAGAAGCAGATACAAAGAAACAGTTCAGTGTGCAGAGGCACACACACCTCAACTACTCCTGCACATTTCAGTCACAAAAGATTAACACAACCCTCGTCTGGAACAAGACTACATTTGTTGCCATCTATGGCAATTCTGGATATGGAATTTCCAAATTAATCACTCACTGCACAACATCTAAAAAATCAAAACTTACCGTTAATAATTCCTCCACTACATCTTTATGTCCAAAGTAACAGGCTAGATGTAGAGGGGCCCATCCAAAGTTAGACTTGCTCCGGCCTAAAACAGAACAAATTGGAAATAATCATTCACTCCGAAGACACCTCCTAGCTAGAAGTGATTTAAAGGCAATTAGAAAGGCGTGAAATTATCCACTTGGAAAAACAAAAAAGCAGAATATTTTTTGAATGGCGAGAGAAATGGGAAATGTTTGCATTCAGGCGGACCTGGGTGTCCTCGTACACGAATCGCTGAAAGGGCAGCACGGTGGCATAGTGGTTAGCACTGTTGCCTCACAGCGCCAGGGACCTGGGTTCAAATCCGGCCTTGGGTGACTGTCTGTGTGGAGTTTGCACATTCTCCCCGTGTTTGCGTGGGTTTCCTCCGGGTGCTCCGGTTTCCTCCCACAGTCCAAAGATGTGCGGGTTAGGTTGATTGGCCATGATAAAAATTGACCCTTAGTGTTAGGGGGGATTAAATACGTGGGGTTGCGGGGATAGAGCTTGTGTGGGATGGCTGTCGGTGTAGGGACCGGGTGTTAGGGTTTGGATGATCAGCCATGATCTCGTTGAATGGCGGAGCAGGCTCGAAGGGCCGAATGGCCTACTCCTGCTCCTATCTTCTATGTTTCTATGTTTAACATGCAGGTACAGCAAGCAATTAGGAAAGCAAATGGTATGTTGGCCTTTATTACAAGAGGATTTGAGTATAAGAGTAAAGACGTCTTACTGCAATTATATAGGGCCCTGGTAAGACCACACCTGGAGTATTGTGTACAGTTTTGGTCTCCTTACCTAAGGAAGGATATACTTGCCATAGAGGGAGTGCAACGAAGGTTCACCAGACTGGTTCCTGGGATGGGGGGATTGTCCTATGAGGAGAGATTGAGTAGACTAGGCCTATATTCTCTAGAGTTTAGAAGAATGAGAGGTGATCTCATTGAAACATATAAAATTCTTACAAGGCTTGACAGGGTAGATGCAGGGAGGATGTTTCCCCTGGCTGGGGAGTCTAGAACCAGGGGTCACAGTCTCAGGATAAGGGGTCGGCCATTTAGGACTGAGATGAGGAGAAATTTCTTCACTCAGAGGGTGGTGAATCTTTGGAATTCTCTACCTCAGAGGGCTGTGGAGGCTCAGTCGTTGAGTATATTCAAGGCTGAGATCGACAGATTTTTGGGAATTAAGGGATATGGGGATAGTGCAGGAAGTGGAGTTGAGGTAGAAGATCAGCCATGATCTTGATGAATGGTGGAACAGGCTCGAAGGACCAAATGGCCGACTCCAGCTCCTATTTGTTATGTTCTTATGACTCACAATATTTTTCTCCCAGTCAGTCTTCCCAGGTCATTACATCGACTTTACAGCATAGAAACAGGCCATTCGGCCCAATTGGTCCATACCAGCGTTTATGTTCCACATGAGCCTCCTCCCACCCGTCTTCATCTCACCCCTTCAACATATCCTTCTATTCCTTTCTCCCTCATGTGTTTATCTAGCTTCCCCTTGAATGCATCCGCACGATTCACCTCAACCACTCCCTGTGGCAGCGAGTTCCACATTCTCACCACTCTCTGGGTAAAGAAGTTTCTCCTGAATTCCCTATTGGATTTATTAGTGACTACCTTATATTTATGGCTCCTAGTTCTGGTCTCGGCCACAAGTGGAATCATCTTCTCTACGTCTACCCTAGCAAACCCTTTCATAATCTTGAAGACCTCGATAAGGTCACCCCACAATCATACATCAACTGTGAAGAAAACAACAAAGTGGCTTTCTCCCAGACCGCTTCCAGGTACCCTGGTTAGATCCCATTTAGAGCACTGCGTTCAGTTCTGGGCCCCGCATATATTGGCCTTGGAGGGGGAGCAGATTCACCAGAATGATACCGGGGCATGGAGGGTTAAATTATGAGGACAGGTTACACAGACTTCCCCCAAGTGTAGAAGATTAAGGGGCGATCTAATTGAGATGTTTAAGGTGATTAAAGGATTTGCCAGGGTAGATCAAGAGAAACTATTTCCTCTGGTGAGGGAGTCCAGAACAAGGGGGCATAAACTTAAAATTAGAGCCAGGCCATTCAGGGGTGATGTCAGGAAGCACTTCTTCACACAAAGGGTAGTGGAAATCTGGAACTCTCTCCCCCAAAAAGCTGCTGAGGCTGAGGGTCAATTCAAAATTTCAAACACGAGATTGATCGATTTTTGTTGGGTAAGGGTGTTAAGGGTTACGGAACCAAGGCGGGTAGATAGAGTTAAGAAACAGATCAGACATAATCTCACTGAATGGCGGAACAGGCTCAAGGGGCTGAATGGCCTCCTCCTGCTCCTATATTTCTTCACTGACCCAACTACCAGAGTGGTGAGAAAGTGTAGACCATGGTGACCACCCCTCCAACCACCTCATCTAAAAGTTCCCCACATCAATGCACATTTCAACGTGTGTGTCTCTGCATACTGATTTTTTTCCTTGAGGGACTCCAGTTATGTGTGCAAAGTTGAAGTCCATGGAATAAAAGGGACAGTGGCAGCATGGATACGGAATTGGCTAAGTAACAGGAAACAGTAGTGGTGAATGGTTATTTTTCCGACTGGAGGAACGTATACAGTGCCCCAGGGGTCGGTTCTAGGACCACTGCTTTTCTTGATATATATTAATGACTTGGATGTACAGGGCACAATTTCAAAATTTGCAGATGAAACAAAACTTGGAAGTATAGTGAACAGTGAGGAGGATAGTCATAGGCTTCATAAGAACATAAGAAATAGGAGCAGGAATACTACAGGCCTGTAGTTCCCCATTTTCTCTCTCCCTCCTTTCTTAAATAGCGGGGTTACATTTGGCCCTTCGAGCCTGCTCCGCCATTCAATGAGATCATGGCTGATCTTCTGCCTCAACTCCATTCACCGGCCCTATCGCCATATCCCTTGATGCCCTTACTAGTCAGAAATCTATCGACTTCTGTTTTGAATATACCCAATGACTGAACCTCCACAGTCCTCTGGGGTAGAGAATTCCAAAGATTCACCACCCTCTGTGTGAAGAAATTTCTGCTCATCTCAGTCCTGAATGGCCTACCCTTTATCCTGAGGCTGTGGCCCCTGGTTCTAGACTCCACAGCCAAGGGGAACATTCTCCCAGCATCCACCCTATCAGCCCTGTAATAATTTTGTATGCTTCAATGAGATCCCCTCTCATTCTTCTGAATTCAAGAGAATACAGGCCTAGTTTACTCAATCTCTTCTCATACGACAGTCCCACCATCCCGGGAATCAGTCTCGTGAACCTTTGTTGCACTCCCTCTATGGCAAGTATATCCTTCCTTAGGTAAGGAGACCAAAATTGTACACAGTACTCCAGGTGTGGTCTCACCAAGGCCCTATATAATTGGAGTAAGACTTCTTTACTCCTGTACTCAAATCCTCTTGTAATGAAGGCCAGCATACCATTTGCCTTCCTAATGGCTTGCTGCACCTGCACATTCACTTTCAGTGACTCATGTACAAAGACACCCAGGTCCCTTTGAGCATCTGCATTCCCCAATCTTTCACCATTTAGGAAATACTCTGGCCTTTGTTTTTTCTACCAAAGTAGAACTAACTTCACATTTATCCACATTATATTCCATCTGCCATGTTCTCGCCCACTCACTGAGCCTGTTGAGATCCTCTTGAAGCCTCTTCACAACTGACACTGCCACCTAGCTTTGTATCATTAGCAAATTTGGAAATGTTACATTTAGTCCCCTCATCCAAATCATTGATATAGATTGTGAATAGCTGGGGCCCAAGCACCAATCCTTGCAGTACCCCACTAGTCACAGCCTGCCATTCTGAAAAAGACCCGTTTATCCCTAGTCTTTGTTTTCTGTCTGTTAACCAATTCTCAATCCATGCTAGTATATTGCCCCCAATTCCATGTGTCCTAATTTTGTTCACCAACCTCTTGTGTGGGACCTTATCAAAGGCCTTCTGAAAATCCAGATACACCACATCTACCGGCTCCCCTTTGTCTACTCCACTAGTTACATCCTCAAAGAACTCCAATAGGTTTGTCAAACAGGATTTCCCTTTCATAAATCCATGTTGACTCTGCCCAATCTTACTATTAGTTCTAAGTACCCAGTTATTGCATCCTTTATAATAGATTCCAGCATTTTCCCAACTACTGATGTGAGGCTAACAGGTCTGTAGTTCCCCGTTTTCTCTCTCCCTCCTTTCTTAAATAGCGGGGTTACATTTGCTATCCTCCAATCTGCAGGAACCATTCCAGAATCTATAGAATTTTGGAAGATGACACCTAATGCGTCCACTATTCCAATGTCCACCTCTTTCAAAACCCTAGGATGTAGGTCATCCGGTCCTTGGGATTTATCGACTTTTAGTCCCATTAATTTTGCTAGTACTGTTTTTTTACTAATAATAATTTCTTTAAGTTCCTCATTCTCGTAACACCCTTGGTTTTCTCGTATTTCTGGGAGGTTTTTTGTGTCTTCCTCCGTGAAGACAGAAACAAAGTATTTATTTAATTTCTCTGCCATTTCCTCATTCCCCATTATAAATTCTCCCGTCTCTGACTGTAAAGGACCTACATTTACCTTCGCCAGTCTTTTCCTTTTCACATACCTATAGAAGCTTTTACAATCCATTTTTATATCTTGCTAGTTTGTGCTCATATTCCATTTTCCCTTTATCAATTTCTTGGTCCCCCTTTGCTGATTTCTAAAATGATCCCAATCCTCAGGCTGACCGCATTTTCTGGCAACTTTATAAGCTTCCTCCTTTGACTCAATACTAGCTTTAATTTCTTTTGTTAGTCATGGTTGGATCACTTTTCCTTTTGGGTTTTTATGCCCTAGAGGAATATATGTTTATTGCAAATTATGCATTATTTCCTTGAATGTTAGCCATTGTATGTCCACCTTCATACCTTTTAGTGTAGTCTCCCAATCTACCATGGCCAACTTGTCCCTCATACCCTTGTAGTTTCCTCTGTTTAGATTCAAAAGGATATAAACAGGCTGGTGGAATGGGCGGACACATGGCAGATGAAATTTAACACAGAAAAGTGCCAAGTGATACATTTTGGTAGGAAGAATGAGGAGAGGCAATATAAACTAAAGGGTACAATCCTAAAGGGGGTGCATGAACAGAGAGACCTGGGGGTGTATGTGTGCACAAATCATTGAAGGTGGCAGGGCAGGTTGAGAAAGCGGTTAAAAAAGCATACGGGATCCTGGGCTTCATAAATAGAGGCATAGAACACAACAGCAAGGAAGTTATGATGAACCTGTATAAAACACTGGCCTCAGCCGGAGTACTGTGTCCAATTCTGGACACCACACTTTAGGAAGGATGTGAAGGCCTTAGAGAGGGTGCAGAAAAGATTTACGAGAATGATTCCAGGGATGAGGGACTTCAGTTACGTGGATAGACTGGAGAAGCTGGGGTTGTTCTCCTTGGAGCAGAGAAGGTTGAGAGGAGATTTGATAGAGGTGTTCAAAATCATGAGGGGTCTGGACAGAGTAGATCGAGAGAAACTGTTCCCATTGGCGGAAGGGTCGAGAATCAGAGGACACAGATTTAAGGTATTGCAGAAGAACCAAAGGCGACATGAGGAAAAACTTTTTTACGCAGCGAGTGGTTATGATCTGGAATGCACTGCCTGAGAGGGTGGTGGAGGCAGACTCAATCGTGGCTTTCAAAAGGGAATTGGATAAGTACCTGAAGGGAAAAAATTTGCAGGGCTACGGGGAAAGGGCGAGGGAGTGGGACTAGTGGACGTGCTCTTGCAGGGAGCCGGCACAGACTAGATGGGCCGAATGGCCCCCTTCTGTGCTGTAACCATTCTATGATTCTATGTGGAGAGACTGGAGAAGCTGGGGTTGTTCTCCTTGGAGCAGGGAAGGTTAAGAGGAGATTTGATAGAGGTGTTCAGAATTATGTAGGATTTTGAGAGAGGAGATAGGGAGAAAGTGTTCCCAGTGGCAGGAGGGTCGGTAACCAGAGGACACAGATTTAAGGTAATTGGCAAAAGAACCAGAGAGGGAGGTGAGGAGAATTGATTTTACGCAGCGAGTTGTTGTGATCTGGAATGCGCTGCCTGAAAGGGCGGTGGAAGCAGATTCAATAGTAACTTTCAAAAGGGAATTGGAGAAATACTTGAAAAGGAAACATTTTGCTGGGCAGCGGGGAGAGAGCAGGGGGGAGTGGGACTAATTGGAGAGCTCTTTCAAATAGGCACCGGCACAATGGGTCAAATGGCCCCCTTCTGTGCTGTATGATTGCATGATTTCCACATTTCAGCGGTGGCGATTTGAAATTTTAATAAAAGCTGGTACACAAATAGCAAAAAAAAAGTTAGAAATAAGGTTGCGGTTAAAGAGAAAGTACCTTTACAGTTAATATTGAAAGCCGTTTTTCCAGCTTTCCTACTCTCCAGCAGTAGTTTGACTTCATCCAAGGCACCATTGCGAGCCTGGTGAAGCAACTGATCCTCAGCCTCATGCAGCATTCTGTCCTTAACTTCAGAACTCATTCCTAAAAAAAAAGAGAAGAGTTTTCAAAGCAAAATGAATCGTGTTTGCAACCCAGAAACCCACAGGGCAGTGATTCACAGAACCTTGGCTCAGATCCTGCTGGAGTGGGGCGTTCCCCGTGAGTTAAGACCTGTTCCCGCACCGGACAGGTCAAAATACTTTAGCACCGTAACTTGCTGGGAGCGCGAGCTGGAGCAGCGAGGGCAACGGGGCACCTGGGACGATAGCAAAATACTGCGGATGTTGGAAATCCGAAATAACAACAGAAAATGCTGGAAAAACTCAGGTCAGGCAACATCCGTGGACAGAAATTTGAGTTGACGTTTCGGGTCGAACCCTTCTTCAAAACTGGAAAGAAAAGATAAATCGGAGGCAGGGCTGCGATCGGACAAAAGAATAAAAGAAACAAAAGAAGTAAAAAAGAGACAATAAAAGGTATTAGAAGCTAGACGAGATGGTAATAGGCTGAGATTAGGTGTAAAGTGTACTGGCAGGGCAAGAGATAGCTGCCAGGTGTGAGAGAGAAACAAAAGGAAAGGGGGGGGGGGGTGGGGAAGGAGTGGAAAATTACAAGAAAAAATGAAATAGGGGCCGAGGTTATGATCTGAAATTGTTGAACTCGATATTGAGTCCGGAAGGCTGCAGAGTGCCTAATCGGAAGATGAGGTGCTGTTCATCGAGTGCTGTTCACCTGGGACCTCGGTGAACGACGGGACCAACAGTCTATCCCCTTAACCGGTGAGATTTAAGGATTGAGAAAGAAACAGAGGAACGATAGAGCAGGAAATTGAGTAAATTAGAGTCAAATCAGGCACAGAACGAGAAATAAAGAGAAGGGAAGAAAGATTGGATTAAGAGAGAGAGAGAAAAAGAGACAGAAAGGAAATAAGGTATATATAAATGACCTGAACATTGGAATACAGAGTAGAATTTCTAAATTTGCCGATGACACCAAACTTGGGGATGTGGCAAACAGTGAGGATGATACCAATTGACTGCAACAGGACATAGAAAGGCTAGCAGAATGGACAGACAAGTGGCAGGTGGAATTTAATACAGAGAAGTGTGAGGTGATGCATTTTGACAGAAGGAACAGGGAGAGGCAATACACACTTAATGGCACAGTTTTAAAGAGTGTGCAGGGACAGAGGGACCTGGGAGTTAATGTGCATAGGTCCCTGAAGGTGGCAGGACATATTGAGAGAGTGGTTAGCAAAGCATGTGGGATCTTGGGATTCATGAATAGAGGTATTGAGTACAAAAGTAGAGAAATTATGCTGAATCTTTATAAAGCGCTGGTTAGGCCACAACTGGAGTATTGCGTCCAGTTCTGAGACTGATCAGTTTCAATGGTTCCCTTTCTGGGTCGAAAGGTCGATTGGCATTGCATTATCAATGATCATGTTGTTAAAAGGGTACTTAAGCTATTGGTCACCGGCCCTAACTTTCTGCGGCGAGTTTGACGGACAATTAACGTGCAAATCCAATGTGTTCTTAAAAATAACGGGGAGACTTGGGGCAAGATGCCATTTGTGCGAAGCAAAGAGTGGAACGGCGTAAATCGACCAGCAAGTTCTGGAGATTCACAACTCACGGCGCTTTGCTTAATCCCCTGAACTCGCTGGACGATTTGTGCGTTAATAACAGCGTGCGCCGTTAACACACCGTTAATTTCCCAGCAAGATCCGGCCCATTGAGTCCCTCTGGTATCCAGTGTACGTACAAGACCCACAGACAAGAATGTTGTGATCCAAACTCCTGCACCAACTCTTTCACTCTGCTATTAACAAAGCTCTTCCAATGAAGCCTCGGGGTCAATAACTAACCTATTAATGGAGATAGTCCCATCAATATTGCTCACTGCAGTCATTAAATGACTATCTCCAACAAGCGAGAGTCCAACCACCGCCCCTTGACATTCAGTGGTATTACCATCGCCAAATCCCCCACCATCAACATCCTGGGGGTCACCATTGACCAGAAACTTAACTGGACCAGCCACATAAATACTGTGGCTACAAGAGCAGGTCAGAGGCTGGGTATGCTAAACCCCTTAAGAACTCTAAATAATGCATATATCTATTAATCCTCATCCATAAGCCATTGCTTCCTTCACACTGTCCTGTAAATACTGAAACAAAATATTCATTAAGCAACTGCTGTCTCCTTATGTACCCTAATAATTTTACCATATTATTGAGTGGCCACACCTCCTGAATGATGGTCTTTGCTAAAACACTTATAAAAGCTTTTGCTCGTTCCCTTTATGTTGGTTGCAGGTTTTATTTTAGTCATCCTTTTGGCTCTCTTAATTTTGTTTCTAATTGTAAATTATCCAATTTCTTGTTACTTTTTTTCACGTCACTAGTCTTTCAGCCTAATTTGTTCATCCATGGAACCATAGCAATGATAATTTGTATTTATACAGCGCTTTTAACGTAGTAAAACGCCCCAAGGCGCATCGCAGGAGCGATTATCAAACAAAATTTGACACCGAGCCACATAAGGAGCTATCAGGACAGGTGACCAAAAGCCTGGCCAAAGAGGTAGGTTTTGAGGAGGGTCTTAAAGGAGGAAACAGGTAGAGAGGCGGAGAGGTTTAGGGAGGGAATTCCAGAGTTTAGGACCCAGGCAGCTGAGGGCACGGCCGCCAATGGTGGAGCGATTAAAATCGGGGGATGTTAAAGCAGGAGAGGCAGAGGCACCTCTTGAAGACGCTCCTTAAAACCTACCTTTTTGACCAAGCTTTTGGTCACCTGCCCTAATATCTCCTTATGCACCATATAGGGGCAAATTTTGTTTGATAATCGCTCCTGCGAAGCGCCTTGGGACGTTTTACTACATTAAAGGCGCTATACAAATGCAAGTAGTTGTTGTTAAATTGAATTAAGATTTACTATCGACGCTAATACTTGAATTTTAAAATGCTTTTTAATTTTTTTTAAATGAATTCCTGGAATGTGGGCGTCGCTGGCAAGGCCCAGCATTTATTACCCATCCCTAAATGCCCCTTGAGAAGGTGGTGG
This sequence comes from Somniosus microcephalus, assembly GCF_052327205.1. Classification (NCBI taxonomy): domain Eukaryota; kingdom Metazoa; phylum Chordata; class Chondrichthyes; order Squaliformes; family Somniosidae; genus Somniosus; species Somniosus microcephalus. Next base: position 11,037,787 of record NC_140993.1, read on the forward strand.
TGAGCCGCCTTCTTGAACCGCTGCAGTCCGTGTGGTGAAGGCGCTCCCACGGCGCTGTTAGGGAGGGAGTTCCAGGATTTTGCCCCAACGACGATGAAGGAACGGCGATATATTTCCAAGTCAGGAAGGTGTGTGTGACTTGCAGGGGAATACAAGCTTATTTATGCAATTCTTCTCATAATCTAGCCCTTGGGAGTCCTGGTAACATTCTGGTGAAGCTGCGCTGTGCTCCTTCCAAGGCCAAAATTCGACGGTGCGGTGCCCAGATCTGGACACAGTACTCCATGTGCGGTCTAACCAGGGCTCTGTGTAGCCGTCGCAAAAACTTCCTCCCTTTGCAGTCTCGCCCTCCAGATATAAAGGCTAACATTCCATTAGCCTTTTCGATTATTTTTTTGTACCTGACCGCTACATTTTAGTGACCTGTGTAGGCGGTCTCCTAAATCTCTTTGGACCGCCACTGTTCCTAGCTTTTCACCATTTAAAAAAATACTCGGATCTATCTTTTTTTTAAGCCCAAAATGGATGACCTCACCCTTACCGGTGTTGAAATCCACCCGCCACATGTTTTGCCCACTCACTTAACCTATCAATGTCTCTTTTTAATTTTATGTTCCCGTCTACACTACTTACTATGCCACCGATCTTTGTGTCATCGACAAACTTGGATATCTGGCTCTCTATTGTGTTATCCAAGTCATTAATAAATAGAGTGAATAGTTGAGGCCCCAGCACAGATCCTTGTGGGACACTACCGGGCACTTCCTTCTAAATTCGAGTACATACCCATTATCCCTACTCTGTCTTCTACCGCCTAACCCGGTCAATAATTTTCATTCAATTAAACTATCGAGTGGCTCACGTTAGCCCGCCCACTCTGATTTCCCAATTAACATAGAAACATAGAAGATAGGAGCAGGAGTAGGCCATTCGGCCCTTCGAGCCTGCTCCGCCATTCAATGAGATCATGGCTGATCATCCAAATTCAGTACCCTGTCCCTGCTTTCTCCCCATATCCCTTGATCCCTTTAGCCTTAAGAAATATATCTAACTCTTTCTTGAATATATTTAATGAACTGGCCTCCACTGCCCTCTGTGGCAGAGAATTCCACAGGTTCACCACTCTCTGGGTGAAGAAATTCCTCCTCATTTCAGTCCTAAATGGCTTACCCCTTATCCTTAGACTGTGACCCCTGGTTCTGGACTCCCCGGCCATCAGAAACATCCTTCCTGCATCTAGTCTGTCCAGTCCTGACAGAATTTTATAGGCTTCGATGAGATCCCCTCTCAATCTTCTAAACTTGTGAGTATAAGCCCAATCGACACAATCTCTCCTCATACGTCATTCCTGCCATCCCAGGTATCAGCCTGGTGAATCTTTGCTGCACTCCTTCCATGGCAAGAACGTCCTTCCTCAGGTAAGGTGACCAAAACTGCACACAGTACTCAAAGTGTGGTCTCACCAAGGCCCTGTACAACTGCAGCAAGACATCCTTGTTCCTGTACTCGAACCCTCTTGCTACGAAGGCCAACATACCATTTGCCTTCTTAACCGCCTGCTGCACTCTCAGCAAACCACAAACGTTGCACTTCTGAAAGACAAAGTAGCCTGAAATTATACACAATTTCACAAGAAATTGCGCCAATTCAGTACTTCACGATACTAGTACCCTCTTATCCGCCCATCTTCCACCCTCTGTAAACTTCAGCTCATCCAAAACTCGGCTGCCCCGTGTCCTAACTCGCACCCAGTCCCGCTCACCCATCACCCCTGTGCTCGCTGACCTACATTGACAAGAACAGAGAACAACTTCCATTTATACAGCACCTTTAACGTAGTAAAACGTCCCAAGGTGCTTCACAGGAACGATTATCAAACAGAATTTGACACCGAGCCACATAAGGAGATATTAGGGCAGGTGACCAAAAGCTTGGTCAAAGGGGCAGGTTTTAAGGAGCATCTGAAAGGAGGAGAGAGAGGCAGAGAGGTTTAGGGAGGGAATTCCAGAGTTTAGGGCCCAGGCAGCTGAAGGCACGGCCACCAATGGTGGAGCGATGGAAATTGGGGATGTTCAAGAGAACAGAATTGGAGGAGCGCAGAGATCTCGGGGGGGGGGGGGGGTGTGGGGTTGTAGGAGGTTTCAGAGATAGGGAGGGTGCAACATTTCAGGTGGATACCCATCAGCACTGGCGAAGGGGAGTACACCCAAAACACTTAGTCTTTTCTCTTCAGAGGCCTGTTGGGCAGGTCCAACATTTTACCGTTTTTATTTCAAATGCCGAGTCTCTCGGCGAGGTGCCGGTGCAGCGAAGCTTGTGGAGGAGTCAGGCAACTCGGACAGCAACTTCTGGATTTCCGCCTTTAACTGCGCATGCGCGGACGCCGGAAGTATCGCTGTCCGATTTACTCCATAATAACGGTGAGCGCCGACAGCCTCACCGTTACTCCTGCCGCGAAACCCGGGCCATTGTGTCAATGCAAGTCGGTGAACTGAAGATCCCAGGCTGTAATGTGACCCCGTCCTTCTATAGCTTGGGATCAAAAGTGCACAATACAGGAAGCTCTCTCTTAACCAGCAAAATTCAGGAGTAGGTTCAGCTAAGTTTTACTATATATATTAGTGGCCATGTAACCGGGGTTCCTGGATCTGTGGCCGTGTAACCGGGACTCCTGGATCTGTGGCCGTGTAACCGGGACTCCTGGATCTGTGGCCGTGTAACCGGGGTTCCTGGATCTGTGGCCATGTAACCGGGGTTCCTGGATCTGTGGCCGTGTAACCGGGACTCCTGGATCTGTGGCCGTGTAACCGGGGTTCCTGGATCTGTGGCCATGTAACTGGGGTTCCTGGATCTGTGGCCGTACAACCGGGACTCCTGGATCTGTGGCCGTGTGCGGGGCTCTCGTACCTTGGTAAGTATACCTCTCTGTAATCCGGGCTTGTTAATCAACCGGCAGCACGCCGGTCCTGTCGGTGCCGGATAATAAAAAGAGTTTCCTGTATGATGAGGTCATCGCTGGAACGGCACCAGCAAGGCAAGTAAGGTTAGAAATTATACAAATAAATTGTTCGGACGGACACTTGCGTATTTTCGCCCTCCAGATCCTGCTAGTAAGTAAAGAAAGACTTGCATTTCTATAGCGCCTTTCACGACCTCAGGATGTCCCAAGGCGCTTCACAGCCAATGAAGTACTTTCTGAAGTGTGGTCACTGTTGTAATGTCGGGAATGTGGCAGCCAATTTGCGCACAGCAAGCTCCCACAAACAGCAATGTGATAATGACCAGATAATCTGTTTTAGTGACGTTGGTTGAGGGATAAATATTGGCCCCAGGACATCGGGGAGAACTCCCCTGCTCTTCTTCACAATGCTGCCATGGGATCTTTTACGTCCACCCGAGAGGGCAGACGGGGCCTCAGTTTAATGTCTCCTCTAAAAGACAGCACCTCCGACAGTGCAGCACTCCCTCAGTACTGCCCCTCCGACAGTGCGGCGCTCCCTCAGTACTGCCCCTCCGACAGTGCGGCGCTCCCTCAGTACTGCCCCTCCGACTGTGCAACGCTCCCTCAGTACTGCCCCTCCGACAGTGCGGCGCTCCCTCAGTACTGCCCCTCCGACTGTGCAACGCTCCCTCAGTACTGCCCCTCCGACTGTGCAACGCTCCCTCAGTACTGCCCCTCCGACTGTGCAGCGCTCCCTCAGTACTGCCCCTCCGACAGTGCAGCTCTCCCTCAGTACTGCCCCTCCGACAGTGCGGCACTCCCTCAGTACTGCCCCTCCGACTGTCATGTGTGCTTGTGTTCCAAGTGTTGTGACATCCTCATGCACACACTGTAATGTAACAATATCAACAAGTTTCAAAGTGGTTCAAACTCGGGGAAGTAAGATTAAGTTTGGGAGAATTGCTGTAGATTGTCAGTTCACAAACCTGAAGGCTGTTAGAAAAGCAGACGGGAACCTGCGCTTTATAAATAGAGGCATAGAGTACAAAAGCCAGGAAGCGATGCTAAACCTTTATAAATCACTGGTTAGGCCCCAGCTGGAGTATTGTGTCCAATTCTGGGCACCACACTTTAGGAAGGATGTCAAGGCCTTGGAGAGGGTGCAGAGGAGATTTACTAGAATGGTTCCAGGGATGTGTGGAGAGGCTAGGACTACTCCTGCTCCTATTTCTTATGTTCTTATGATCTGAAATGCGCTGCCTGAAAGGGTGGAAGGAGATTCATTAGTAACTTTCAAAAGAGAATTGGATAAATACTCAAAGGAAAAATTTGCAGGGCTGTGGGGAAAGAGCAGGGGGTAGTGGGACTGATTGGAGAGCTCTTTCAAAGAGCCGGCACAGGCACGATGGGCCGAATGGCCACCTCCTGTGCTGTGTGATTCTATGATTCTATAACATGGGAAATATTTGCTTCCCTGTTCCCTTGGTTGAGCAGAAATGCATCCTAAAAATTAAAGCTGCTGCCAAGGTCTGGAATCGAACCCGAGACTGCAACGTTTTAGAACTTTCCGGTTTGTTTTTCCAAGTTGTACTGTCGGGTGCAGAAGCTGTTTCTAGCGCTTGTGGGGCTAACTGAAGCCAGCAAAGATTTAGGGAGGGAATTCCAGAGCTTAGAGTCCAGGGAACTGAAGGCACGGCCGCCAATGGTGGCGCGATGGAAATCGGGGGATGCTCAAGAGGCCAGAATTGGAGGAGCGCAGAGATCTCGGAGGGTTCTGTCAGCATTCATGTATTTACACTTTTAAAGTATAACTTTAGTGGTTAGTGTAATAAACATAGTCAGAGGGGACAATTAACTATAGTTTAGAAAGATAACAGTTAATAAAATTACTCCTCAAAGGATTCGATGAATAGGTAGGTCAGGAACTCTTGTTTGAGGGAAGTACCTTTGAAGTGTTCAGCACCATTCACAACTCCTCAGATAATGAAGCAGTCCATGTCCGCATGCAACAAGACCTGGATGACGTTCAGGCTTGGGCTGATAAGTGGCAGGTAACATTTGCGCCACAGAAGTGCCTGGTAATGACTATCTCCAACAAGCAAGAGTCTAACCACCTCCCCTTGACATTCAATGGCATTACCATCGCCGAATCCCCCACCATCGATATCCTGGGGGTCACCACTGACCAGAAACTTAACTGGACCAGCCACATAAATACTGTGGCAACAAGAGGTGGTCAGAGACTGGGTATTCTGCGGCGAGTGTCTCACCTCCTGACTCCCCAAAGCCTTTCCACCATCTACAAGGCACAAGGAGTGTGATGGAATACTCTCCACTTGCCTGGATGAGTGCAGCTCCAACAACACAAGAAGCTCGACACCATCCAGGACAAACCAGCCCATTTGATTGGCACCCGATCCACCACCTTAAACATTCACTCCCTCCACCACCGGCGTACTGTGGGTGCAGTGTGTACCATCTACAAGATGCACTGCAGCAACTCGCCAAGGCTTCTTCGGCAGCACTTCCCAAACCCGCAACCTCTTCCACCTAGAAGGACAAGGGCAGCAGGTGCATGGGAACACCACCACCTCCAAGTTCCCCTCCAAATCACACACCATCCTGACTTAGAAGTATATCGCCGATCCTTCATCGTCACTGTGGGAGTACCTACACCACACGGACTGCAATGGTTCAAGGCGGCGGCTCACCACCACCTTCTCAAAAGCAATTAGGGAATGGGCACTAAACGCTGGCCTTGCCAGCGATGCCCACATCCCATAAACGAATTTTTAAAAAGTAATGAACTATGGCTGTTTATGTAAATAGACGGTCCTCAAGGACTTCAGGAACAGATATATCATGAGGTCTGATCTGTGACATGTACCTTAGAGGTAGGCAAACTAAGGTGTATAAAGAAGCATGGTTTTCAACAGTTAGCTGGAGGGCTCGAAAGATAGAGAAATCGCAAAGCTACTCTCTCTGTGTAAGGTGTGGATTGATCACCCGCGCTGCATGTGAATAAAGGCAGTTCCGTAGACTCCGCCAACAAGCCTCTCGTACTGACTCGAAGGGTGTCGTTGTGAAACATGGAAGGAAAGAGGCGGACTCACATTTGAATGTTAACAGAACTGTTGAGCGAGATGGCAAAGATGTAGAGCTGGGTGTCGTCAGCATGCATGTGGAAGCTGGCTATTACAACAACAACTTGTATTTATATAGCACCTAATAGTAACGTAGTAAAACGTCCCAAGGCGTTTCACAGGAGCGTTATCAGACAAAATCTGACACTGAGCCACATAAAGGAGAAATGAAGGCAGATGGCCAAAAGCTTGGTCGAAGAGGTAGGTTTTAAGGAGCGTCTTAAAGGAGGAGAGAGAGGCGGAGAGGTTTAGGGAGGGAATTCCAGAGTTTAGGGCCAAGACAGCTGAAGGCACGGCCGCCAATGGTGGAGCGATTAAAATCGGGGGGATGCTCAAGGGAAGATGTTACCAAGTGGCAACATGTTGATGGGAAAGGGGAGGGCGTCAAGGATGGATCACTGGGGGCCTCCAGCCATAGTGGTGCAGGAAGAGAAGCCAGTGCAGGAGATCCTCTCGCTACGCTTGGATTGTTAAGAGTGGAACTAAGGGAGGGAAGTTCCAATCAACTGGGCAACAGAGGGAGGGCCTCGGAGGAGAATGTTTTACGTGGAATTACTTGGAATTTGCAACACAGAAACAGGCCATTCGGCCCAACTGGTCCATGTTCCACACGAGCCTCCTCCCACCCCTCTTCATCTCACCCTATCAGCATATCCTTCTATTCCTTTCCCCCTCGTGTTTATCCAGCTTCCCCTTAAATGCATCGATACTATTCGCCTCAACCACTTCCTGTGGTAGCGAGTTCCACACTCTCACCACTCTCTGGGTAAAGAAGTTTCTCCTGAATTCCTTATTGGATTTATTAGTGACTATCTTATATTTATGGCCCTTGGTTCTGGTCTCCCCCACAAGTGAAAACGTCTTGCCTACGTCCATCCCATCGAACCCCTTCATAGTTTTACAAACCTCCATTAGGTCACCCCTTAGCCGCCTACTCTCTGGAGAAAAGAGCCCGAGCCCGCTCAGTCCGGACTGGCCTAGGAGTCAACCACATCGGTGTGGGACTGGAGTCACCTGTCGGCCCAGACTGGGTAAGGACGGCAAGTTCCCTTCCCTGAAGGACATTCGTGAACCAGATGGGTTTTTACAACAACCCGACAGCTTCATGGTCACGTTAACTATTTGATTCCAGATTTATTTAGTTAGTTTTTTTTTTAAATAAACAGAATACAACTTCACAAACTGCCATATTATGTTCTCCTGATTACTGGGCCAGTATGAGTAAGCAAAATCATTCAGCAATGTCACAACCATGTGTTGCAATTTTGTGGAATTACTTCATGTTTTTGTCAAGTTGCAAAATAAGAGAAAAAACTTAATATTCTGACTTCCAAATGCAACCTTTTGTCAATGTTTCACATAAATGACACATTTTGAAAGCATTTAACAAAAGAACCCTTGGGGTTTTAGAACAGAAATTGTTTGCTGTGAATGTCACCTATTTAAAAAAAAACTCATGTTAAAAACGCCTATGGCACAAAAATAACCTAGTGTCAGCCGTGGCTCAGTGGGCAGCACCCTCGCCCCTGAGTCAGAAGGTTGTGGGTACAAGTCCCACTCCAGAAACATGAAAACAAAAATCTAGGCCAACAGTCCAGCGCAGTGCTGAGGGAGCGCCACACTGTCGGAAGGGCGGTGCTAAGGGAGCGCCGCGCTGTCGGAGAGGCAGTGCTGAGGGAGCGCCGCGCTGTTGGAGGGGCGGTGCTGAGGGAGCGCCGTACTGTCGGAGGGGCGGTACTGAGGGAGCGCCGCGTTGTCGGAGGGGCGGTGCTGAGGGAGGGCCGTGCTGTCAGAGGGGTGTGCTGAGGGAGTGCCGCACTGTCGGAGGGGTGTGCTGAGGGAGTGCCGGAGGGGCGGTACTGAGGGAGCACCGCACTGTCGGAGGGGTGGTGCTGAGGGAGGGCTGCGCTGTCGGAGGGGCAGTACTGAGGGAGCACCGCACTGTCGGAGGGGTGTGCTGAGGGAGTGCCGGAGGGGCGGTGCTGAGGGAGTGCCGCGCTGTCGGAGGGGCGGTGCTGAGGGAGCGCCGCGCTGTCGGAGGGGCAGTACTGAGGGAGCGCCGCGCTGTCGGAGGGGCGGTGCTGAGGGAGCGCCGCGCTGTCGGAGGGGCGGTGCTGAGAGCGCCGCGCTGTCGGAGGGGCGGTGCTGAGAGAGCGCCGCGCTGTCGAAGGGGCGGTGCTGAGGGAGCGCCGCGCTGTCGGAGGGGCGGTGCTGAGGGAGCGCCGCGCTGTCGGAGGGGAGGTGCTGAGGGAGCGCCGTGCTGTCGGAGGGGAGGTGCTGAGGGAGCGCCGCGCTGTCGGAGGGGCGGTGCTGAGGGAGCACCGCCCTGTCGGAGGGGCGGTACTGAGGGAGCACAATCTTTCGGATGCCCTGTCTGCCCGCTCAGGTGGACGTAAAAGTTCCCATGGCACTATTTCGAGGAAGAGCAGGGGGGTTCTCCAGTCAATATCCCTCAACCAACATCACTAAAACAGATTATCTGGTCATTATCATCACATTGCTGTTTGTGGGAGCTTGTTGTGCGCGAATTCGCTGCCGCGTTTCCTACATTACCACAGCGACCACAGGTCATCAAAACTTCATTGACTGTGAAGCGCTTTGGGACGTCGTGAAAGGCGCTATAGAAAGGCAAGTCTGTCTTTCAGATCTAAGCTTGTGATAAAGCTCTTTCTCTACAACACACACGTTTAATACTCCACGAGCAAGGCTCCTTCACAACGGGACCACTCACAACAACAACAACAATTCACCTCTGCAAGCAACACAGCAAATTAAAGCACCCGCCCCCGCCAAAAAAACACACAGCTTTGTTACAATACTCTCTGCCAGCTTCGAAGTTCTTGCACCAGATCAGTTGATTGGGCAGCAACAAAAACATCCAAAAAAATACATGTAATTATTTACTACAGCAATTGCAATGTTTGTAATGTATCTGGCATCTTGCAGCCGGGTCCTGCTTTACCTGACACAGCAAGAGCCCAGAACAACCTGCCCGGGTTGCAATCGAATGTTGCCCCGGGAGCGCGTGACCACAATGTAACAACCAATGTATCCGGCCGGGATTCCCGGGGAGGTCCCTGGCCTGCAGAGCAGCACCGAAACCGATAGAGGACAAATCTCGGATGCAGCTGACGACGCCTGAAGTCACGCCTCAAACACGAGCAGACAGCCCAATCTGCATTAAAAGCGAAAAATAAACAACGATTTTTTTTTCTGCTTATGCACAATCGTGACGCTCCCTCAGTACCGGCCCTCCGACAGTGCGGCCCCTCAGACAGTGCAGCGCTCCCTCAGTACCGCCCCTCCGACAGCGCGGCACTCCCTCAGTACTGCCCCTCCGACAGTGCGGCGCTCCCTCAGCACCGGCCCTCCGAAAGCGCGGCACTCCCTCAGTACCGCCCCTCCGACAGTGCAGCTCTCCCTCAGTACCGCCCCTCCGACAGTGCGGTGCTCCCTCAGTACAGCCCCTCCGACAGTGCAGCTCTCCCTCAGTACCGCCCCTCCGACAGTGCGGCGCTCCCGCAGTGCTGCCCCTCAGACAGTGCAGCGCTCCCTCAGTACTGCCCCTCCGACAGCGCAGCGCTCCCTCATTACTGCCCCTCCGACAGCGTGGCGCTCCCTCAGTACCGCCCCTCCGACAGTGCGGTGCTCCCTCAGTACTGCCCCTCTGACAGTGCGGCGCTCCCTCAGTACTGCCCCTCCGACAGTGCAGCAGTCCCTCAGTAATGCGGCGCTCCCTCAGTACTGCCCCTCCGACAGTGCGGCGCTCCCTCAGTACTGCCCCTCCGACAGTGCAGCACTCTCTCAGTACTACCCCTCCGACAGTGCGGCGCTCCCTCAGTACTGTCCCTCCGACAGTGCGGCGCTCCCTCAGTACTGCCCCTCCGACAGTGCGGCACTCCCTCAGTACTGCCCCTCCGACAGTGCGGCGCTCCCTCAGTACTGCCCCTCAGACAGTGCGGCGCTCCCTCAGTGCTGCCCCTCCGACAGTGCGGCACTCCCTCAGTACTGCCCCTCCGACAGTGCGGCGCTCCCTCAGTACTGCCCCTTCGACAGTGCGGCGCTCCCTCAGTACTGCCCCTCCGACAGTGCGGCGCTCCCTCAGTACTGCTCCTCCGACAGTGCAGCACTCTCTCAGTACTACCCCTCCGACAGTGCGGCGCTCCCTCAGTACTGTCCCTCCGACAGTGCGGCGCTCCCTCAGTACTGCCCCTCCGACAGTGCGGCGCTCCCTCAGTACTGCCCCTCCGACAGTGCGGCACTCCCTCAGTACTGCCCCTCCGACAGTGCGGCGCTCCCTCAGTGCTGCCCCTCCGACAGTGCGGCACTCCCTCAGTACTGCCCCTCCGACAGTGCAGCGCTCCCTCAGTACTGCCCCTCCGACAGTGCGCCGCTCCCTCAGTACTGCCCCTCGGACAGTGCAGCACTCCCTCAGTACTGCCCCTCCGACAGTGCAGCGCTCCCTCAGTACTGCCCCTCCGACAGTGCAGCGCTCCCTCAGTACTGCCCCTCCGACAGTGCGGCACTCCCTCAGTACTGCCCCTTCGACAGTGCGGCGCTCCCTCAGTGCTGCCCCTCCAACAGTGCGGCACTCCCTCAGTACTGCCCCTCCGACAGTGCGGCGCTCCTTCAGTACTGCCCCTCCGACAGTGCGGCGCTCCCTCAGTGTGCAATAGCAAAATACTGCGGATGCTGGAAATGTGAAATAACAACAGAAAATGCTGGAAACAATCAGCAGGTCAGGCAGCATCCGTGGAGAAAGAGAAACAGAGTTAACATTCTGACGAAGGGTCTTTGAGCCGATCTGAACCGTTAACTCTGTTTCTCTCTCCAGGAATGCTGCCTGACCTGCTGAGTGTCTCCAGCATTTCCAATTGTGTGTCGGGTGGGTTGTGTTTCGAACTGTTAATTATCAATAATATTAAGAAAGCCGTTTGTGTAAAGAGAATCTTCCTGCACTGATGCTGATAGAGGGTTGCCCCAGCCCTCCAGGATTGTCTTGGAGACTCGAGGAATCAAAGATTAATTCATTAATTGCAGTAACGATATCCCCGCAGTCTCATAAATCACGGGACAAGCTCTTAAAAATCACGAGATTTGGCCTAGAAATCCTGAGTTGCTATTTGTTCCAAACATAACCCAAGATAGGTTGAGAGTTGGTTTATAAACCTCATTAATTAATGGCTTTATCTATTCTAACAGATCACAGCTCTTTACTAAAACTATATGACTGCGTCTGAAAATGCTTTACAAAATACTGCTTCACCACGCTGCTACGTTTGGGTTCTCCTCCTGAGTTTCAGGCGGGTGATTTTTTATTAAGCGTCGGGTAAGCGCGGAATGATGATATTCTAAACAAAAATGAAACCTTGGAATGCCCGCTCTTTCAAAGACTCAGCGGGGCGCGCGATGCTGACGTGCGGTGGGTGGTGTTTGGGCTCGGGCCGCTGTGGGCTCGGTACACGGGCCCGTCCCTGGGGTGACAGCCGCAGTCCAGCTCCGTGGCTCACTGTGGGCTGTTGCCCATTCCCATCGCAGCGCCAACAAGCTGCCTGTGCCCTCTTCAGTGAACCAAGCAATACGGTGCAGGATGCTCGCCCAACTGCTGCGCACGCTCAGTATTTACCGAGCGCTTCAGGCCACATGCTCCGAAGTGGCAGAATAAGTTCGACAAAGGAGTCCAACGGGGCGAGCTCCCAGTTATTATAATTATAATTGTGTCGATTGGGCTTATATTCGCTGCAGTTTAGAAGAATGAAAGGGGATCTCATTGGAACTTATAAAATTCTAACAGGACTAGACAGACTAGATGCAGGAGGGATGTTCCCGATGGTCGGGGAGTCCAGAACCAGGGGTCACAGTCTAAGGATAAGGGGTAAGTCATTTAGGACAGAAATGAGGAGGAATTTCTTCACCCAGAGAGTGGTGAACCTGTGGAATTCTCTACCACAGAAGGCAGTAGAGGCCAATTCATTAAATATATTCAAGAAGGAGTTGGATATATTTCTTAAGGCTAAAGGGATCAAGGGATATGGGGAGAAGGCAGGGACAGGGTACTGAATTTGGATGATCAGCCATGATCGCATTAAATGGTGGAGCAGGCTCGAGGGGCCGAATGGTCTACTCCTGCTCCTATCTTCTATGTTTCTATGTTGATATATATTTTTTTAATACAAGTATTTTCCCTCGCGATTCGTGGAGGGGAGCTCCGGGGCCGGGTCCCCAGCAGCGCGAGCCACAGGTCAGGCTTGCGCGCCGAGAGAGCGCTGGGCGCGCACACGCCGCAGGAATGGAACACCCGCTACCGAAGGTTCCGTTCCCCATGCGCGCGTCCCCGGGGAGCGTTCCAATCCCCGGCGGCCCAAGCTGATCGGCGCTGCTGTGCACCGGCCAATCGGAGTGCTGCCATGCTCTCCGACTCCTGCCCAGCCTCAAGGCTTCCTGCCGCTTTTTGATGGACATTCGAGTCGGTCCGCTGCTGGTCGCGGGAACCAGCGGGAATTATGATGCCATGAGACGGGAACTGAGTAGGTCTGATTGGACAACGTTCCTGGGAGGACTGGAGGTAGATAAACAATGGCAAACATTTAAAGATAGAATGACAAAATTGCAAAAATTGTTTATACCAATCTGGCATAAAAGGAAATCTAAAAAGGTGACTCAACCGTGGATAACAGGGGAAATTAGAGACAGCATAAAATCCAAAGATAGGGCGTATAAAATAGCCAAAAAAAGCGCCAGAGCGGAAGATTGGGAACAGTTTAAGATAGAGCAAAGGAGGGCAAAGGGCATGATCAAGAGGGGCAAAATAGCTTACGAAAACAAGCTGGCGGAAAATATAAAAACTAACTCCAAAAGCTTTTATAAATATATCAAAAGGAAAAGACTGGTGAAAACCAAAGTTGGTCCATTGCAGTCAGATACGGGGGAATATATAATGGGAAATAAGGAAATGGCAGATCAACTAAATGCATACTTTGGGTCAGTCTTTACGAAGGAAGACACAAAAAACCTCCCTGGGATATCGGGAAAAATAGGAACATTGGCAAAGGAGGAACTGACGCAAATCAATATCTCTAAGGATATGGTGTTAAGGAAGCTAAAGGGATTGAAGGTGGACAAATCCCCAGGGCCTGATAACATGCATCCTAGGGTACTGAAGGAGGTGGCCCTAGAGATAGCGGATGCACTAAGGATGATTTTTCAGAATTCATTAGACTCGGGAACAGTGCCGATGGATTGGAGGGTAGCTAACGTTACCCCACTATTCAAAAAGGGGGGTAGGGAAAAAGCAGGTAATTACAGACCTGTAAGCCTTACATCAGTTGTGGGCAAAATGCTGGAGTCCATCATTAAGGATGAAATAGCGGAGCACTTAGCAAATGGGGACAGGATAGGACAGAGTCAACATGGATTTACAAAGGGTAAATCGTGCTTGACTAATCTATTGGAATTTTTTGAGGGAGTAACTGGTAGAATAGATGGGGGAGAGCCAGTAGATGTGGTGTACCTGGACTTCCAAAAGGCCTTCGATAAGGTCCCACATAAAAGATTAGCATGGAAAATTGAGGCTCATGGGATAAAGGGGAAAGTTTTGGCGTGGATAGGGAACTGGCTGTCAGATAGAAAACAGAGAGTTGGAATAAACGGCTCATTTTCTGAATGGCAGGCAGTAACAAGTGGGGTACCACAGGGATCTGTCCTGGGCCCCCAGCTGTTCACAATTTACATTAATGACCTGGATCAGGGAGTCGGATGCAGCATTTCCAAATTTGCAGACGACACTAAACTAGGAGGGGGGGTGGGCTCAGAGGAAGAGACCAGGAAGCTCCAGAGCGATTTGGACAGACTGGGCGATTGGGCGGATAAATGGCAGATGCACTATAATGTGGACAAGTGCGAAGTTATCCACCTTGGGTGCAGGAACGGGAGGGCAAATTATTATTTAAATGGCAATAGATTGGGAGAGGGGGAAGTACAGAGAGACCTGGGTGTTCTTGTACACCAGTCACTGAAGGCGAGCATGCAGGTGCAACAGGCGGTCAAGAAGGCAAACGGTATGCTGGCCTTCATAGCAAAAGGGTTAGAATACAGGAACAGGGATACCTTGCTGCAGCTGTACAGGGCACTGGTGAGACCACACCTCGAGTACTGTGTACAGTTTTGGTCGCCTCATCTGAGGAAGGATGTTCTTGCCATGGAGGGGGTGCAGCGGCGATTCACCAGGCTGATACCAGGAATGGCGGGAATGACCTATGAGGAGAGACTATGTAGTTTAGGGATGTACACACTGGAGTTTAGAAGATTGAGAGGGGACCTCATAGAAGTGTATAAAATTCTGACAGGTCTAGACAGACTGGATGCAGAAGGAATGTTTCCCTTGGCGGGTGAGAACAGAACTAGAGGACATAATTTAAGGATAAGGGCTAAACCATTTAGGACAGAGATGAGGGGGAATTTCTTCACTCAGAGAGTGGTGAACCTGTGGAACTCATTGCCACAGAGGGCAGTGTACGCCAGCTCATTAAATATATTTAAGAGGGAATTAGATATATTTCTACGGGCAAAAGGGGTTAAGGGTTACGGAGAGAAGGCGGGGACGGGATACTGAATTAAAGGATCAGCCATGATCTCATCGAATGGCGGAGCAGGCACGAAGGGCCGAATGGCCTACTCCTGCTCCTATCTTCTATGTATCTATGTATCTATGTAAACGCGTTTACCACGAGCTTGGAACGAAACCCCGCAAGATTTCAGTGTTGAATCAGGAGTGAGGCTTCATTTGACTCAGCAATCGCGTCCCTCACGATCAATTCGCGAGAGTTGGCAGCGGTCGGTGTTCCCGTTTAAGCTGCCCGGCTGCGCAGCGCTCCAGAGGTCCCGCGCAGGCCGCTCGCCGGCTTCACAATGGAAAGATCGCGCACGCACGGGAATTTGAATGTGCCGCCCAGACCATTAAAGGGGCCGCGCACCCAAAAAAAAATTCGAGGGAACACTGGTTGTCAATACTGTGATGGTTTTAGCAAAAGGCCCAGAGGAGAGCTGCGAGAATTAATCTTATCTTAATGATAAGCTCAAGGACCTTGATCTATTTACTTTAGTAGACTTACAGGTGACCTGATAGAGGTCTGTAGAATAACGAAAGGCTGGTTAGTGTCCCTATCAATAGATTATTCCAGTTTAACAGATTGGGGAGGACCAGGGGAGACGAGTTTAAACTGTGTAAGATTGGGAATAGACTGGGTGTTGGGCCATTCTTTCCCCCCCCCCCCTCCAGAGATCAGTGAGCCTCTGGAATATGTTGCCGGCCGGTGTGGTGGGTGCCGACTCTCTGCCTTCGAGAGGGAGCTGGACCAGTGCCTGACCGGGGCCGAGATCGCATTATGTAGAAGGCAAGTGAGTTTATAGATAACACGCGGCCCGTGTGATCTGGACTGGTTTTGAACGATTGAGGGGATCGGAGAGGACATTTCCCTTGAACTCATCCATAACTCGGCTGCCCGTGTCCCGTTCACCCATCGCCCCCCTGTGCTCACTGTCCTACATTGGCTCCTGGTTAAGCAACGCCTCGATTTTAAAATTCTCGTCCTTGTTTTCAAATCCCTCCATGGCCTCGCCCCCTCCCTATCTCTGTAATCTCCTCCAGCTCCACAACCCCCCGAGATTTCTGCACTCCGCCAATTCCGGCCTCGTGCATCCCCAATTTCCATCGCTCCACCATTGGCGGCCGTGCCTTCAGTTGTCTGGGCCCCAAGCTCTGGAATTCCCCCCCTTAGCCTCTCCGCCTCTCTCTCCTCCTTTAAGACACTCCTTAAAACCTATCTTTTTGACCAAGCTTATGGTCACCTGTCCTAATATCTCATTACGTGGCTCGGTGTCAAATTTTGTCTGATAATCGCTCCTGTGAAATGCCTTGGGATGTTTTACTATGTTAATGGCGCTATATAAATACAAGTTGTTGTTGTTACTGCCCCTGGTTTTTTTCTCTGTTTTTTTGCCTCTCTCAGGACATTACGTAGCGGGGAAGGAGGGGGGGTTTGCGGGGAGAGGGGGAGGTCGGGGAAGGGAGAAGTGTCTAGTCCTGATGCTCTGGCCATCATGAGGTGGGGAGATCGCTTGATGGACCCGCTGGTCTTTTCCTGCCTGTCAATGTTGTATGTTCGTATGTCCTGGACATTACTGCAAGTATCCCGGGAGATAAAGCGTAGGGGCATTTAAAAATAAGTGTTGTATTTTTTCATTTTCCTTCAATACTTTTGTTTATTAGTTATAAGAATATTGGAGGTGAGGGCTAAAAAGGCTGTTCGACCGAGTGGGTCAGTCAGAGGTGGGAGGTCATGTGATGCAACCTCCAGGAATACGTCCAATCAGAGCTGGCGACCCTAATGGTACATATATAGCACACATTTTATATAATCAGTGCGTGTGATGTGTTATCTTCATAGACGTTACTGCTACAAGAATGAATGTGGGAAAACAGCGTAATTTATTCATCGGAATAAAACCCAACTGTAATTTTGTAACCTAAGGATGGATATACTTGCCTCGGAGGCGGTGCAACGAAGATTCCCTAGGCTGGTTCCTGGGATGAGAGGGTTGTCCCATGAGGAGAGATTGAGTAGATTGAGCCTATACTCTCTGGAGTTTAGAAGAATGAGAGGTGATGTCTGACATGAATCAACTGAGCGGCCTGCGGGTGGCGCTGTCCAGGGAGAGTATAAATACTCGGGCATGGGCCCAGCTTGCGCAGGACATTCTTAACAGGAACTAGTGAAGGACACAACGAGACCTCCATGTTGTAAAACAGTTGATTAAAGCTTTGTTTAACGCTTAGACCAAGTGCCTAGTAGTTTTCTTATGTCAATCTCATTGAAACATATAAGATTCTGAGGGGGATTGACAGGGTAGATGCAGAGAGGTTGTTTCCCCTGGCTGGAGAGTCCAGCATCAGGGGGCATAGTCTCAGGATAAGGGGTCGGCCATTTAAGGTGGAGATGGGGAGAAATTTCTTCACTCGGAGGGTTGTGAACCTTTGGAATTCTCTACCCCAGAGGGCTGTGGATGCTGAATAATTTGTCGAGTATATTCAAGGCTGAGATTGATAGATTTTTGGATATTAAGGGAATCAAGGGATATGGGGATCGGGCGGGAGTGGAGTTGAGGTCGAAGATCAGCCATGATCTTATTGAATGATGGCGCAGGCTCGAGGGGCCGAATGGCCTCCTTCTGTGCTGTATCATTCTATGATTCTAATAGTAACTATCGGTGTACGATGTGCAACAGAGGCTACTGCTATTAAATTCCCATCCATCAGATGGGGCGAAATAATCGACCCCACTTTTGTCAGTTCTGAACCATCCCCTTTTGCCTTGCACCATCAATTTAATCTCTCCCGCCTTCCACCCTATCACAGACCTTCCCTTGTGTTCTTTCCTCCCCTCCCCCCTCTGTACTTAAAACCTGTTACATCTCTAACTTGTTTTTCATTCATGGGATGTGGGCGTCGCTGGCAAGGCCGGCATTTACTGCCCATCTCTAATTGCCCTCGAGAAGGTGGTGGGGAGCCGCCTTCTTGAACCACAGAGGGGCAGTTAAGAGTCAACCACATTTGCTGTGGGTCTGGAGTATAGGCCAGACCGGGTAAGGGCAGCAGATTTCCTTCCCTAAAGGACATTAGTGAACCAGATGGGTTTTTACGACAATCCGGTAGTTTCATGGTCACCATTACTGACACTAGCTTTTTAATTTCAGATTTATTTAATTAATTGAATTTAAATTCCCCAGCTGCCTGTGGTGGAATTTGAACTTGTGACGAAGGGTCACCGACCTGAAACGTTAACTCTGTTTCTCTCTCTCCACAGATGCTGCCTGACCTGCTGAGTGTTCCCAGCTTTTCCTGTTTTTATTTCAGATTTCCGGCATCCGCAGTGTTTTGCTTTTGTTAGTCAGGCTGTTTGACACAGCGCATGGTTGAGAACCACAGTCCAGCGGTAGAAACAAGGACAGCCATAGTCTGGAATTGAGCATGAGCCGATTGTACGGGGTACTGAGTTTGGATGATCAGCCATGATCTCATCGAATGGCGGAGCGGGCTCGAGGGGCCGAATGGCCTACTCCTGCTCCTATCTTCTATGTTTCTATGTTTTTATGTTTCTTTGCACTCTGAATGCACTGAAACGTTAGGACCTTGTGTACTATAATGTGCTTTAGTCACGTGTGCATATTGCAATCTTACACTTTTCCAGCTGGGTGGAAACGCAGGAGCTAAGTGATGGTTAAACATGTGATGTTTAATATCCTCAGTGTAAACAGCCGGGCAATTCATGAATGGCAAAATGAGTAATGGTCAATTTCACACTGGGGGAAAACATCACGTGACTGAGTCACATGACATGCCCTATTTATAATACTTATTGCATGTTTTCCGCTAAGAAAAAGCAATTACTATTTTTGTAGTCCTGAGAAAATCAATTGAAACTACTTTGTGAGATCTTCAGGGGATACATTTCTGTTTAAAAATAACTCGTGTCTAAAGAGCTGTCTACATTAGGAAAATGCTAGAAATAACAAGAGCAAAAACAGCTTGAAAACCTATTACTGCACCTAGAATCCTAGAATCATACGTCACAGAGGGAGGCCATTCGGCCCATCGTGTCTGTGCCGGCTCTTTGAAAGAGCTCTCCAATTAGTCCCACTCCTCCCCCCTGCTCTTTCCTCATAGCCCTGCATATTTTTTTCCCTTCAAATATATATCCAATTCCCTTTGGAAAGTCACTATTGAATCTGCTTCCACCGCCCTTTCAGGTAAAAGAAAGAACTTGCATTTATATAGCGCCTTTCACAACCTCAGGATGTACCAAAGCGCTTTACAGCTAATGAAGTACTCTTGAAGTGCAGTCACTGTTGTAATGCAGGAAACACGGCAGCCAATTTGCGCACAGCAAGCTCCCACAAACAGCAATGACCAGATAATCTGTTTTTAGTGGTGATGATTGAGGGATAAATATTGGCCAGGACACCGGGGGAGAAATCCCCTGCTCTTCTTCTAAATAGTGCCGCGGAATCATTTATGGCCACCTGAGAGAGCAGTCGGGGCCTCGGTTTAACATCTCATCTGAAAGACAGCACCTCCGACAGTGCAGCACTCCCTCAGTACTGTGCCTCCAACAGTGCGGCGCTCCCTCAGTACTGTCCATCCGACAGTGCAGCGCTCCCTCAGTACTGCCCCTCTGACAGTGCAGCGCTCCCTCAGTACTGCCCCTCCGACAGTGCAGCGCTCCCTCAGTACTGCCCCTCCTACAGTGCAGCGCTCCCTCAGTACTGCCCCTCTGACAGTGTGGCGCTCCCTCAGTACTGTCCCTCTGACAGTGCGGCGCTCCCTCAGTACTGCCCCTCCAACAGTGCGGCGCTCTCTCAGTACTGTCCCTTCGACAGTGTGACGCTCCATCAGTACTGGCCCTCCGACAGTGCTGCACTCCCTCAGTACTGCCCCTCCAACAGTGCAGCACTCCCTCAGTACTGCCTCTCCAACAGTGCGGCGCTCCCTCAGTACTGACTCGCCAACAGTGCTGCACTCCTTCAGTACTGCCCCTCCAACAGTGCGGCACTCCCTCATTACTGTCCCTCCGACAGTGCAGCACTCCCTCAGTACTGCCCCTCCAACAGTGCGGCACTCCCTCATTACTGTCCCTCCGACAGTGCAGCACTCCCTCAGTACAGTCCCTCTGACAGTGCAGCACTCCCTCAGTACTGTGCCCCCAACAGTGCAGCGCTCCCTCAGTACTGTCGGTCCGACAGTGCAGCGCTCCCTCAGTACTGCCCCTCTGACAGTGTAGCGCTCCCTCAGTACTGCCCCACTGACAGTGCAGCGCTCCCTCAGTACTGCCCCTCCGACAGTGCAGCGCTCCCTCAGTACTGCCCCTCCGACAGTGCAGCACTCCCTCAGTCCAGTCCCTCTGACAGTGCAGCGCTCCCGCAGTACCGCCCCTCCGACAGTGCAGCGCTCCCTCAGTACTGCCCCTCCGACAGTGCAGCGCTCCCTCAGTACTGCCCCTCTGACAGTGCAGCACTCCCTCAGTGCAGTCCCTCTGACAGTGCAGCGCTCCCTCAGTACTGCCCCTCCGACAGTGCAGCACTCCCTCAGTACAGTCCCTCTGACAGTGCAGCGCTCCCGCAGTACCGGCCCTTCCGACAATGCGGCACTCCCTCAGTACCGCCCTTCCGACAGTGCGGCGTCCCTCAATACCACTCCTCCAACAGTGTGGCGCTCCCTCAGTACTGTCCCTCCGACAATGCAGCGCTCCCTCAGTACTGCCCCTCTGACAGTGCGGCGCTCCCTCAGTACTGCCCCTCCAACAGTGCGGCACTCCCTCAGTACTGTCCCTCCGACAGTGTGACGCTCCATCAGTACTGGCCCTCCAACAGTGCGGCACTCCCTCAGTACTGCCCCTCCGACAGTGCGGCGCTCCCTCAGTACTGCCCCTCCGACAGTGCTGCACTCCCTCAGTACTGCCCTTCCAACAGTGCAGCACTCCCTCATTACTGTCCCTCTGACAGTGTGACGCTCCATCAGTACTGGCCCTCCAACAGTGCGGCGCTCCCTCAGTACTGCCTCTCCAACAGTGCAGCGCTCCCTCAGTACTGACTCTCCGACAGTGCTGCACTCCCTCAGTACTGCCCCTCCAACAGTGCGGCACTCCCTCATTACTGTCCCTCCGGCAGTGCAGCACTCCCTCAGTACTGCCTCTCCAACAGTGCGGCGCTCCCTCAGTACTGACTCTCTGACAGTGCTGCATTCCCTCAGTACTGCCCCTCCAACAGTGCGGCACTCCCTCATTACTGTCCCTCCGACAGTGCAGCACTCCCTCAGTACAGTCCCTCTGACAGTGCGGCGCTCCCTCAGTACCGGCCCTTCCGACAGTGCAGCGCTCCCTCAGTACCCGCCCTTCCGACAGTGCGGCGCTCCTTCAGTGCCACCCTTCCAACAGTGCGGCACTCCCTCAGTACCGCCCTTCCGACAGTGCGGCGTCCCTCAATACCACTCCTCCAACAGTGTGGCGCTCCCTCAGTACTGTCCCCCTGACAATGCAGCGCCCCCTCAGTACTGCCCCTCCGACAGTGCGGCGCTCCCTCAGTACTGCCCCTCCGACAGTGTGACGCTCCATCAGTACTGGCCCTCCAACAGTGCGGCGCTCCCTCAGTACTGCCCCTCCGACAGTGCTGCACTCCCTCAGTACTGCCCCTCCAACAGTGCAGCACTCCCTCAGTACTGCCTCTCCAACAGTGCGGCACTCCCTCATTACTGTCCCTCCGACAGTGCAGCACTCCCTCAGTACAGTCTCTCTGACAGTACGGCGCTCCCTCAGTACCGGCCCTTCCGACAGTGCAGCGCTCCCTCAGTACCGCCCTTCCGACAGTGCGGCGCTCCTTCAGTACCACCCTTCCAACAGTGCGGCGCTCCCTCAGTACCGCCCTTCCGACAGTGCGGTGCTCCCTCAGTACTGCCCCTCCAACAGTGCGGCACTCCCTCAGTACTGCCCTCCAGCAGTGCAGCATTCCCTCAGTACTGCCCCTCCGACAGTGCGGCACTCCCTCAGTACTGCCCCTCCAACAATGCGGCCCTCCCTTATTACTGCCCCTCCGGCAGTGCGGCGCTCCCTCATTACTGCCCCTCCGACAGTGCAGCGCTGCCTTAGTACTGCCCCTCCGACAGTGCAGCGCTCCCTCAGTACTGCCCCTCCAACAGTGCGGCACTCCCTCATTACTGCCCCTCCGACAGTGCGGCGCGCCCTCATTACTGCCCCTCCAACAGTGCGGCGCTCCCTCAGTACTGCCCCTCCAACAGTGCGGCGCTCCCTCAGTACTGCCCCTCCAACAGTGCGGCGCTCCCTCAGTACTGCCTCTCCGACAGTGCGGCGCTCCCTTATTACTGCCCCTCCGGCAGTGTGGCGCTCCCTTATTACTGCCCTTCCGGCAGTGCGGCGCTCCCTCATTACTGCCCCTCCAACAGTGTAGCGCTCCCTCAGTACTGCACTGGATTGTTAGCCTAGATTTTGTGCTCAAGTCTTTGTTCTTTCATTGCAATTGACAGAAAAGTCAGAACAGCCAACCTCCTCTAATTAGTTTCAAAAGTTGCAATATTGTGATCTCAACTTAAAAAAAGCACAAAATAACAACAGAAAATGCTGGAAATACTCAGCAGGCCAGGCAGCCTCCGTGGAGAGAGAAACAGAGTTAACGTTTCAGGTCTGGGGCCCTTCATCAGAACTGGAAAAAGCTGGAGATGTAACAGATATTAAGCAGGTGCAGAGACGGGGGGGGGGGGGGGGGCGCGGTGGTGGCGGGGGTTTAGGAGGGGAGGAAGAAATAGAAAGAACATCCTGTACTTTTGTAAGAGGCAGGAAAGATAAAATGTTGCAAATGGGAATGGCAAAAATGTTATCTTTCCTGCCTCTTACAAAAGTACAGGATGTTCTTTCTATTTCTTCCTCCCCTCCTAACCCCCCCCCCACCCCCCTGTCTCTGCACTCAATGTTGAGTCCGGCAGGCTGCAAAGTGCCCAATCGAAAGATGAGGTGCTGTTCCTCGAGCTTACGTTGAGCTTCATTGGAACAATGTAATAGGCCGAGGACAGAGAGATCAGAGTGGGAGTGAAGCTTTCACAACAATTTCACAACAATTTCAGATAATTATCCCTGCCCCCATTTTTCATGCAGTATGATTTTTGCCATTCCCATTTGCAACATTTTATCTTTCCTGCCTCTTACAAAAGTACAGGATGTTCTTTCAATTCCTTCCTCCCCTCCTAACCTCCCCCCCCCCCCAATCTCTGTACCTGCTTAATATCCGTTACATCTCCAGCTTTTTCCAGTTCTGATGAAGGGTCCCAGACCTGAAACGTTAACTCTGTTTCTCTCTCCACGGATGCTGCCTGGCCTGCTGAGTATTTCCAGCATTTTCTGTTGTTATTTCAGATTTCCAGCATCCGCAGTATTTTGCTATTAAAAAAAGCACAATTGGTTTAAAGAGTATTTCCCCTTTAAATTTTTACCAATGATAGAAAATGGTTGCTGCCCTCTACTGGATTAAATTGGTTCTGTTTTTAACCTATAGATAATTTAGTTCCAATTGTCAGAGAATAGATATCGGCTGCAACACTACAACATGCATTACAACAGTGACTACACTTCAAAAAATACTTCATTGGCTGTAAAGCGCTTTGGGACATCCTGAGGTCATGAAAGGTGCTGTAGAAAGGCACGTCTTTTCTTTTGTAAAGGTCATGGCAAACTTGATATACCACCATTAAACAAAGACGGACTTGCATTTCACGCAAGCGTGGAACTCTCGCCCACAAAAAGCAGTAGAAGCTAGCTCAATTAATCATTTTAAATCTGAGATCGATAGATTTTTGCTAGACAAGGGTACAAAAGTTATGGAGCCAAGACGGGTGGATGGAGTTAGGATACTGATCAACCATGATCTAATTGAATGGTGGAACAGGCTCAGGGGGCCAAATGGCCTCCTTCTGTTCCTATGTTCCTAATTCCATTTTGAAAGTTACCATTGAATCTGCTTCCACCGCCCTTTCAGGCAGCGCATTCCAGATCACAACAGTTCGCTGCATAAAAAAAAATCTCCTCACCCCCCCCCCCTCTGGTTCCTTTGCTAATTATCTTAAATCTGTTGTTACTAGATATTTGCCTCAGACTGAAATAGCACTCAATCCCGAATACATAGGAACAGGAGGAGGCCATTCAGCCCTTCGAGCCTGTTCCGCCATTCAATGAGATCAGGGCTGATCTACGACCTAACTCCATATACCCGCCTTTGCCCCCATATCCCCTAATACCTTCGGTTAACAAAAATCTATCAATCTCAGATTTAAAATTAACAATTGATCTACCATCAATTGCCATTTGTGGAAGAGAGTTCCAAACTTCTACCACCCTTTGTGTGTCGAAGTGTTTCCTAACGTCACTCCTGAAAGGTCTGACTCTAATTTTTAGACTCTGCCCCCTAGTCCTAGAATCCCCAACCAGCGGAAATAGTTTCTCTCTATCTACCCTATCTGTTCCCTTTAATATCTTGAAAACTTCAATCAGATCACCCCTCAACCTTCTAAATTCCAGGGAATACAACCCTAATTTGTGTAATCCCTCCTCGCAACTTAACCCTTGAAGTCCAGGTATCATTCTGGTAAACCTACGCTGCCCTCCCTCCAAGGCCAATATAACCTTCTGAAGCTGTGGTGCCCAGAACTGCTCACAGTACTCCAGGTGTGATCTAACCAGGGTTTTGTACAGCTGCAGCATAACTTCTACCCCCTTGTATTCTAGTCCTCTCGATATAAAGGCCAGCATCCATTAGCCTTTCTAATTATTTTTTGTACTGTTCATGACATTTTAATGATCTAAGTCTCTTTGGACCTCCACTGTTTCTAGCTTTTAACCATTTAGAAAGTAACCTGTTCTATCCCTTTTGGGGCCAAAGTGGATGACCTCACATTTGCTTACATTGAAATCCATTTGACACAGTTTTGCCCATTCACTTAATCTATCATAGAAACATAGAAGATAGGAACAGGAGTAGGCCATTCGGCCCCTCGAGCCCTTTGTAATTGTATGCTTTCAACTGCACTGCCTACAATGTAATTATGCGACCATTTGCCAGCAAATTCAAGCTTTTTTTAAAAAACAATCTTTCACTTTTTCTCAACACCAGAAAACAAACTATTTCCTTTTGCTAATACCTCAGCAACATGTAGGGAACTGGTGAAGGTTGGTTTATATTGATGCAATTTATATTGTTAAGATTTATAATGTATACATTTTGAGTTAATTCGGATAAAACCATGCATATTCAATGCGACAAGCCATTAATGGATAACTAGTCAATGTTAGAATTGAGCTAGCTTGGCTGGCGGACCTGTGTCACTCTGTGTGGACTGGCTGCAGCCTCCAGGCGGAAGTTGCCCGGCGCTGGGGTCGTGACCGATGACGCGCAGTGAATACGGTCTATACGCTGACAGCGAAGGGGCGGGGCCGTGGCGGGGCATGCGCAGTGGCTGCGGAAGTGCCGGCCCATCCGTGGCACAAAACCCGGCTCCCGGTGCTGGCTGAAAGACATCAATGTGGCTCCTCCCGGGGCAAGGCTGGGGGCGGAAAGACATCCACAAATACACAGAGCAATGAATGGCGGAGTCTGAGGAAGAAAACCTTCAGAAACAAGTGAGCAACTCACACTGGGGTGGGACACCTGGGAGGGACTGAGTGTATATTTATACACTCAGGGATATACCTGTTTATACACTGTATGAATAGAACTGCGTTTATGTGTTCAACCATAAATGTATTTTGATGCTTTGGCAACATAAGATGTACCTTATCATGCCAATAAAGCGATTTGAATTTGAAAAAAATTTGATAGGAGCAGGAGTAGGCCATTCGGCCCCTCGAGCCTGCTCCGCCATTCAATGCGATCATGGCTGATCATCCAAATTCAGTACCCTGTCCCTGCTTTCTCCCCATATCCCTTGATCCCTTTAGCCTTAAGAAATATATCCAACTCCTTTTTGAATATATTTAATGAATTGGCCTCAACTGCCTTGTGTGGCAGAGAATTCCACAGGTTCACCACTCTCTGGGTGAAGAAATTCCTCCTCATCTCTGTCCTAAATGGCTTACCCCTTATCCTTAGACTGTGACCCCTGGTTCTGGACTCCCCCGCCATCGGGAACATCCTGCATCTAGTCTGTCTAGTCCTGTTAGAATTTTATAAGTTTCAGTGAGATCCCCTCTCATTCTTCTAAACTCCAGCAAATATAAGCCTAATCGACCCAATCTCTCCTCATACGTCATTCCTGCCATCCCAGGTATCAGTCTGGTGAATCTTCGCTGCACTCCCTCCATGGCAAGAACATCCTTCCTCTGATAAGGCAACCAAAACTGCACACAATACTCAAGGTGTGGTCTCACCAAGACCCTGTACAACTGCAGCAAGACATCCTTGCCCCTGTATTCAAATCCTCTCACTATGAACGGCAACATACCATTTGCCTTCTTAACCACCTGCTGCACCTGCATGCTTACCTTCAGCAACTGGTGCAGAAGGACACCCAGGTCTCGTTGCACTTCCTCTTTTCCCAATCTATTGCCGTTCAGATAATAACCTGTCTTCGTGTTTTTGCCACCGAAGTGGATAACATCGCATTTATGCACATTGGGCAGATGCATGGCAAATGCAGTATAATCACCCAACCTGTCCAAATTATACTGGAGTTTCTCTGCATCCTCCTCACAGCACACACGCCCACCCAGCTTTGTGTCGTCTGCAAACTTGGAGATATTACATCTAGTTCCCTCGTCTAGATCATTTATATATATATTGTGAATAGCTGGGGTCCTAGCACCAATCCCTGCGGTACCCCACTAGTCACTGCCTGCCACTCGGAAAAAGACCCGTTTATTCCAACTCATTGCTTCCTGCCAACCAGTTCTCTATCCAAGTCAGTACCTTGCCCCCAATCCCATGTGCTTTAACTTTGCACGCTAATCTCTTATGCGGGACCTTATCGAAAGCCTTCTGAAAGTCCAAATACACCACATCCACTGGTTCTCCCTTAGGGGGGGGGGGTAGAACGGGGAGGGGGACACCGGGGGGGGGGTAGAACGGGGAGGGGGACACCGGGGGGGGGGGTAGAACGGGGAGGGGTGACACCAGGGGGTGGGGTAGAATGGGGAGGGGGACACCGGGGGGGGGGGGTAGAACGGGGAGGGGGACACCGGGGGGGGGGTTGGGGGGGGTAGAACAGGGAGGGGCGGCACGGGGGGGTGGGTAGAACGGGGAGGGGGACACCGGGGGGGTTTGAACGGGGAGGGGGACACCGGGGTGGGGGGGTAGAACAGGGAGGGGGACACCGGGGGGGTTGAACGGGGAGGGGGACACCCGGGGGGGGGGGTTGAACAGGGAGGGGGACACCGGGGGGGGGGGTAGAATGGGGAGGGGGACACCGGGGGGGGGGGGGACACCGGGGGTGGGGGGTTGAACGGGGAGGGGGACACCGGCGGGGGGGGGTGGGTAGAACGGGGAGGGGGACACCGGGGGGGGGGGGGTTGAACGGGGAGGGGAACACGGGGTAGGGGCGTGGAACGGGGAGGGGGACATGGGGGGCTAGAACGGGGAGGGGGACATGGGGGGGGTAGAACGTGGAGGGGGACGGGGGGGTAGAGCGGGGAGGGGGACACGGGGTGGGGGACACGGGGTGGGGGGCGGGGGTCGACATAGAGGCCATGGGATCCTTTACGTCCACCTGGTTTAACGTCTCATCTGAAAGACGGCACCTCCAACAGTGCAGCGTTCCCTCAGTACTGCCCCATCTAGGGTTTTGAAAGAGGTGGCTATAGAGATAGTGGATGCATTGGTTGTCATTTTCCAAAATTCCATAGATTCTGGAATGGTTCCCGCAGATTGGAAGGTAGCAAATGTAACCCCACTATTTAAGAAAGGAGGGAGAGAGAAAAAGGGGAACTACGGACTAGTTAGCCTGGCATCAGTAGTAGGGAAAATGGTAGAATCTATTATTAAAGACGTGGTAACAGGGCACTTAAAAAAATAATAATAGGATTGGGCGGAGTCAAATCAGATTTATGAAAGGGAAATCATGTTTGATGAACCTGTTAGAGTTTTTTGAGGTTGTAACTAGCAGAATCGATAAGGGGGAACCAGTGGATGTGGTGTATTTGGATTTTCAGAAGGCATTTGATAAGGTGCCACACAAGAGGTTATTCAACAAAATTAGGGCTCATGGGATTGGGGGTAATATACTAGCATGGACTGAGGATTGGTTAACGGACAGAAAACAGAGAGTAGGAATAAACAGAACTGCCCCGCCTCCAAGGCCGCCAGAACATCTGAGGCAGCCAAAGCTGGCACCGCCGCCGCTCCTCCCTCCGATACTGGCCGCGTGGCCACGGCTCCCGATGCCGGGGGCCAACGCCATCACGGCCTCCGGCGGGGGGGGGAGGGAGAGCGTCCGGCCAGGAGAAAGTCGCGGAGAAAGAAGAAGCACCTTAGGGCGGGTCCGCTCGTGGAGTGAGACGGTGACGAGCTTCCGGAGCTCACGCCCACGTACCTGGCAGAAATAGCCGCGGAATTCCAGAGGGGTCGGGGGGGGGGGGGTGGACCTCGTGCCCTGGGAACGTGACCACAACCGCTGAGGTGGAACAACCAGGAACTGCGGTCAGCCTCGGGGCCCGAGGAACCCAAAGAAAACCCTGTTTAGCATGGGGGGGGTGGAGGGGGAGGCCTCGGAAGACATGGAGGTCTCCCAGCCTCCGGATCCCTCGGCGGGGGGGGGGGGGGGAAGGAGGAATAAACGGGTCATTTTCGGGTTGGCAGGCTGTAACTAGTGGGGTACCGCAAGGATCAGTGTTGGGCCTCAGCTATTCACAATCTACATCAATGATTTGGATGAGGGGACCAAATGTAATATATCCAAGTTTGCTGATGATACAAAGCTGGGTGGGAGTGTAAGTTGTGAGGAGGATGCAAGGAGGCTTCAAAGGGATAGAGACAGGCTAAGTGAGTGGGCAAGAACATGGCAAATGGAATATAATGTGGAGAAATGTGAAGTTATCCACTTTGGTAGGAAAAATAGAAAAGCAGAGTATTTTTTAAATGGTGAGAGATTGGGAAATGTTGGTGTTCAGAGGGACCTGGGTGTCCTTGTACACGAATCACTGAAAGTTAACATGCAGGTACAGCAAGCAATTAGGAAAGCAAATGGTATGTTGGCCTATATTACAAGAGAATTTGAGTATAAGAGTAAAGACGCCTTACTGCAATTATATAGGGCCCTGGTGAGACCACTCCTGGGCTTGACAGGGTAGATGCAGGGACGATGTTTCCCCTGGCTGGGGAGTCTAGAACCAGGGGTAAGGGGTGACCATTTAGGACTGAGATGAGGAGAATTTTCTTCACTCAGCAGGTGGTGAATCTTTGGAATTCTCTACCCCAGAGGGCTGTGGAGGCTCAGTCGTTGAGTATATTCAAGACAGAGGTCGATAGATTTTTGAATATTAGGGGAATCAAGGAATATAGGGATAGTGCAGGAAAGTGGAGTTGAGGTCGAAGATAAGCCATAATCTTATTGAATGGAGGAGCAGGCTCGAGGGGCCGAATGACCGACTCCTGCTCCTATTTCTTATGTTGTTCTGACAGTGCGGCGCTCCCTCAGTACTGCTCCTCCGACGGTGCGGCGCTCCCTCAGTCCCGCCCCTCCGACGGTGCGGCGCTTCCTCAGTCCCGCCCCTCCGACGGTGCGGCGCTCCCTCAGTCCCGCCCCTCCGACGGTGCGGCGCTCCCTCAGTCCCGCCCCTCCGACGGTGCGGCGCTCCCTCAGTCCCGCCCCTCCGACGGTGCGGCGCTCCCTCAGTCCCGCCCCTCCGACGGTGCGGCGCTCCCTCAGTCCCGCCCCTCCGACGGTGCGGCGCTCCCTCAGTCCCGCCCCTCCGACGGTGCGGCGCTCCCTCAGTCCCGCCCCTCCGACGGTGCGGCGCTCCCTCAGTCCCGCCCCTCCGACGGTGCGGCGCTCCCTCAGTCCCGCCCCTCCGACGGTGCGGCGCTCCCTCAGTCCCGCCCCTCCGGCGGTGCGGCGCTCCCTCAGTCCCGCCCCTCCGGCGGTGCGGCGCTCCCTCAGTCCCGCCCCTCCGGCGGTGCGGCGCTCCCTCAGTCCCGCCCCTCCGGCGGTGCGGCGCTCCCTCAGTCCCGCCCCTCCGACGGTGCGGCGCTCCCTCAGTCCCGCCCCTCCGACGGTGCGGCGCTCCCTCAGTCCCGCCCCTCCGACGGTGCGGCGCTCCCCCAGTCCCGCCCCTCCGACGGTGCGGCGCTCCCCCAGTCCCGCCCCTCCGACGGTGCGGCGCTCCCCCAGTCCCGCCCCACCGACGGTGCGGCGCTCCCCCAGTCCCGCACCTCCGACGGTGCGGCGCTCCCCCAGTCCCGCCCCTCCGACGGTGCGGCGCTCCCCCAGTCCCGCCCCGCCGACGG
This sequence comes from Somniosus microcephalus, assembly GCF_052327205.1. Taxonomy (NCBI): domain Eukaryota; kingdom Metazoa; phylum Chordata; class Chondrichthyes; order Squaliformes; family Somniosidae; genus Somniosus; species Somniosus microcephalus. The sequence continues at coordinate 11,067,916 of NC_140993.1, forward strand.
TGCGGCGCTCCCCCAGTCCCGCCCCGCCGACGGTGCGGCGCTCCCCCAGTCCCGCCCCGCCGACGGTGCGTCGCTCCCCCAGTCCCGCCCCGCCGACGGTGCGGCGCTCCCCCAGTCCTGCACTGGGGTGTCAGCCTAGATTTTTATGCTGATGTCTCTGGAGTGGACCTTGAACCGGCAACCTTTTGACTCCGAGGTGGGTGTGCTGCCCACTGAGCCACGGTGACAGCGTATATATGGCACACGCTAAATAAAACACTGTCAGATCAGTGAGGCAGCACAACACGCCAGCATGGAGACTGGGCGGAGGTTCGAATGTGATGGACTTTGAGCAGGGAGTAGGTGAGATCACGAAACGTAAGTGCCCAGATTTTGCTGAAACAGTAACAGAGTTGAAAGACGTGCGCCATTATTGAAGAGCAACTTGCGGCAAGGAGGCGATTCACCGTGAATTGCGAATTGTCGCAAGTTGCCGGATGACCTCCGCTGTTAGCCTCGTGAAAGCGGCAGCTCACCCTCAGCCTCCCCAAGAGTCTCGTGGAGTTGCTGCATTTGCGCATTAATTACCTGTTAAACTCGCCGCCAGACGTTAGGTCTGGTAATTAACAGCGTAAGTACCCTTTTAATGTGATAGTTGCTAATGACTGCCAGATAATGAAGCAGTCCATGCCCGCATGCAACAAGACCTGGACGACGTTCAGATAAAAAAAAAATCAACCTCTCTGGCCCAGAAAGGGAACAATTAAAAGTGTGGAATCTCATTTCTTCAGGTGGTGAATTGTTGGCTATTTAAAAAATGTCAAATTTTAAATCTATACCTTTTTTTCTTATTTTTCTTTAGTCTCTTTTTTTCCCCCCTCACTCTCTCTCAATCCAATCTTTCTTTCCCTCTTTTTATTTCTCTTTCTGTGCCTGATTTGACTCTTAGTTCACCTGGTTTCCTGCTCTGTTTCTTTCGCTATCCTGAAACCTCATTGGTTAAGGAGCTGGACTGTTGGTCCTGTCGTTCACCGAGGGCCGCGATGCCCCGCACAGCTCGCACTTCCAGCGACTTTGTGGGCAAAAAATTTCAAAACCTGAATGTGCACAAACAAGTCTAAAGAGCTCCCGCTCCAGCAATACATGGGATAGTACTTTCTGGCCTCCACATACCAGGTTTGTGTTGGCAGGAATCCTGGTTGGAAATTTCGGCCTTTGCTGTTCAAAGTGAAACCAGATACAAGTTGCAGTAGAGAAGAAATTTGTGTTGAAATAACATTGCCGTTGTTTCTGATGTAATTCACTTTCCCCTTTTCAGATTGACGAGATCGAAGCACTGTCGTCGATTTACGAAGATGAATGGTGTGTTATTGATGAGGCTTCAAGAATATTTTGTATTAGGATTGTGGATGAATTGGAACACCCAAAATGGACGCTTTGTTTACAGGTACTCACTCAAATTGCTCCCTCCTCTTTCCCCCCCACCCCAAAAAAAATACAGCTCAAAGCTGGATCAGACAACCCATTAGAACCAACAACAGCAACAACTTGTACAGCGTCCCAAGGTGATTCACAGGAGTGATTATCAAACAAAATTTGACACCGAGCCACATAAGGAGATATTAGGGCTGGTGACCAAAAGCTTGGTCAAAGAGGGAGGTTTTAAGGAGCGTCTTAAAGGAGGAGAGAGAGGCGGAGAGGTTTAGGGAGGGAATTCCAGAGCTGAGGGCCCAGGCAGCTGAAGGCACGACTACCAATGGTGGAGCGATTATAATCAGGGATGCTCAAGAGGCCAGAGTTGGAGGAACGCAGAGATCTCGTAAGGTTGGAGGAGATTACAGAGATAGGGAGGAGCAGCGAGGGCCATGGAGGGATTCGAAACGAGGATGAGAATTTTAAAATCGAGGCGCTGCCGGACCGAGAGCCAATGTAGGTCAGCGAGCACAGGGGATGATGGGTGAACGCGACCTGGTGCGAGTTAGGACACGGGAGCAGAGTTTTGGATGAGCTGAAGTTTACGGAGGGTGAAAGTTGGCAATCGGCCCAGAGAGTTACAAACTTTTAGTTACAAACGTTTCTGAATTCAATGGTAGGAGGCTCGAAGCGAGAAAAAAAATTAAGAACTGGATTAAAAAAGCGTGGTGCAGTTGTTGAAAGAATTAAAATACTTTTTTTCTTTATCATTTTATTTCTTTAAAAATCTAGATGAGGAGACGCTCGTCCACAATACCGAAGTTGGATTTTTAGTGCCAGTGCTTGCAATATTCTATACACTTGTAACTCTTTACCCAGTGACTGGTGAGAATGTGGAACTCGCTGCCACAGGGAGTGGTTGAGGTGAATAGCACAGATACATTCAAGGGGAAGCTGGATAAACACATGAGGGAGAAAGGAATAGAAGGATATGCTGATTGGGTGAGATGAAGAGGGGGTGGGAGGAGGCTCGTGTGGAGCATAAACGCCGGCACGGACGGGTATGGTAGCATCACCACCACCTTCTCAAGGGGCGATTAGGGACGGGCAATAAATGCCGGTTTTGCCAGCGACGCCCACATCCCGTGAATGAATAAAAAAAATAAAAATTGGGCCGAACGGCTGTTTCTGTGCTGTAAATCTCGTAATTCTATGTTTAAAAAAAAATGATTACTTTCCTGTGGATTGCTCTGTAATACGGTGTGCCCTGAAACGTGTAATCAACATTGACATTCCTTGCCGTCTAGGTGATGCTTCCTCCTGAATACCCGGCTGCTGCTCCACCTGTCTACCAGTTAAAGTAAGCGTTTTATACCTTTGTGCGCTTATAATTCTGTTTTAACTCGCGAGATCGTTCCCATCCTTGACCACACCGACTGAGGGCGGTGACTTGCGCTGTTGGCGGGGAGTCGGGAGGCGCGTGAGTAGAGGCGCAGCGTATGACGGGTGGCCGATCCGATACCGCCCGTTTCTGCGTCGCCGCCCGAGACGTCTCCAAGCACACACGGCTCTCGCCGGTGAACAGGAAAATGCTGGAGCCACGCAGCATCTCTGACCAGAGAGAAGACAGGTTTGAGTGTAGACCATTCGCCCGAACGTGCGAAGGGAAGATAAGTGAGACTGAACAAAAACAAAAGGCCAGGATGGGAGAGAATAACAGGTGGAAGTGGAATCTGGAGTTACTGGGATTAATAAAGTAAGACCCACATTTCTACAGCACCTTTCACACCCTCAGGACGTCCCAAAGCGCTTTACAGCCAATGAAGTACTGTTTTCAAGGCAATTTGCGCACAGCCAGGTCCCACAGACCGCAAAGTGATAACCAGATCATCTGTTTTTTAGTGATGTTGATTGAGGGAGAACTCCCCTGATCTTCGAAATAGAGGCCATGGGATCTTTTGCGTCCACCTGAGAGAGCAGACGGCCCCTCCGACAGTGCGGCGCTCCCTCAGTACTGCCCCTCCGACAGTGCGGCGCTCCCTCAGTGCTGACCCTCCGACAGCGCAGCGCTCCCTCAGTACTCCCCCTCCGACAGTGCGGCGTTCCCTCAGTACTGCCCCTCTGACAGTGCGGCGCTCCCTCAGTGCTGACCCTCCGACAATGCAGCGCTCCCTCAGTACTCCCCCTCCGACAGTGCGGCGTTCCCTCAGTACTGCCCCTCCGACAGTGCAGCACTTCCTCAGTACTCCCCCTCCGACAGTGCGGCGTTCCCTCAGTACTCCCCCTCCGACAGTGCGGCGTTCCCTCAGTACTGCCCCTCCGACAGTGCAGCACTTCCTCAGTACTCCCCCTCCGACAGTGCGGCGTTCCCTCAGTACTCCCCCTCTGACAGTGCGGCGTTCCCTCAGTACTGCCCGTCCGACAGTGCAGCACTTCCTCAGTACTGCCCCTCTGACAGTGCAGCTCTCCCTCAGTGCTGCCCCTCCGACAGTGCAGAGCTCCCTCAGTACTGCCCCTCCGACAGTGCGGCGCTCCCTCAGTACTGCCCCTCCGACAGTGCGGCACTCCCTCAGTGCTGCCCCTCCGACAGTGTGGCGCTTCCTCAGTACTGCCCCTCCAACAGTGCGGCGCTCCCTCAGTACTGGCCCTCCGACAGTGTGGCACTCCCTCAGCACTGGCACTGGGAGTGTCAGCCTAGCTGAAATTTGTTTGGATGTTAGACTCAGTAATTTTCTCAGTGAGATACATAGAAACATAGAAGATAGGAGCAGGAGTAGGCCATTCGGCCCCTTGAGCCTGCTCCGCCATTCAATGAGATCATAGCTAATCATTCAAATTCAGTACCCTGTCCCTGCTTTCTTCCCATATCCCTTGATCCCTTTTGCATTAAGAAATATATCCAACTCCTTCTTGAATATATTTAATGAATTGGCCTCTACTGCCTTCTGTGGTAGAGAATGCCACAGGTTCACCACTCTCTGGGTGAAGAAATTCCTCCTCATTTCTGTCCTAAATGACTTACCCCTTATCCTTAGACTGTGACCCCTGGTTCGGGACTCCCCGACCATCGGGAACATCCTTCCTGCATCTAGTCTGTCCAGTCTTGTCAGAATTTTATAATTCTCATTCTTCTAAACTCCAGCGAGTACAAGGCCAATTGACACAATCTCTCTTCATACGTCATTCCTGCCATCCCAGGTATCAGTCTGGTGAATCTTCGCTGCACTCCCTCCATGGCAAGAACATCCTTCCTCAGATAAGGCGACCAAATCTGCACACAATACTCAAGGTGTGGTCTCACCAAGGCCCTGTACAACTGCAGCAAGACATCCTTGCTCCTGTACTCGAATCCTCTTGCTACGAAGGCCAACATACCATTTGCCTTCTTAACCACCTGCTGCACCTGCATACTTACCTTCAGCGACTGGTGCACAAGGACACCCAGGTCTCGTTGCACTTCCCCTTCTCCCAATCTATTGCCGTTCAGATAATAATCTGCCTTCCTGTTTTTGACACCAAAATAATGAAGAGGGTTCAAAAACAACAGAAAAAGAGCCAAGTAAAGCAACAAAAAAAAAAAGGCCTTATAAAGAGGGAGACAAAAAATATAAACAATTCCAAAATGGAAGAGGATGAAGTAGAAGATGAATCATAGAATGGTTGCAGCACAGAAGGAGGCCATTCGGCCCATCGAGCCCGTGCCGGCTTTCTGTAAGAGCACTTCAGCTAGTTCCACTCCCCCGCACTTTCCCCACAGCCCTGCAAATTTTTTTTCTTCAGGAACTTCTCCAATTCTCTTTTGAAAGCCACGATTGAGTCTGCCCGCACTGCCCTTTCAGGCAGTGCATTCCAGATCCTAACCACTTGCTGCTTAAAAAAGGTTTTGTAGTGTATGTACCTTTAAGAGGAACTATGTTTTTGAAGCCCCTGTATACTGTAGTACCAGTAGTGACCACTCGGGTATATAAGCCTGTGTAGCGTCTTGTGTTGTTAGTTCACCTCCAGACTTTGTTCAGTAAACACTTGTTAAATCAACTCTTGCATTCCGTGTCTCCATTAACACACGGATCTAACAGTGGCGACGAGTTAGAAACGAACTTACCTGCAATTCGGCAGCACCTCAAGGGGATCGATTCCTCAGACGAAGGTCGAAGCCAGAAGCAAGAAAAAAAAATAACTCGAAAACGAGGGCCAGGCTTGGTCTCCAGTCTGTGGTTTCCCCAGCTAAACGGGCTGGTGGCAGGTAGTGCACTGATCCTTCCTGGGCTGCGGCGGGCTAGAGCTCGATCGGGTGGCTCTGCAACGGGGCCGGGCAGCGAGTCGGGAAGCAGAAGCAAAGAGAGAGAGAGGGTGGAGCACTCAGGGCGCGTCCGGTGCTGCGAAGCAGGTCGGCGTTCGGACCGAGCAGAGGGAGGGGAAAGTCCCAGAGGGTCTGCTCCATGACGGGAACGGTTCTTCAATTACGGAGAGAATATTGAAGCGATATATAAAAAAAAAATAGAAATACCGCGAAAAGCTGCAGGTCGCAACGGGAACCGCAGAGAACAGCGTTGGCAGCAGCGGCGGGAAAGCGCGGGAGGCGCCATCTTAACTCGGCGGGGAAGAAAGAAAAGCGCGGGAAGCGCCATTTTAGATTTTCAAGATGCCGAAGACTGGCAATATTACTGCTTTCGATAGTGATATAGAAGATTGGACCACATATGTGGAAAGAGTGGCGGTATATTGCAAGGCGAATGAGGTAGCGGATGATAAAAAGGCAGCGGTACTTCTAAATCTGATGGGCGCAAGGACATACGGGCTGTTACGAAACTTGATTACTCCAGCCAAACCGATGGACAAGAATTTTAATGAGATTGTTGATACCTTACAGGAGCACTTAAACCCAACACCGCTGCTGATAGCGGAACGATTCAAATTCTTCAGGAGGAATCAGCACAAGAATGAAAGTAACGCTGATTACCTCACGGAATTACGAAAGCTGTCAAAGCACTGCCAATTCGGGGCAGGACTGGCAGATTCTCTACGAGACAAATTCGTCTGCGGTCTCCTAAGCGAAGGAACACAGAAAAGACTACTTTCTGAAAAAGATTTGACACTGGACAAGGCTTTCAGTGTGGCTGTATCATACGAAGCAGCAGCAAGAGGAGCTGCAGAGATACAGCAAAAGCCACAGGACTTCGGCACCCATGAAATGACACGGGGTTTCGAGAGATGTTATCGCTGCGGCAGACCCACCCATGACCAGAAGGACTGCTGGTTCAAGGACAAAGCATGCAGGCAATGCGGAAAGATGGGACACATTGCACGTGTATGCAGATCTGGAAAGAAATCCGCTGACAGTAAAAAGGTCAATAAGGAAAAGTACAGAAAGGTACAAATGATGACGGACAGTAGCTCCGAAGACCAGAAGAGCGATAGTGACTCCGGAAACAAGAGAGTAAGCTGTCTCAAATTACATAATGTAATTGCCAAAGAAGATTACCAGACCATTTGGGTTACCCTCACGATAGCGGGGTCCCCAGTCAAAATGGAGCTAGATACAGGATCAGCTCTGATCGTCATGAGTCGACGGGATTACGAGCGCTATTTCCGCATATACCTTTGAAAGACACATCCATTGTCTTGAAGACATATACGGGGCAGAAAGTATACCCCAGAGGGAAAATAAGGGTGCCTGTTGTATACAACGGCAAGGAAATACAGAAGTTGTATTTATACATTCTGCAAGATGGTGGTCCACCGTTGTTGGGACGTGAATGGATCAGAAAGATACGTTTAGACTGGCACTCCATTCAGGCACTGACGGTGACCAGTAAGAAAAAAAATGATGATGACGTCATACCTGGACGATTAAAAGAAATCTTGGCTAACGCCAAAGAAGTGTTTCAACAGGAACTAGGAACCCTGAAAGGCGCCACCGCCTCAATAAAAGTGGAAGATGCGGCAATTCCCAAGTTTTTTAAGGCAAGGCCGGTGCCATACGCAATTCGTCCAGCCGTCGAGGCAGAGCTGGAGAATTTGGAAAAAGCAGGCGTGTTATCCAAGGTAGATTGGAACGAGTGGGCAACACCCATCGTCCCGGTCATGAAGAAAACGTTGAATAATGATAAATATGAAGAACAGAGAAAAGTTCGCATCTGTGGGGACTTCAAGGTGACTGTAAACCCGGTTCTTCACACGGTACAGTATCCTCTTCCGAGGATAGAAGATATTTTCACCTCACTATCCGGAGGGAAACGTTTCACCAAAATTGATTTAGCACAGGCATATCTACAGATGGAGGTTGAGGAGGCCTCTAAAAAGTATCTCACGATAAACGCACACAAAGGCCTGTACCAGTACAATCGACTGGTTTTCGGAGTGGCATCAGCTCCGGCTATCTGGCAAAGAGCTATGGAGCAAATCCTGCAAGGGATTCCGGGGACTCAATGCTACCTAGACGACATCCTTGTAACAGGAGAAAACAACAACGAGCACCGTGCCAACTTGGAGCAGGTGCTCACGAGGCTGAGAGAACGGGACCTACGAGCAAATCGCCCCAAGTGCGAATTTTTCCAGAAACAAATATCATATTGTGGCCATGTCATTAACGAAGAAGGGTTGCATAAGTCACCTGAAAAAATTGAAGCGGTCGTAAAGGCCCCAGCGCCTGAAAATGTCTCACAATTAAGGTCTTTCCTGGGATTAGTAAATTACTATCATAAATTTTTACCAAACTTGTCGACGGTTCTGCACCCGCTTAACGCACTGCTACAAACGGGAGTAGTTTGGAAATGGAGCGAAGACTGTAAACGTGCCTTCCATAAATGCAAAGGCTTGATCACGTCCAGGGAAGTGTTGGCTCATTACAACCCATCATTGCCAATCAGACTGGCGTGCGATGCATCCCCTTACGGCGTGGGAGCGGTATTATCGCATAGATTCCCTGATGGCTCGGAGCGGCCGATAGCTTTTACGGTCACGCTCATTGAACTCAGCTAAGCGTAACTATGCCCAGATCGACAGGGAGGCACTCAGCCTGGTGTGGGGGGGTGAAGAAATTCAACCATTACCTACACGGACAAAAATTTACCTTGTTGACTGACCATCAACCCCTCGTCTCCATATTCAACCCTAAAAAGGGCGTTCCCATTATGACAGCGCAAAGGCTACAGAGGTGGTCCCTTTTCCTAGGGGCACACCAATATGACATAGAATACAAAGGAACAAAACAGTATGGGAATGCTGACGGGTTATCGCGCCTACCGTTGCCAATGGTGGAAGAGGCACCTACAGTGGACCCAGTGGAGATATTCCACTCGACCATAGTGGAATGTCTACCGGTGACAAATTCTACCATTGAAAAGGAAACGCGAAATGACCCGACTCTCTCACGAGTCTACGATTTAACGGTGAAGGGATGGCCAGCACATGGCGAACCACTGTTGCCAGCATTCTCGCAAAGAAGAGAACAGCTGTCAGTGTGCCGAGGAACCTTGCTGTGTGGATCCAGAGTGGTGATTCCACCCAAACTCAAGGATAGAGTGCTAAAGGAGCTTCACGAGGGGCATCTGGGTGGAGTGAAAATGAAGAACTTAGCCAGAGCATTTGTGTGGTGGCCAGGTATCGATGGAGACATCGAAGAAATGACCAAGAGCTGTCTAGGATGCCAGAAGGTCCAAAACGCCCCACCACAAGCCCCTCTACATCCATGGGAGTGGCCCTCATCTCCATGGCAAAGGGTACATATCGACTTTGCTGGTCCATTTATGGACTCAATGTTCTTAATCGCGGTGGATGCACACTCCAAGTGGCCGGAGGTAATAAAGATGTCCTCCACCACCACGGAAAAAACCATCACAGTATTAAGGACCATATTCGCCAGGAATGGGCTGCCTGAACAGATCTGTTCTGATAATGGACCGCAATTTGTATCCGAAGAATTCAGGAAGTTCTTAAAAAAAACAATGGGGTTAAGCACTACACGTCCGCCCCATACCATCCCGCCACCAATGGATTGGCTGAAAGGTTTGTCCAGACCTTCAAGAAGGCCATAAAGGCCATGGGTAATGAAGACATAAATCTACAACATAAGGTAGATAACTTCTTGGTTGCGTACAGGAATGCAACACATGTGGTTACAAACCAAACCCCCGCCATGATGTTTTTCAATAGAAGCCTAAGATGCCAGCTGGATTTGGTCAAGCCAAACGTCAGAAGGGACGTAGAGAACCGGCAATTTCAAAGCATGAATGAAAGGCCAACTAGAACCTTCCAGATAGGTCGACCAGTTTTGGCCCGGGACTACCGTACCGAGAAATGGCAGCCTGGAACTATTTGCACACGACTAGGACCGCTGATGTATACCGTGGACATTGGAGAAAGCATAATAAGGCGCCATGCTGACCAGATCATAGAGTCATCCGAAAAAGGACAACCTACACCACAACTCTATACGCCTAGTGATGAAGCAGAGATACCCATAGTATCTACCTCCGATCCGGTGATACTGGAACCAGATGAACCCGACACTGGCATTGAAGCCGAATCGACCTTGCCAAAAGAACCTACTACACCACCGAGGCGTTATCCGAACCGAGTCAGGAAGCCTCCAGAGAGACTGAATTTGTAATTGATGAACTTCAGCAAATGTGTATATTATTGTTCTTGTAAAAATGTTATTTAATGATTACTTAAAATGTTATGTACGATTTATCTAAAAGGGGAGGAATTGTAGTGTATGTACCTTTAAGAGGAACTATGTTTTTGAAGCCCCTGTATACTGTAGTACCAGTAGTGACCACTCGGGTATAAGCCTGTATAGCGTCTTGTGTTGTTAGTTCACCTCCAGACTTTGTTCAGTAAACACTTGTTAAATCAACTCCTGCATTCCGTGTCTCCATTAACACACGGATCTAACAGGTTTTCCTCCATGGATGGAAGAAATAGCCAAGGAAATCGTGGAGAGTTGAAGTCTGAAGTTGCCAAAGTTGATGTTCAGACCAGAGGGGTACAGAGTGCCCAGGAGAAAGACGACACGTGGACCTGGGATCCTGGGCGCAACGTGACCAAAACCCCTGAACGGACAAAGTCGGCGGAAACTCGCCACGACGACCTGGGGGTGTGGCCAGTTTTGTGGGCGGTGACTACTTCCGGGTGATATACCTATCAATTCATCCAATGAAAAGCGACGAGTTAAGAAAGTAACTATAGGTTTTTATTGGCTAAATAACAGAGCCCACCCTCGTGGGTGATCGGATCCAACAAGGAGGAATACCAGCCAGTCGACCACCTTTATACCTGGGCAGGTAGGTGGAGCCATGGGCGGAGTCAGCAGTGGTCAGCCCAGGTATAACAGCGTGACAAGAGGCGACCTCGTATAGTGATACAACAGTGTGAACAGTGATAACCATAGAGTAACGATATAACAGTGATAACTATAGTGTAACGATAGTGAACGACAAAAGTGGTTTACCACATTCACCCCTTGTTTAGATTTGAGTCCGGCGGGGTGATGTGTACTACCAGTTCTGGTATGTCAGTCTGTCCGGAGGCCTCGTAAGCCTTTCCGATCGTCGCAGCGGCGGTGTTGCATTCTCCGGTGGTGATGCTGGTGTCTGCGTGGTCGGCGAGGGCTCGTGGGGTTCCGGCATGCCGTCTACCTGAGCTGGAATCGGGGGGGGGGGGGGTGAAGGTGGTGTCTCCGGAATGCCCGAGGGTGCGAGGTCTCGCAAGGAGACTGTGTCCTCCCGCCCGTCTGGGTATGCCACATAGGCGTACTGAGGGTTGGCGTGCAGGAGGTTCACCCTCTCGACCAGGGGGTCCGTTTTATGGGCCCTCACGTGCTTTCGCAGCAGGACGGGCCCCGGAGAGGTCAGCCAGGTTGGTAGTGTGGTTCCCGTAGTCGACTTCCTGGGGAAAACAAACATTCGTTCATCGGGGGTGGCGTTAATGGCAGTGCAAAGTAGTGACTGGATGGAATGCAGCGCTGCGGGGAGGACTTCCTGCCAGCGGGAGGTTGGGAGGCCCTTAGACTTTAAGGCTAAGAGGACGGCCTTCCATACCGTTGCGTTCTCTCTTTCCACCTGGCCGTTCCCTCGGGGGTTGTAGCTGGTGGTCCTGCTTGCGGCAATACCTCTCGCTAGTAGGAACTGACGGAGTTCCTCGCTCATGAAGGAGGAGCCCCGGTCACTATGTATATAGTTTGGGAACCCGAACAAGGCGAAGAGGTCGTTCAGGCATGTAATGACCGTGGTACTGGTCATGTCTGGGCAGGGGAAGGCAAAAGGGAAACGGGAGTACTCATCAACAATGTTGAGGAAGTACACATTACGGTCAGAGGACGGGAGGGGCCCCTTAAAGTCGATGCTCAGGCGCTCGAAGGGGCGGGTGGCCTTGATCAGGCTTGCTCTGTCCGGCCTAAAGAAGTGCGGTTTGCACTCGGCACAGGTCTGGCAGTTCCTGGTCATGGTCCTGACCTCCTCGATGGAGTAGGGCAGGTTGCGGGCCTTAATGAAGTGGTAAAGTCTGGTGACCCCGGGGTGGCAGAGGTCGTTGTGGAGGGTCTGAAGTCTATCACTTTGCGCGCTGGCGCATGTAATTCGTGACAGAGCATCAGGGGGTTCGTTCAGCTTACCTGGCCGGTACAAGATATCATAATCATAGGTGGAGAGCTCGATTCTCCACCTCAAGATCTTGTCATTCTTGATTTTGCCCCTCAGCTTGTTATTAAACATAAAAGGGACCGAACGCTGGTCGGTGAGGAGGGTAAATCGTTTGCCTGCCAGGTAATGCCTCCAGCATCGTACCGCCTCCACAATCGCCTGGGCCTCCTTCTCGACCGACGAGTGTCGGATCTCAGGGCCCTGGAGGGTCCTTGAGAAGAAGGCCACAGGTCTCCCCTCCTGGTTAAGGGTAGCGGCTAGGGCGAAGTCGGATGCATCGCTCTCCACTTGGAAGGGGATGGACTCATCCACTGCGTGCATTGTGGCCTTGGCAATGTCTCCCTTAATGAGGGAGAAGGCTGCGCACGCTTCCTCCGTAAGGGGGAAGGATGTGGACTTCATGAGGGGTCTGGCTTTGTCTGCATAATTGGGCACCCATTGGGCATAGTAGGCGAAGAGCCCCAGGGTTCTCTTCAGAGCCTTTGGACAGTGGGGGAGGGGTAGCTCCATGAGGGGACGCATTCTTTCAGGGTCGGGGCCGATGACTCCGTTCTCTACTACACAGCCGAGGATGGCAAGGCGCGAGGTGTTAAACACACATTTCTCCTTATTGTAGGTGAGGTTCAGCCGTTGGGCCGTACGGAGAAATCTCTCCAGATTAACGTCACGGTCCTGCCGGTCGCGGCCGCAGATGGTGACGTTATCTAGGTAGGGGAACGTGGCGTGCAGCCCGTTCTGGTCAACCATCCGGTCCATCTCCCTTTGGAAGACCGAAACCCCGTTGGTGATGCCGAAGGGAATCCTAAGGAAGTGGTAGAGGCGGCCATTCGCCTCGAAGGCGGTATACTGGCGGTCCTCAGGGCGGATAGGGAGTTGGTGGTAGGCCGACTTAAGGTCGATGGTAGAGAATACTCGGTATTGTGCGATCTGATTGACCATATCAGATATGCGGGGAAGTGGGTATGCGTCCAGCTGGGTGTACCTGTTTATGGTCTGGCTGTAGTCGATGACCAGGCGGTTTTTATTGCCGGTCTTAATGACCACGACCTGGGCACGCCAGGTGCTGGTGCTCCCTTCGATGATGCCCTCCTTCAGGAGACGCTGCACCTCAGAGCTAATGAAGGCTCTGTTCCCGGCGCTGTACCGCCTGCTCTTGGTAGCGACGGGTTTGCAGTCGGGGGTGAGGTTAGCGAACAGGGAAGGTGGCGGGACCTTGAGGGTGGATAGGCCGCAGGTGTTACGCGGTGGGCGGTTTAAAATCTGCTGGTTGTCGACTGTGAGTGGGGGGAGGGGTCTGCCGTATGCTAGCGTGACGCTTTGGAGGTGGGATTGGAAGTCTAGCCCTAGTAGGACGGCAGCGCATAGCTGGGGCAGGACGAGGAGTTTAAAATTTTTATACTCCGTACCCTTAACCGACAGGGTCACAACACAGTAGCCGCTGATGCCTGTGGCGTGTGACCTCGATGCCATCGAGATCCGGTTGCGCGTTGGCTGGACAGGGAGGGAGTAGTGGCTCACCGTGTCTGGGTGGATGAAACTCTCCGTGCTTCCGCTGTCGAACAGGCAGGTCGTGGCGTGGCCGTTTACTTTGATGTCCATCATGGACTTGGACAGGTGATGCGGGCGGGCTTGGTCCAGTGTGACGGAGGCTAGTGTATAGCTGAGCGAGTTGCTGTAGTCTGCGGGTGAGGCGGTAGTCGGGTCTAGAGGCACGGTGGCGGTCGAGCATGGTGGGTAAAATGGCGTCTCCCACGAGGTTGGACAAAATGGCGGAGAAGATGGCTGCCCCCGTAACTCACATGAGGCACTGCTGGTGTCGGTTGCCTGGATCAAAGATGGCCGCCCCCATGACTCACGTGGGGATGCTGGCCTCTGTTGCCTTGATGGAAGATGGCCGCCCCCACAGCTCGCATGAGGCACTGCTGGCCTCTGTCGATCCCCCTCTGCAGGCCTTTGCGAAGTGGCCTTTCTTCAAGCAGGTCGAGCAGGTCGCGTTTTTGGCAGGGCAGCGCGACCTCTGGTGTTTCGCCTGGCCGCAGAAGAAGCAGCCGGCGGCCCGATCGCGGGGGTCCGATGTCGGAGCCGGTACCGGGGGTGGTGGTCTCGATCGGGTCCGGGACGCCGACGCTGAGGTAGGTCCCAGGGGGGTTGCTGCGAGGGGTATTGCGGTCGGGGTCGGTCCCATGTCCCAGGGTCGCGAGTTACAGTACCTTGAGCATGCCTCGAGGTCCCGATGGGCCACTTCTAGAGAGCGAGCGAGGGCTGCAGCTTTGTCCAGGTCGAGGTCCTTTGCTTCCAGTAGTCTTTGCCGTGAGTAGTCGGACCGCAGGCCTTTCACGAAGGCATCGCGGACATTGTCTTCAGTATTTTCTGCCGCCGTTACTGCTTTAAAGTTACAGTCTCTGCCGAGTGCTTGTAGCACCCGTAAAAATTCATCCACCGGCTCTCCTGGCTGTTGTGGGCGGGATCTTAGGAGGTGTCTGGCATACATGGAATTTACCGGGCTCTGGTACTGTCTTTTCAGCCGGTTGATGGCGTCCTTGTATGTTTTAAAGTCCCGGATGAGTGCGAATACTTTAGGGCTCACTTGAGCGGTCAGAACTCTTAGCTTGGATCTCTGAGGCACGCCGGATTCTCCCAGGTAGGACTCGAAACAGCTCAGCCAGTGTTCGAAGTCGAGGGCTGAGTTTGCAGCCAGTGGGTTTAGATCCAGGTACGGTGGTCTGAGGGCTCGCAGCCAAGCTGGCTGCTGTGGCTGTTGTAGCTCGGCGCCTGGCTGGTCGTTTTGCTGCTCGCTTTGCTGCTCAGGGAACGAGATTTTAAAAATTTAGCCAATAAAATTGATATACCTATCAATTCATCCAATGAAAAGCGACGAGTTAAGAAAGTAACTATAGGTTTTTATTGGCTAAATAACAGAGCCCACCCTCGTGGGTGATCGGATCCAACAAGGAGGAATACCAGCCAGTCGACCACCTTTATACCTGGGCAGGTAGGTGGAGCCATGGGCGGAGTCAGCAGTGGTCAGCCCAGGTATAACAGCGTGACGAGGCGACCTCGTATAGTGATACAACAGTGTGAACAGTGATAACCATAGAGTAACGATATAACAGTGATAACTATAGTGTAACGATAGTGAACGACAAAAGTGGTTTACCACACCGGGCAAATGGACTCCTGAACCACCGTAAAAGATCGCGGATACTCGGGTTTAAAGCGGTTATGGGCGCAACTCGTTTGCATTTAAAATTTCCGCAATCTTTAACCGCTATTTCATGTGATTCCGCAGGGAATAGAACATAAGAATTAGGAGCAGGAGTCGGCCATACGGCCCCTCGAGCCTGCTCCGTCATTCAGTAAGATCATGGCTGATCATCAACCTCAACTCCACTTTCCCGCCCGATCTCCATATCCCTTGATTCCCCTAGAGTCCAAAAATCTATCGATCTCAGCCTTGAATATACTCAACGACTCAGCATCCACAGCCCTCTGGGGCAGAGAATTCCAAAGATTCACCACCCTCTGAGTGAAGAAATTCCTCCTCATCTCAGTCTTAAATGGCCGACCCCTTATCCTGAGACTATGCCCCCTAGTTCCAGACACTCCAGTCAGGGGAAACAACCTCTCGGCATCTACCCTGTCAATCCCCCTCAGAATCTTGTATGTTTCAATGAGATCACCTCTCATTCTTCTAAACTCCAGAGAGTATCGGCCCAATCTACTCAATCTCTCCTCATAGGACAGCCCTCTCATCCCAGGAATCAATCTAGTGAACCTTCGTTGCACTGCCTCCAAGGCAAGTATATCCTTCCTCAGATAAGGAAACTAAAACTGTGCACAGTACTCCAGGTGTGGTCTCACCAAGGCCCTGTACAATTGCGGATACCTGGCTGGCTATCATACGGGAAACTCCCGGCCTCGATGTCCGTCCGTCAATAGTTGCCTCCATTAAGGCTACCAACTCATAGAAACATAGAAACATAGAAGATAGGAGCAGGAGTAGGCCATTCGGCCCTCCGAGCCTGCTCCGCCATTCAATGAGATCATGGCTGATCATCCAAATTCAGTACCCTGTCCCTGCCTTCTCCCCATATCCCTTGATCCCTTTAGCCTCAAGAAACATATCCAACTCTTTCTTGAATATATTTAATGAGCTGGCCTCCACCGCCCTCTGTGGCAGAGAATTCCACAGGTTCACCACTCTCTGGGTGAAGAAATTCCTCCTCATTTCTGTCCTAAATAGCCTACCCCTTATCCTTTGACTATGACCCCTGGTTCTGGACTCCCCGGCCATCAGAAACATCCTTTCTGCATCTAGTCTGTCCAGACCTGACAGAATTTTATAGGTTTCGATGAGATCCCCTCTCAATCTTCTAAACTCCAGTGAGTATAAGCCCAATCGACAAAATCTCTCCTCGTACGTCATTCCTGCCATCCCAGGTATCAGCCTGGTGAATCTTCGCTGCACTCCCTCCATGGCAAGAATGTCCTTCCTCAGGTAAGGTGACCAAAACTGCACACAATACTCAAGGTGTGGTCTCACCAAGGCCCTGTACAACTGCCGCAAGACATCCTTGTTCTTGTACTCGAACCCTCTTGCTACGAAGGCCAACATACCATTTGCCTTATTAACCGCCTGCTGCACCTGCATGCTTACCTTCAGCAACTGGTGCACAATAACACCCAGGTCTCTTTGCACTTCCCCTTCTCTCAATCTATTGCCATTCAAATAATAATCTGCCTTCCTGTTTTTGCCACCAAAGTGGATAACCTCACATTTATCCACATTATAGTGCATTTGCCATGTTCCTGCCCAATCACCCAAGCTGTCCAAATCGTACTGGAGTTTCACGACATCCTCCTCACAGCTTACCCTCCCACCCAGCTTTGTGTCGTCTGCAAATTTGGAGATATTACATCCAATTCCCTCGTCCAGATCATTAATATATATTGTGAACAGCTGGGGTCCTAGGACCGATCCTTGTGGTACCCCACTAGTCACTGCCTGCCACTCGGAAAACGACCCGTTTATTCCAACTCTTTGCTTTCTGTCCGCCAACCAGTTCTCTATCCAAGTAAATACCTTGCCCCCAATCCCATGTGCCTTAATTTTGCACGCTAATCTCTTATGCGGGACCTTATCGAAAGCCTTCTGAAAGTCCAAATACACCACATCCACTGGTTCTCCCTTATCTATTTTACCAGTTACATCCTCAAAAAATTCCAGTAGATTAGTCAAGCATGATTTACCTTTTGTAAATCCATGTTGACTTTGTCCGATCCTGTCACTGCTTTCCAAGTGCTCTACTATTACATCTTTTATAATAGACTCTAGCATTTTCCCCACTACCGATGTCAGGCTTACCGGTCTATAATTCCCCGCTTTTTCTCTACCACCTTTTTTGAATAGTGGGGTAACATTAGCTACCCTCCAATCCATGGGTACTGTTCCAGAGTCTATCGAGTTCTGGAAGCTGACCAGCAATGCATCTACTATCTCTAGGGCCACTTCCTTAAATACCCTGGGATGTAGACCATCAGGCCCTGGGGATTTATTGGCCTTCAGTCCCATCAATTTTCTTAACACCATTTCCCTACAGATACTGATTTCTTTCAGTTCCACCCTTTTATGAGACCCTATGTTCCGCGGTATTTCTGGGAGGTTATTTGTGTCCTCCTTTGTGAAGACAGAACCAAAGTATGTATTTAGTTGGTCTGCCATTTCCTTGTTTTCCATTATAAATTCCCCTGATTCTGACTGTAAGGGACCTACGCTTGACTTCACCAATCTTTTTCTCTTCACATATCTATAAAAGCTTTTACCGTCAGTTTTTATGTTCCCTGCAGGCTTACTCTCATATTCTATTTTCCCTTTCTTAATTAATCCCTTTGTCCTCCTTTGTTGAATCCTAGACTGCTCCCAATCCTCAGGATTATTGCTTTTTCTAGCCAATTTATATGTCCTCTCCTTGGATCTTATGCTATCCCTAATTTCCCTTGTTAGCCACGGTTGAGTCACCTTTTTTGTTTTATTTTTATGCCAAACTGGGATGAACAAATTCTGTAGCTCATCGATTCCGGTCTTTGAATGTTTGCCATTGCCTATCCACCGTCAACCCTTTGAGTGCCATTCCCCAATCAATCCTACCCAACTCGCTCCTCAGACCATCGTAGTTTCCTTTATTTAAATTGAGGACCCTAGTCTCTGAGTCAACAACTTCATTCTCCATCTTAATGAAGAATTCGATCATATTATGATCGCTCCGACCCAAGGGGCCTCGTACAACAAGATTGCTAATTAATCCTTTCTCGTTACATAATACCCAGTCTAAGATGGCCTGATCTCTGGTTGGTTCCTCGACATATTGGTCCAGGAAGCCATCCCGTAAACACTCCAGGAATTCCTCCTCCACAGTATTGTTACTAATTTGGTTAGCCCAATCTATATGTAGATTAAAGTCACCCATGATGACTGCTGTGCCCTTATTGCACGCTTCTTTAATTTCCCTTTTAATGCCATCCCCAACTTCCGCCTTACTGTTTGGAGGTCTATATACCACTCCCACTAATGTTTTTTTCCCCTTGGTATTTCTCAATTCTACCCATACAGATTCCACATCATCAGAGCTAATATCCTTCATTACAATTGTATTAATCCCTTCTTTAACCAGTAATTCTACCCCAGCTCCCTTTCCTTTTTGCCTATCTTTCCTGAATATCGAATACCCCTGGATGTTGAGTTCCCAGTCTTGGCCATCCTTGAGCCACGTTTCCGTAATCCCAACCAAATCATATTCGTTTACCTCTATTTGCGCAGCCAATTCATCCACCTTATTACGAATGCTCCTCGCATTAAGACACAAAGCCTTCAGCCTTGTTTTTTTAACACTCTTAGACCTATTAGAATTATTATTTATTGTGGCCATGTTTGATTTAAACCGTTGATTTCTCTGACTGCCACTTTTGTTTTTCTCCTTCCTATCTTTTGCTTTTATCCCTGTTTCCCTTTCCTCTGTCTCCCTGCTCAGGTTCCCAACCCCCTGCCATTTTAGTTTAACCCCCCCCGAACAGTGCTAGCAAACACTCCCCCTAGGATATTTGTCCCGTTCTGGTTGGACATATTCCTGGAGGAGTCATTCCATGAGCTCACGCCATTGGTTGCCCAACACATCATTCCTCGTGCTGTCCAGTCTTCCCATGGCCAATTGGAACGCGAACAGACTCTTCATTACCCTTGAGACTGCGTGCAGTTCTGGTCCCCACATTACAGGAAAGATGTGATTGCACTAGAGAGGGTACAGAGGAGATTTACGAGGATGTTGCCAGGACTGGAGAATTTTAGCTATGAGGAATGATTGGATAGGCTGGGGTTGTTTTCTTTGGAGCAGAGGAGGCTGAGGGGAGACCTGATTGAGGTGTATAAAGTTATGAGGGGCCTAGATAGAGTGGATAGGAAGGACCTATTTCCCTTAGAGAGGTCAATAACCAGGGGGCAGCGATTTAAAGTAATTGGTAGAAGAATTAGAGGGGAGTTGAAGAGAACTTTCTTCGCCCAGAGGGTGGTGGAGGTCTGGAACTCTCTGCCTGAAAGGGTGGTCGAGGCAGAAACCCTCATCACATTTAAAAAGTACTTGGATATACATTTGAAGTGCCGTAACCTACAGGGCTATGGACCAAGAGCTGGAAAGTGGGATTAGGCTGGATAGCTCTTTGTCGGCCGGCACAGACACGATGGGCCGAATGGCCTCCTTCCGTGCTGTAAACTTCTATGATTCCACCCGATTGGATGATTTGTGACTTGCTTTTTCCCATCTCCAATACTGTCGTAACTAATGAAAAAAGTGTTCAAAGAAAATGAGGGGAAAAAACCCGCAATATTTTTAATGCCCTTCTGTTTTTATTTCCCCCCCCCCCGTGTTTTTGCTCGTAGCCGTGTGCATGAGATTAATCTTTAATTCCTGAAGACTCCAGGACAATCCTTGCCTTCCATTAAGATTTTAAACCCGGTGCCCCCAACATCAAACCAACTTTATCTTGACTCAGAATTTTACAGCACAGAAACAGGCCATTCGGCCCAACAGGTCTGTGCCGGCGTTTATGCTCCAGAAGAGCCTCCTCCCACCCCTCTTCATCTCACCCTATCAGCAGATCCTTCTATTCCTTTCTCCCTCATGTGTTTATCCAGCTTCCCCTTAAAGGCATCTCTGCTATTCGCCTCAACCACTCCCTGTGGTAGCGAGTTCCACATTCTCACCACTCTCTGGGTAAAGAGATTTCTCCATAAGTCCCTATTGGATTTATTAGTGACTATCTTATATTTATGGTCCCTAGTCCTGGTCTACCCTATCAAAAGGAATTTCCCTTGCAGTCTGGCTGTCTTCTGTCTTCCATTTTAAGAACTTAAGAATTAGGAGCAGGATTCGGCCCCTCGAGCCTGCTCCGCCATTCAATAAGATCATGGCTGATCTTTGACCTCAACTCCACTTTCCACCCCCGATCCCCATATCCCTCGATTTCCCCTAGAGTCCAAAAATCTATCGATCTCAGTCTTGAATATACTCAATGACTGAGCCTCCACAGCCCTCTGGGGTAGAGAATTCCAAAGATTCACCACCCTCTGAGTGAAGAAATTCCTCCTCGGGGAAACAGCTTCTCTGCATCTACCTTGTCTAAGAATTTTGTACATTTCAGTGAGATCACACCTCATTCTTCTAAACTCCAGAGAATATAGCCCCATTCTACTCAATCGCTCCTCATAGGGCATCCCTCTCATTCCAGGAACCTAGTGAACTTTCGTTGCACTCCCTCTATGGCAAGAATATCCTTCCTTAGGTAAGGAGACCAAAACTGTGCACAATACTCCAGGTGTGGTCTCGCAGACAATTACCGCAAGACTTTCTTATTCTTGTACTGCAACACCCTTGCAATAAAGGCCAACATGCCATTTGCCATCCTACTTGCTTGCTGTACCTACAAAGAGAGCAGCCTCCATTTTAAGACCTCTTATTTTTGGTCACAATAAAGATCATCGAACAGTACAGTACAGAAGGAGGCCATTTGGCCCATCCAGTCTGTGCGGCTCTTTCGAAGAGCAATCCAGTTAGTCCCACTCCCCCGCTCTCTCCCCATACCTCTGCAATTTTTTCTCCTTCAAGCATTTATCCAATTCCCTTTTGAAGGCTACTATTGAATCTGCATCCACCACCCAATCAGGCAGCGCGTTCCAAATCCTAACCACACTTTGCGTAAAAAAGTTTTTCCTCATGTCACCTCTGGTTCTTTTGCCAATCACCTTAAATCTGTGCCCTCTGGTTATCGACCCTTCAGCCATTGGAAACAGTTTCTCTTTATTCACTCTATCTAAACCCATCATGATTTTGAACACCTCTATCAGCCTTCTCTGCGCTAAGGAGAACAACCCCAGCTTCTCCAGTCTCTCCACGTAACTGTAATCCCTCATCCCTGGAACCATTCCAGTAAATCTCTTCTGATTTTAATTAATTTCTGTTTGATTTCAGTGCTCCTTGGCTGAGAGGACAGGATCGAATCGTTCTTTCTAACAGCTTGGAGGAAATCTATCTGTGAGTTGATCTGATAATTTCAGTGCAAATTAAAATGAATGCTCTCTTATACCTATAAATTTTCACATTAGAGTGTCAGCAGTGGGTCGTCCTCTCGCCTCCGAGTTAGAAGGTTGTGGGTTCGAGTCCCACTCCAGAGACTTGAGCACAAAAATCTAGGCTGACACTCCAGCGCAGTGCTGAGGGAGCGCTGCACTGCCGGAGGGGCAGTACTGAGGGAGTGCTGCACTGTCGGAGGGGCAGTGCTGAGGGAGCGCCGCACTGTCGGAGGGGCAGTACTGAGGGAGTGCTGCGCTGTCGGAGGTCGCGTCTTTCAGATGAGACGTTAAACCGAGGCCGCGTCTGCCCCCTCAAGTGGACGTAATAAATCCCACGGCACTATTTTGAAGAAGAGCAGGGGAGTTATCCCTGGTGTCCTTGGGCCAATATTTATCCCTCAACCAACATAACACAAACAGATGATCTGGTCATTGTCACAGTGCTGTTTGTGGGAGCTTGCTGTGCACAAATTGGTTGCCGCATTGACTACATTTCAAAAGTACTTCATTGGCTGTAAAGTGCTCTGTGCTGTCCTGAGGTTGTGAAAGGCGCTATAGAAATGCAAGCCTTTTTCTATTTTATGATTCTACAATAGTCCGTAGGTTTGATAATGTGCAATTGAAGTTATGGCTGGGTGACTGAACTTTTGATTTGGTCAATCTGTTTCAGGCAAAATTCGGGAGAATGTATCCTGTTCCTCTGGGTGGGAAAGATTCGAGATTTTTTACTGGTGAAATCGCAATCAGCTGATGCAGGTAATGCTGGCATCCTGTTACGTGCCGTTACTTGTTTACTGTGACTATCTCTGCAGGCACATGTAAAGACCGGCAAGTCAACAACCTGTAGTTTTCACTAATCACCTGGCAGTAGTCCAAGTGTTTCTAAACATCTTTCTCCTTTACCAACCTACACGAGTCGTAATAATACAGAGAAGTTTGGAGTCCTCAGAAAGAGATCAGTAACATCCTGGAACTCGGAACTGTCCACCTGGCTGTCCTCTGTTCCCAGCACTGAGCTACTGGGAAACTAGTCTAGACGTGATTGATATACACACGTACATATATCTGTATACATGTATAGTGTGTGTAGGATATATATCTCCATCTCTATATCTATCTATCGAGCGTGGTCAAAGCTTCGATGTTGGGGATGTTGGCCTGAGCGAGAACACTGACGTTGGTGCGCCTATCCTGCCAATGGATTTGTAGGATCTTGCGGAGGCAGCGTTGGTGGTACCTCTCCAGTGCTTTGAGGTGCCTGCTGTAAATGGTCAGCTCCGATGAACGGGTCACATTGTCAGCATGCCCGATACGAGACTCCCAAAACAAGCGCTCTACTCGGAGCTCCGACACGGCAAGAGTGCCCCAGGTGGGCAGAGGAAACGCTTCAAGGACACCCTCAAAGCCTCCTTGGAAAAAGTGCAACATCCCCACCGACACCTGGGAATCCCTGGCCCAAGACCGCACAGAGTGGAGGAGAAGCATCCGGGAAGGCGCCGAACACCTCGAGTCTCTTCACCGGGAGCAAGCGGAAGCCAAGCGCAGGCAGCGCAAGGAGCGCACGTCAACCCAAGCACCCCACCCACCCACCCCTTCAACCACCGTCTGCCCCACCTGTGACAGAGACTGTAGGTCCCGCATTGGACTCATCAGTCACCTGAGAACTCACTTTTAATGTGGAAGCAAATCATCCTCGGTTCCGAGGGACTGCCAAAGAAGTGTGTAATATATATACACGCCCATGCGCGCTCCCCCCTCGCCCGTGCGCGCTCCCCCCTCGCCCGGCAAATGGTTCGGTGTCCAGAAGGACTTTCTGTAAATATCAAAGAATTGGGAACACTCCGTGGTCCATAGTTGCGCTGTAGACTCACTGGTCCCTCTGGATCCTGGAATCGGTGAGGCAGCATCCTCTGAGCCCGCTTCTGTTGTACCCCAAGAAGACGACGTTCTCGAATGGACAGTGGTTGAGTGCGTGTCTCTGATACTCGTGTCCTTGGGCAGTTGTCCATGTGGTGATTTTTTTTTTTCACCATTTCTCCATCGTTGCTGTTCTTTAAGATTTCACCAGAATGATACCGGGGCTAAAAGGGTTAAATTACGAGGACAGGTTGCACAGACTGGGCTTGTATTCCCTTGAATATAGAAAATTAAGGGGTGATCTAACTGAGTTGTTGAAGATGATTAAAGGAGTAGACGGGGAGAAACTGTTTCCAGTGGCAGGAGGGTCGGTAACCAGAGGGCACAGATTGAAGATAATTGGCAAAAGAACCAGAGGCGAGATGTGAATTTTTTGACGCAGCGAGTTGTTGTGATCTGGAATGCGCTGCCTGAAAGGGCGGTGGAAGCAGATTCAATAGTGACTTTCAAAAGGGAATTGGATAAATACTCGAAGGGGAGAAAATTGCAGGACTATGGGGGAAGAGTGGAGGCGGGGCGGTGGGCCTAATGGGAGAGCTCTTTCAAAGAGCCGGCACAGGCACGATGGGCCGAATGGCCTCCTTCTGTGCTGTATGATTCTATGATCAATAGGACATGGCAAGCACTGTGAATCCTATCATCAGATCGGCAAAGCATTGTAAAGACAACTTGAAGCATTCGGATAACACAGCAAACTGTGACTAGTAATGGGTGGAAAGAGCCCAAGTGAGAAGATTGTCTGCTGGTGAAGGAATAGATGATTGTCTACATGGAAACGTTTGGATCTGAATTGGGGAAAGAAACAATGCCCCGGATTTTGCAGTAAATAAGGGACAGTGGCAGCATGGATACAGAATTGGCTAAGTGACAGGAAACAGAGAGTAGTGGTGAACGGTTGTTTTTCGGACTGGAGGAAGGTATACAGTGGTGTTCCCCAGGGGTCGGTTCTAGGACCACTGCTTTTCTTGATATATATTAATGACTTGGACATGGGTGTACAGGGCACAATTTCAGAATTTGCAGATGACACAAAACTTGGAAGTATAGTGAACAGTGAGGAGGAGAGTGATAGACTTCAGGAAGACAGACAGGCTGGTGGAATGGGTGGACACGTGGCAGATGAAATTTAACACAGGAAAGTGCGAAGTGATACATTTTGGTAGGAAAAACGAGGAGAGGCAATATAAACTAAAGGATACAATCCTAAAGCGGGTGCATGAACAGAGAGACCTGGGGGTATATGTGCACAAATCATTGAAGGTGGCAGGGCAGGTTGAGAAAGAGGTTAAAAAAGCATACGGGATCCTGGGCTTCATAAATAGAGGCATAGAGTACAAAAGCAAGGAAGTTATGATGAACCTGTATAAAACACTAGTTCGGCCTCAACTGGAGTATTGTGTCCAATTCTGGTCACCGCACTTTAGGAAGGATGTGAAGGCCTTAGAGAGGGTGCAGAAAGATTTGCAAGAATGATTCCAGGGATGAGGGACTTCAGTTACGTTGATAGACTGGAGAAGCTGGGGTTGTTCTCCTTAGAGCTGAGAAGGTTGAGAAGAGATTTGATAGAGGTGTTCAAAATCATGAGGGGTCTAGACAGAGTAGATAGAGAGAAACTGTTCCCATTGGCGGAAGGGTCGAGAACCAGAGGACACAGATTTAAGGTGATTGGCAGAAGAACATAAAAACATAGAAAAACAGGCGCAGTGTCGGCCATTCGGCTCTTCGAGCCTGCTCCACCATTCAATATGATCATGGCTGATCCTCTATCTCAATACCACATTCCTGCTCTCTCCCCATACCCCTTGATACCTTTTGTGTCTAGAAATCTATCTATCTCCTTCTTAAATATATTCAATGACTTGGCCTCCACAGCCTTCTGTGGTAGAGAATTCCACAGGCGACATGAGGAAAAACGTTTTTAACGCAGCGAGTGGTTATGATCTGGAATGCACTGCCTGAATGGGTGTTAGAGACAGATTCAATCACGGCTTTCAAAAGGGAATTGGATAAGTACCTGAAGGAAAAAAATTTGCAGGGCTACGGGAAAGGGCGGGGGAGTGGGACTATCTGAAGTGCTGTTGCAGAGAGCCGGCACGGGCTCGACGGGCCAAATGGCCTCCTTTTGTGCTGTAACCATTCTATAATTCTGTGAGAAGAATTAGCAGGAGTCAGCCATTCGGCCCCTCGCGCCTTCTCCGCCATTCAATAAGATCATGTGTGATCTTCGATCTCAATTCCACTTTCCTGCTCAATCCCCATATTCCTCGATTCCCTTGGAGTCCAAAAATCTATCTATCTCGGCCTTGAATATACTCGACGACTGAGAATCTAACAACCCTTTGGGGCAGAGAATTCCAAAGAGCCATCTGAGTGAAGAAATTCCTCCTAATCTCAGTCTTAAATGGCCGGCCCCTTATCCTGAGACTGTGCCCCCTAGTTCTAGACACTCCAGTCAGGGGAAACAACCTCTCAGCATCTACCCTGTCAATCCCCTTCAGAATTTTATGTTTCAATGAGATCACCTCTCATTCTTCTAAACTCCAGAGAGTATCGGCCCATTCTACACAATCTCTCATCATAGGACAACCCTCTCATCGCAGGAATCAATCTAGTGAACCTTCGTTGCACCGCCTCCAAGGCAAGTACAGGAAACTCTTTGGTATCCGGCACCGACGGGATCGGGATGGTGCCGGTTGATTAAAAATTCCGGATGACGGAGAGGGTTATCTACCAAGGCTATTTTTAACAAACAAAAATTAAAAAATCAAGAAATGTGCAGTATAATTGGGTACTCACCTGCAGAATGTTGCATTAAAGAGACTCCCGGCAGCGCGGGAGAGTCAGACTCCTGTTATTGAGGTGTTCCGACTTCCGACAGCGCCAAGAAGCCGAGTAGTGTCAGTTTGGAGAACTACCCCCACTGACTAACTCGGCCACCGCGGGAGACTCGGACTCGGCAACATTTCCGGTTATTGAGGTGTTGTTTTCGGAGTATGAATTTTGCCGGTTAATAGAAAATTCCAGATATTTAGGTGCTGTTTAAACGAGAGTTTCCTGTATATCCTTCCTTGGATAAGGAGACCAGGACTGTGCACAGTACTCCAGGTGTGGTCTCACCAAGGCCCTGTACAATTGTAGCAAGACTTCCTTACTCTTATACTCCAACCCCCTTGCACTAAAGGCCTACATGCCATTTGCCTTCCTTATTGCTGGCTGTACCTGCATGCTAGCGTTCTGTGTCTCCTGTATGAGGACACCCAAAATTGACGGTGAGGTTATCGGCGCTCGCCGTTATTCAAGAGTAAATCGGACAGCAACTTTTTCAAAAGTGGACTTTGTTTCTGACACCTGTGTGTTCTATGTTCCAGTTCCAGAAATACGGAAGAGAACAGAAGGGGCTGCAGTGAATTATCAAGATGATGATTTCATTATCTGTCAGTCACCTGCTCAAGTTACAGCGACGGGAGCTCTTTCTGAAAGCTCGGAAGGTAAGCTGTGAAGAGACATTTTCTCTTTCCAAGCGAGTTGGTTTAGATTACTGTACACTCAGCAGCAACAACTTGTATTTATATAGCGCCTTTAACGTTGTAAAACACCCCACTTAGTCCCGCTGTTTCCCCACAGCCCTGCAAATTCCTCCTCTTAAAGTATTTATCCAATTCCCCTTTTGAAAGTTACTATTGAATCTGCTTCCACCGCCCTTTCAGGCAGCGCATTCCAGATCACAACAACTCACTGCATTTAACATAAATTCTCCTCATCTCCCCCTCTGGTTCTTTTGCCAATTACCTTAAATCTGTGTCCTCTGGTTACTGACCCTCCTGCCAGTGGAAACAGTTTCTCGCTAGCTACTCTATCAAAATCCTTCATAATTCTGAACACCTCAATTAAATCTTCCCTTAACCTTCTCTGCTTGAAGGAGATTGAAACTGTAGTGTATGTACCTTTAAGAGGAACTATGTTTTTGAAGCCCCTGTATACTGTAGTACCGGTAGTGACCACTCGGGTATATAAGCCTGTGTAGCGTCTTGTGTAGTTAGTTCACCTCCAGACTTTGTTCAGTAAACACTTGTTAAATCAACTCCTGCATTCCGTGTCTCCATTAACACATGGATCTAACAGTGGCGACGAGTTAGAAATGAACTTACCTGCAATTCGGCAGCACCTCAAGGGGATCGATTCCTCAGACGAAGGTCGAAGCCAGAAGCAAGAATAAATAAATAAATAAATAAATAACTCGAAGAAACTCGAAAACGAGGGCCAGGCTTGGTCTCCAGTCTGTGGTTTCCCCAGCTAAACGGGCTGGTGGCAGGTAGTGCACTGATCCTTCCTGGGCTGCGGCGGGCTAGAGCTCGATCGGGTGGCTCTGCAACGGGGCCGGGCAGCGATTCGGGAAGCAAAGAGAGAGAGAGGGTGGAGCACTCAGGGCGCGTCCGGTGCTGCAAAGCAGGTCGGCGTTCGGACCGAGCAGAGGGAGGGGAAAATCCCAGAGGGTCCGCTCCACGACGGGAACGGTTCTCCAAGTAACGGAGAAACTATTGAAGCGATATATAAAAAAAAATAGAAATACTGCGAAAAACTGCAGGTCGCAACGGGAACCGCGGAGAACAGCGGCGGCAGCGGCGGGAAAGCGCGGGAGGCACCATCTCAACTCGGCGGGGAAGAAAGAAAAGCGTGGGAGGCGCCATTTTGATCCATCGGGGACGGAGGAAAAGCGCGGGAAGCGCCATTTTAGATTTTCAAGATGCCGAAGACTGGCAATATTACTGCTTTCGATAGTGATATAGAAGATTGGACCACATATGTGGAAAGAGTGGAGGTATATTGCAAGGCGAATGAAGTAGCGGATGATAAAAAGGCATCGGTACTTCTAAATCTGATGGGCGCAAGGACATACGGGCTGTTACGAAACTTGATCACTCCAGCCAAACCGATGGACAAGAATTTTAAGGAGATTGTTGATACCTTACAAGAGCACTTAAACCCAACACTGCTGCTGATAGCGGAACGATTCAAATTCTTCAGGAGGAATCAGCACAAGAATGAAAGTAACGCTGACTACCTCACCGAATTACGAAAGCTGTCAAAGCACTGCCAATTCGGGGCAGGACTGGCAGATTCTCTACGAGACAAATTCGTCTGCGGTCTCCTAAGCGAAGGAACACAGAAAAGACTACTTTCTGAAAAAGATTTGACACTGGACAAGGCTTTCAGTGTGGCTGTATCATACGAAGCAGCAGCAAGAGGAGCTGCAGAGATACAGCAAAAGCCACAGGACTTCGGCACCCATGAAATGACACGGGGTTTCGAGAGATGTTATCGCTGCGGCAGACCCACCCATGACCAGAAGGACTGCTGGTTCAAGGACAAAGCATGCAGGCAATGCGGAAAGATGGGACACATTGCACATGTATGCAGATCTGGAAAGAAATCCGCTGACAGTAAAAAGGTCAATAAGGAAAAGTACAGAAAGGTACAAATGATGACGGACAGTAGCTCCGAAGACCAGAAGAGCGATAGCGACTCCGGAAACAAGAGACTAAGCTGTCTCAAATTACATAATGTAATTGCCAAAGAAGATTACCAGACCATTTGGGTTACCCTCACGATAGCGGGGTCCCCAGTCAAAATGGAGCTAGATACAGGATCAGCTCTGACCGTCATAAGTCGACGGGATTACGAGCGGCTATTTCCGCATATACCTTTGAAAGACACATCCATTATCTTGAAGACATATATGGGGCAGAAAGTATACCCCAGAGGGAAAATAAGGGTGCCTGTTGTATACAACAGCAAGGAAATACAGAAGTTGTATTTATACGTTCTGCAAGATGGTGGTCCACCGATGGTGGTCCACCGTTGTTGGGACGTGAATGGATCAGAAAGATACGTTTAGACTGGCACTCCATTCAGGCACTGACGGTGACCAGTAAGAAAAAAAATGATGATGACGTCATACCTGGACGATTAAAAGAAATCTTGGCTAATGCCAAAGAGGTGTTTCAACAGGAACTAGGAACCCTGAAAGGCACCACCGCCTCAATAAAAGTGGAAGATGCGGCAATTCCCAAGTTTTTTAAGGCAAGGCCGGTGCCATACGCAATTCGTCCAGCCGTCGAGGCAGAGCTGGAGAATTTGGAAAAAGCAGGCGTGTTATCCAAGGTAGATTGGAGCGAGTGGGCAACACCCATCGTCCCGGTCATGAAGAAAACGTTGAATAATGATAAATCTGAAGAACAGAGAAAAGTTCGCATCTGTGGGAACTTCAAGGTGACTGTAAACCCGGTTCTTCACATGGTACAGTATCCTCTTCCGAGGATAGAAGATATTTTTGCCTCACTATCCGGAGGGAAACGTTTCACCAAAATTGACTTAGCACAGGCATATCTACAGATGGAGGTTGAGGAGGCCTCTAAAAAGTATCTCACAATAAACACACACAAAGGCCTGTACCAGTACAATCGACTGGTTTTCGGAGTGGCATCAGCTCCGGCTATCTGGCAAAGAGCTATGGAGCAAGTCCTGCAAGGGATTCCGGGGACTCAATGCTACCTAGACGACATCCTTGTAACAGGAGAAAACAACAACGAGCACCTTGCCAACTTGGAGCAGGTGCTCACGAGGCTGAGAGAACGGGGCCTACGAGCAAATCGCCCCAAGTGCAAATTTTTCCAGAAACAAATATCATATTGTGGCCATGTCATTAACGAAGAAGGGTTGCATAAGTCACCTGAAAAAATTGAAGCGGTCGTAAAGGCCCCAGCGCCTGAAAATGTCTCACAATTAAGGTCGTTCCTGGGATTAGTAAATTACTATCATAAATTTTTACCAAACTTGTCGACGGTTCTGCACCCGCTTAACGCACTGCTACAAACGGGAGTAGTTTGGAAATGGAGCGAAGACTGTAAACGTGCCTTCCATAAATGCAAAGGCTTGATCACGTCCAGGGAAGTGTTGGCTCATTACAACCCATCATTGCCAATCAGACTGGCGTGCGATGCATCCCCTTACGGCGTGGGAGCGGTATTATTGCATAGATTCCCTGATGGCTCGGAGCGGCCGATAGCTTTTGCGTCACGCTCATTGAACTCAGCTGAGCGTAACTATGCCCAGATCGACAGGGAGGCACTCAGCCTGGTGTGGGGGGTGAAGAAATTCAACCATTACCTACACGGACAAAAATTTACCTGGTTGACTGACCATCAACCCCTCGTCTCCATATTCAACCCTAAAAAGGGCGTTCCTATTATGACAGCGCAAAGGCTACAGAGGTGGCCCCTTTTCCTAGGGGCACACCAATATGACATAGAATACAAAGGAACAAAACAGCATGGGAATGCTGACGGGTTATCGCGCCTACCATTGCCAACGGTGGAAGAGGCGCCTACAGTGGACCCAGTGGAGATGTTCCACTCGACCATAGTGGAATGTCTACCGGTGACAAATTCTACCATTGAAAAGGAAACGCGAAATGACCCGACTCTCTCACGAGTCTACGATTTAACGGTGAAGGGATGGCCAGCACATGGCGAACCACTGTTGCCAGCATTCTCGCAAAGAAGAGAACAGCTGTCAGTGTGCCGAGGAACCTTGATGTGTGGATCCAGAGTGGTGATTCCACCCAAACTCAAGGATAGAGTGCTAAAGGAGCTTCACAAGGGGCATCTGGGTGTAGTGAAAATGAAGAACTTAGCCAGAGCGTTTGTGTGGTGGCCAGGTATCGATGGAGACATCGAAGAAATGACCAAGGGCTGTCTAGGATGCCAGAAGGTCCAAAACGCCCCACCACAAGCCCCTCTACATCCATGGGAGTGGCCCTCATCTCCATGGCAAAGAGTACATATCGACTTTGCTGGTCCATTTATGGACTCAATGTTCTTAATCGCGGTGGATGGACACTCCAAGTGGCCGGAGGTAATAAAGATGTCCTCCACCACCACGGAAAAAACCATCACAGTATTAAGGACCATATTCGCCAGGAATGGGCTGCCTGAACAGATCTGTTCTGATAATGGACCGCAATTTGTATCCGAAGAATTCAGGAAGTTCTTAAAAAAACAATGGGGTTAAGCACTACACGTCCGCCCCATACCATCCCGCCACCAATGGATTGGCTGAAAGGTTTGTCCAGACCTTCAAGAAGGCCATAAAGGCCATGGGTAATGAAGACATAAATCTACAACATAAGGTAGATAACTTCTTGTTTGCGTACAGGAATGCAACACATGTGGTTACAAACCAAACCCCCGCCATGATGTTTTTCAATAGAAGACTAAGATGCCGGCTGGATTTGGTCAAGCCAAACGTCAGAAGGGACGTAGAGAACCGGCAATTTCAAAGCATGAATGAAAGGCCAACTAGAACCTTCCAGATAGGTCAACCAGTTTTGGCCCGGGACTACCGTACCGAGAAATGGCAGCCTGGAACTATTTGCACACGACTAGGACCGCTGATGTATACTGTGGACATTGGAGAAAGCATAATAAGGCGCCATGCTGACCAGATCATAGAGTCATCCGAAAAAGGACAACCTACACCACAACTCTATACGCCTAGTGATGAAGCAGAGATACCCATAGTATCTACCTCCGATCCGGTGATACTGGAACCAGATGAACCCGACACTGGCATTGAAGCCGAATCGACCTTGCCAAAAGAACCTACTACACCACCAAAACCTACTACACCACCGAGGCGTTATCCGGACCGAGTCAGGAAGCCTCCAGAGAGACTGAATTTGTAATTGATTAACTTCAGCAAATGTGTATATTATTGTTCTTGTAAAAATGTTATTTAATGATTACTTAAAATGTTATGTACGATTTATCTAAAAGGGGAGGAATTGTAGTGTATGTACCTTTAAGAGGAACTATGTTTTTGAAGCCCCTGTATACTGTAGTACCGGTAGTGACCACTCGGGTATATAAGCCTGTGTACCGTCTTGTGTAGTTAGTTCACCTCCAGACTTTGTTCAGTAAACACTTGTTAAATCAACTCCTGCATTCCGTGTCTCCATTAACACACGGATCTAACAGAAACCCTTCAAAATTTTAAGCCAAGCTTTAAATCAAAAGTCATTTTAAAATATAATCGCTAACCATTTGTGGTTAATAGCTAAGGAATCTTGAAATGTGACGAGGACTCCATTCTGGATTGTTATTCAGATTTTAAAATTGGGGGAGTAAATGTGCAGGGCTGTGGGGAAAGAACAGGGGGTAGTGGGACTAATTGGCGAGCTCTTTCAAAGAGCCGGCACAGGCACGATGGGCCGAATGGCCTCCTCCTGTGCTGTACGATTCTGTGAAATTTTTATAAGAACATAAGAATTAGGAGCAGGAGTCGGCCATACTGCCCCTCGAGCCTGCTCCGCCATTCAATAAGATCACGGCTGATCATCCAAATTCAGTACCCTGTCCCTGCCTTCTCCCCATATCCCTTGATCCCTTTAGCCTTAAGTTATCAATCTCTGTCTTGAATATACTCAACGACTCGGCACCCACAGCCCTCTGGGGTAGAGAATTCCAAAGATTCACCACCCTCTGAGTGAAGGCATTTCTCCTCATCTCAGTCCTAAATGGTCGACCCCTTATCCTGAGACTGTGACCCTTGGTTCTCGACACTCCAGCCAGGGGGAAACAGCCTCTCAGCATCTACCCTGTCGAGCCCTCCAAGAATGACTGCAGTAGCACAATGCACGTAACAGAAACGCAGTTTTACACGTGACTCAGTGCGTGACTCTTCTGTCATCTTCCAGATGAACAACTCCCGCCAGTGACCCATGGGGAGCCGATCACCGATCGGAGGAGTACGTTCCAGGCACATCTCGCTCCCGTAGTGACGCCAAAACAGGTTTGTGCCGGTGGGAATTGATGGGAGAAGGGAGTTCCAGGAATTCAGAAAATCTTACTTTATTTAACTATGCTAGCTGATTTGCAAAAAAAAAATAGCAAAGCGCATATGTACTTGAAAAGGAAAATATGCAGGATCAGTAAGCAGGGGACACAGATTTAAGGTTATTGGCAAAAGAACCATAAGAACATAATAGGAGCAGGAGTCGGCCATACGGTTCTTCGAGCCTGCTCCGCCATTCACTAAGATCATGGCTGATCTTCTACCTCAACTCCACTTTCCTGCACTATCCCCATGTCCCTTAATTCCCCAAAATCTATCGATCTCTGTCTTGAATATACTCACCGACTGAGCCTCCACAGCCCTCTGGGGTAGAGAATTCCAAAGATTCACCGCCCTCTGAGTGAAGAAATTTCTCCTCATCTCAGTCCTAAATGGCCGAGCGAGTTGTTGTGATCTGGAATGCGCTGCCTGAAAGGGAAGCCGATTCAATAGTAACTTTCAAAAGGGAATTGGATGGATACATGGAGGGGAAATGTGCAGGGCTATGGGGGGAGTGGGACTAATTGGAGAGCTCTTTCAAAGAGCCGGCACAGGCACGATGGGCCAAATGGCCTCCTTCTGTGCTGTACGATTCTACGATCTCTCATGGTATTGTTTATTGGATAGTTGGGAGGTTACGTTTTATAAGGCAGTTGAAATTGGTGTGGCATTGCTCATAAGTGAGACAACAGGGTTTGTGGTGAGAGATTAATGTAAGAATTGAAGAGGTTTGAGAGGATTTGAAGCGGGTTCGGAAAGTGAGGGGTGGTGAGGTGCTGGAAAGAAAAGTATTGCGGTTTTGTAGCGGGACTTGGGGTAAAGTAGTGAAGCGGGGGGGGGGCAGTGAGCAGTTGAGGAGGTGGATGAAGTAATGGTACGGTGCAACATAGGAACAGGAGGAGGCCATTCAGCCCCTCGAGCCTGTTAAAGTCAATTAGATCATGGCTGATCTGTACATAAGAACATAAGAAATAGGAGCAGGAATAGGCCCCTTGGCCCCTCGAGCCTGCTCCGCCATTCAATAAGGTCATGGCTGATCTTGGGTTCAAAGCCACTTCCCCGCCTGCTCCCCATAACCCTTCACTCCCTTATCTTGCAAAAATTTGTCTATCTCCACCTTAAATGTATTTAATGACCCAGCCTCCACGGCTCTCTGGGGTAGAGAATTCCACAGATTTACGACCCTCTGAGAGAAGAAATTCCTCCTCGTCTCAGTTCTAAAAGGGCGACCCTTTATTCTGAGACTGTGCCCCCGAGTTCTAGATTTCCCCACGAGGGGAAACATCCTCTCTGCATCTACCTTGTCGAGCCCCCTCAGTATCTTATGTTTCAATAAGATCACCTCTCATTCTTCTAAATTCCAATGAGTATAGGCCTAGCCTGCTCAACCTTTCCTCATAAGTCAACCCCTTCATCTCGGGTTTAACCCAGTGAATCGGTGTGGCTGTATCTTGACTCCATGTACCCGCCTTGGTTCCGTAACCCTTAATAATCCTAATGGAGGGATTTTAACACACGGACGAAAATGTTAAATTTGAGGTGTTGCTGAACCACGAGCCGGTGTAGGTCCGCGAGCACTGGGGTGTTATGCGAATGGGACTCGTTGCAAGTTAGGATATGGACAGCAGAGTTTTTGAATGAGCTCAAGTGAGCTAAATAAGTTAACGTGAGTTAAATGACTTTGAGGTATTTCACATACCAAAGCATTGTTGGTTTACGGTCTAATATAAAATCTGCTAATCCAGCTTCGAAAAAGTTAGTATCTCTTTTAAAAATAACATAAGATTTACCAAAAACGTTTTATAAGTACTTTCACTTTCATCTTTGAAGGTATTAAAAGGTAGAAATGTTGCCCGGCAGCAGATTGACACAGGGACACAGAGACAGGGCCCAAAGCCTGGGACTCGATTTAAAATGTTGCCCGGCAGCAGATTCACAAAGGGACAGAGAGACAGGCCCAAAAGCCTGGCACTCGATTTAAACCGCCCGGCCCAAAACAGCCCTGGCAAAGCCGGGCTCCCCCAGCTGGTATTTGTATAACTAGAGTTTACTTTATATACAGTAATTACAGGGTATATGGTAATCACCAAATCCAGAAATTAAAATCTACAACAGTCGATGTTGCCCTTGTACTGTTAACTCACCATTGCTCAAACATTATTGAGCACTAATTCAGTGAAAACCTTTGAAAAATTCTCAGTGAATTCAGACATTTTCCACACATCCTTTATCATACATTAAAAGAAAGACTTGCATTTCTATAGCGCCTTTCACGACCACAGGATGTCCCAAAGCGCACTACAGCCAATGAAGTACTTTTTTGAAGTGTAGTCACTGTTGTAATGTGGGAAAAGCAGCAGCCAATTTGCACACAGCAAGCTCCCACAAACCGCAATGTGATAATGACCAGATAATCTGGTTTTTTTTTTAGTGATGTTGGTGGAGGGATGAATAATTGCCATGACACAGGGGATAACTGCCCTGCCCTCTTTGAAATAGTGCACTGGGATCTTTTACGTCCACCTGAGAGAGCAGTCTGAGCCTCGGTTTAACGTCTCATCCGAAAGACATTAATCAGATGACACCGCCTAATTGACTCTCTCAATATGGAAGAGACCGAAACGCACATTACTCAAACAACCAGGATCTAACCACCAATTTGAGGAAATCAGTTATAATCAGCTGAAGGAAAACATTCTTTCGTGGCTTTCAGCCCCGTATCCTCACCATCAACAAGACCGCCTACTTCCACCTCTAATATCGCCCCTCTCCGCCCCGGCCTCAGCCCATCCGATGCGTATTTGGACTTTCAGAAGGCTTTCGATAAGGTCCCGCAATAGAGATTAGCATGCAAAGTTAAAGCACATGGGATTGGGGGTAAGGTACTGACTTGGATAGAGAACTGGTTGGCAGACAGGAAGCAAAGAGTTGGAATAAACGGGTCTTTTTCCGAGTGGCAGGCAGTGACTAGTGGGGTACCACAGGGATCGGTCCTTGGATCCCAGTTATTCACAATATATATTAATGATGATCTAGACGAGGGAACTAGATGTAATATCTCCAAGTTTGCAGACGACACAAAGCTGGGTGGGTGTGTGTGCTGTGAGGAGGATGCAGAGAAACTCCAGTATGATTTGGACAGGTTGGGTGACTGGGCAGATGCATGGCAGAGGCAGTATAATGTGGATAAATGCGAGGTTATCCACTTTGGTGGCAAAAACAGGAAGGCAGATTATTATCTGAATGGCAATAGATTGGGAGAAGGGGAAGTGCAGTTGTACAGGGCCTTGGTCGCCTTATCTGAGGAAGGATGTTCTTGCCATGGAGGGAGTGCAGCGAAGATTCACCAGACTGATACCTGGGATGGCAGGAATGACGTATGAGGAGAGATTGGGTCGAATGGGCTTATATTCGCTGGAGTTCAGAAGAATGAGAGGGGATCTCATTGAAACTTATAAAATTCTAACAGGACTAGACAGACGAGATGCAGGAAGGATGTTCCCGATGGCGGGGGAGTCCAGAACCAGGGGTCACAGTCTAAGGATAAGGGGTAAGCCACTTAGGACAGAGATGAGGAGGAATTTCTTCACCCAAAGAGTGGTGAACCTGTTGAACTCTCTAACACAGAAGGCAGTAAAGGCCAATTCATTAAATATATTCAAGAAGGAGTTAGATATATTTCTTAAGGCTAAAGGGATATGGGGAGAAAGCAGGGACAGGGTACTGAATTTGGATGATCAGCCATGATCTCATTGAATGGCGGAGCGGGCTCGAGGGGCCGAATGGCCTACTCCTGCTCCTATCTTCTATGTTTCTATGAGTCCCTCGTCCATGCCCTTTGTCGCCTCCAGACGCGGCTGTTCCCAGGCTTTCCAGTCATCCATGCTCCGTAAACATCAGCTCATCCAGAGCCCTGCTGCCTTTATTCCAGCCGGCACCAAGTCCTGCTCACCCACCGCTCCTGTCCTGGCCTTCTATGCCCGTGCATTCCACACCCTCGCAACTGTCCTAAGAATGTATTTTTTTTCTGGTTTCACTTTTAAGTAACTTGAGAGAGAAGAGCTGTGTATTTACATAGTGTCTTGTCTTGTCGTGTCCTTGGGATGTGGCCAGGCGCTTTATAGAATCACAGAATGGTACAGCACAGGAGGAGGCCATTCGGCCCATCGTGCCTGTGCCCGCCCTTTCAAAGAGCTCTCCAATTAGTCCCACTCCCACCCTGCTCTTTCCCCAGAGCCCTGCAAATTACAATTAACTTCTCTTCGGAGATGTGTTCATAAACAAAGACCTTCCTCATCAATAATTGAAAAAATTTCATTATCTCTTAACTCATATTAGTAATAGATTTATTTGACCAATGAAATGCTTTTTGAAGAGTTTGTTGAAATATTAAATGCCCAAAGGTTCCACGGGAGCCTTCCCAGGTCGTAGACTGACACAGCACAAAGGGAGGCCATTCGGCCCATCGTGCCTGTGCCGGCTCTTTGGTAAAGCTATCCCATTAATTCCACTCCCCCCTGCTCTTTCCCCACAGCCCTGCAAGTTTTCCCCCTTCACGTATTTCTCCAATTCCCCTTTTTGAAAGTTACTATTGAATCTGCTTCCACCGTCCTTTTAGGTCATCGCAACGCGCGGAGTTTAAAAAAAAACCAAATTCCGCTCGTCTCGCCTTTACATCCAGTTACTTAAATTTCAAGTATAGTCACCGTTGTGTAGGCAAACGCGACGGCCTATTTGGTTTGCACAGCGCGATCCCACAAACAGCAAGTGAGGTGAACGGCCAGTTTTAAAAACACACATGTTTTGGTTTGGTGGCAGAGGGAAGAATATTGGCCGGCACGCCTGGTGAACTCTAAACCAGCTTTAAACTCCAGCTGTGCTGCCGTTCTTGGAGAAGGCTCGAGAGGCAGCAGCAAATCCGAAAGGTTTACTTCTTTCTCGGGCTGGGCTGCAGAATTGCTGCCGCAGCCTCGCGGGGATAAACCCCCCCCCCCCCCCCATGAGGTATTTTCGGGCAAAACCAGAATCTCGCAAGCAGCTACCAAGGACACGTAACGCATGCAGCTTTCCTCGGGCATTTCTCCCGCAAATCGGAAACCTTCAGGGAAATCTAAGGTTCAGCATCTTTTTGACACTCCAGATTTATTGAGATTTTTGTCCTCGGCCACATGGGAGACTGGGGAGGTTTTTTTTAAATTCTTTAACGCTCATCATTTCATTATGCTATTTTATGTGATAGCCTACTCCTGCTCCTATTTCTTATGTTCTTATCCGTGCACTGGCAGAGATGTAGGCGTTTGAAAGTGGAAGTTAAGGTACTGTTTATAGAATCACAGAATCTTACAGTGCTGAAGGAGGCCATTTGGCCCATCGAGCCTGTGCCAGCTCTTTGAACGAGCTCTCCAATTAGTCCCAC
The DNA here is from genome assembly GCF_052327205.1 of Somniosus microcephalus. NCBI lineage: Eukaryota > Metazoa > Chordata > Chondrichthyes > Squaliformes > Somniosidae > Somniosus > Somniosus microcephalus. The sequence continues at coordinate 11,106,794 of NC_140993.1, forward strand.
TCCCCCCTGCTTTTTCCCCACAGCCCTGCACATTTTTCCTTTTCAAGTATTTATCCAATTCCCCTTTTGAAAGTTACTATTGAATCTGCTTCCACCGCCCTTTCAGGCAGCGCATTCCCGATCACAACAACTCGCTGCGTAACAATATCTCTCCTCATCTCCCCTCTGGTTCTTTTGCCAATTACCTTAAATCTGTGTCCTCTGGTTAGCGACCCTCCTGCCACTGGAAACAGTTTCTCCCTCTCTACTCTGTCAAAACCCCTCATAATTTTGAATGCTTCTATTAAATCCCCCCTTAACCCTTCTTTGCTCTAAGGAGAACAGCCCCAGCTTCTCCAGTCTCTCCACATAACTGAAGCCCCTCATCCCTGGTACAATTCTCGGAAATCTCCTCTGCACCCTCTCCAAGGCCGTGACATCCTCCCTAAAGTGTGGGGCCCAGAATTGGACACAATACTCCAGCTGGGGCCGAACCAGTGATTTATAAAGGTTTAATAATAATAATAATTCAACTTTATTGTCATTGTACAACGAAATGTGATCTTGCAAGCTCCCATGAGTCCAGTACAAATAACATTAACATTAAACGTAAATAGCACCGTCCTGGGAGAAGCAAAGTCACTGCGTCTGTGCGCGCCGCCATTCCATTTCCACCATTCCTCCTGTCCGACAATCTTCAGCCCAACGCCCGGGCCCGCTCACCAGCCGCCCCTCCCGGGGCTCCTTCCGTGACCTTGTCACCAACCGCTCCTCCTCGGGGCTCTTTCCGTGACCTTCTGCACCTGGTCTTCCCTGCTGGTCACCCCTCCAGGTACTAACCAGGCCTGGCTCTGCTTAGCTTCCAAGCCTTGCCAGTGACCCTGTCCCTAGTCCCAAGAACAGGGCTTCCTTCCTTTTGTACTCATTTACACATAACTACTACAACAACAACTTGTATTTATACAGCGCCTTTAACGTAGTAAAACCTCCCAAGGTGCTTCACAGGAGCGATTATCAGACAAAATTTGACACCGAGCCACATAAGGAGATATTAGGACAGGTGACCAAAAGCTTGGTCCAAAGAGGTAGGTTTTAAGGAGCGTCTTAAAGGAGGAGAGAGAGACAGAGAGGTTTAGGGAGGGAAGCCCAGGCAGCTGAAGGCACGGCCGCCAATTGTTGAGTGATTAAAATCAGGGATGCTCAAGATGCCAGAATTGGAGGAGTGCAGATATCTTGGAGGATTGTGGGGCGGGAGGGGGTTACAGAGATAGGGAGGGGTGAGGCCATGGAGGGGTTTGGAAACAAGGATGAGAATTTTGAAATCGAGGTGTTGCTTAACTGGGAGCTAATGTAGGTCAGCGAGCACAGGGGTGATGGGCGAACGGGACTTGGTGCGAGTTAGGACACGGGCAGTCGAGTTTTGGATGAGGTGACATTTACAGAAGGTAGAACATGGGCGGCCAGACAGGAGTGCGTTGGAATAGTCAAGTCTAGAGGTAACAAAGGCATGCATGAGGGTTTCAGCAGCAGATAAGCTGAGGCAGGGGCGGAGTCGGGCAATGTTCCGGAGGTGGAAATAGGCTTTCGGTAGCTTATCTTGCGGTCAAATACGACGCCAAGGTTGTGAGCGGTCTGGTTCAGCCTCAAAGTTGCCAGTGAGAGGGATGGAGTCGGTGACCAGGGAACGGAGTATGTGACGGGGACTGAAGACGATGGCTTTGGTCTTCCCAATATTTAATTGGAAGAAACTTCTGCTCATCCAGTACTGGATGTCGGACAAGCAGTCTGACAATTGAGACAGTGGAGGGGTTGAGAGAAGAGGTAGAGCTGGGATGTTGTCAGTGCACATGTACATTTCGGATGATGTCGCCGAGGGGCAGCATGTAGATGAGAAATAGGCGGGGACCTTGGGGGGTAGATAGATCCTTGGGGGACCCCCAGAGGTAACGATGCTGGGTTGGGAAGAGAAGCCATTGCAGATGATTCTTTGGTTACAACTGGCTGGATAAGAATGGAACCAGGCGAGTGCAGTCCCACCCAACTGGACGAGGGGTTCGAGGAGGTTGGTGTGGTCAGCCAGGTCACGATGGGCGAAGAGGGCTAGTTTACCAAGGTCACAAGTTGGAAAAACATCCCAAGTCACTTGCAAGCAAGGAAAAATGGTTGCTGAGCCAAAGGAGCGGCGATCAAAAGCTCTGTTGAAGAGGAGGGTTTGAAAGGAAGAGGGGCAAGGCCTTTAGGGAGGGAATTTCAGAGCATGGGACCTTGGCAGCTATAGGCATGGCCACCAATGACAGGGTGAAGGGGGGATGCACAGGAGGGTCGAGTGGGAGGAACGGAGAATTCGATGTGCAAGCTCTAAGACTCAAGGAGGTTACAGAGATGGGGAAGGGCAAAACCAGGAAGAGATTTAAACAGAAGGAAGAGAATTTTAAGTTTGAGGCTTTGGGGGAATCAGAAGCCACTGCAGGGTTACTAAGGGTAATGGACGATTGAGATTTGGTGCACGACACCCATAGCAGAGCCTTGGCTGAGGTGAAGTTTATGGAGGATGGGAGGCACTGCAGGATTTGAGTCCGGAAGTGATGATAAAGCAAGGATGAGGGTTTCGGCAGTAGATGGGCTGAGGTGGGCGATGTTCCAGAAGTGGAAATTGGTGGCCTTGGTGATGGAGATGATATGGAGTCAGAAGCTCAACTTTGGGGTCAAACAGGACACCAAGGTTCCAAACAGTCCGGTTCAGCCGGAGGCGGTGGCCATGGTGGGTGATGGGATCGGTGGTGAGGGAATGGACTTTGTGGCAGGGGCCGAAGACATTGGTTTCAGTCTTCCACTGGAGTTTTTAAAATTTGTTCCTTGGTAATGGGCATCGCTGGCAAGGCCGGCATTTATTGCCTATCCCTAGTTGCCCTTGAGAAGGTGGTGGTGAGCCGCCTTCTTGAACCGCTGCAGTCCGTGTGGTGAAGGTGCTCCCACAGTGCTGTTAGGGAGGGAGTTCCAGGATTTTGACCCAGTGACGATGAACGTTGGTCGTGAAAGGCGCTGTAGAAATACAAGTCTTTTTGTTCTATACTTTTTTTTTACATTTGGCAACCATAAGGTGAATGAATTTGCAGTTTTCTTGTCAAATACCGGAACCCCTGTAGGTAATTGGCTAAAGAACCAGAGGGGGAGATGAGAATTTTTATGCAGCGAGTTGTTGTGATCTGGAATGCGCTGCCTGAAAGGGCGGTGGAAGCAGATTCAATAGTAACTTTCAAGAAGGGGAATTGGAGAAATACTCAAAGGGCAAAAATGTGCAGGGTTGTGGGGAAAGAGCAGGGGGGAGTGGGACTAATTGGAGAGCTCTTTCAAAGAGCCGGCACAGGCACTGTTGTATCCGTGTGTTAATGGAGACACGGAATGCAGGAGTTGGTTTAACAGGTGTTTACTGAACACAGTCTGGAGGTGAACTAAAAGATACAAGACACTATACAGGCTTATATAGCCCGAGTGGCCACTACCGGCATTACAGTACGCAGGGGCTCTTAAAGGCACATACACCACAATTCCTCCCCTTTTAGACAACCAGTACATAACATTTTAAGTAATCATTAATTAACATGTTTACAAGAACAATAATCTACACATTTGCTGCAGTTAATCAATATAAGTCAGTCTCTCTGGAGGCTTCCTGACTCGGTCCGGATAACGCCTCGGTGGTGTAGTAGTTTTCGGTGGTGTAGTAGGTTCTTTTGGCAAGGTCGATTCGGCTTGAATGCCAGTGTCGGGTTCATCTGGTTCCAGTATCACCGGATCGGAGGTAGATACTATGGGTATCTCTGCTTCATCATTAGGCGTATAGAGTTGTGGTGTAGGTTGTCCCTTTTCGGATGACTCTATGATCTGGTCAGCATGGCGCCTTATTATGCTTTCTCCAATGTCCACGGTATACATCAGCGGTCCTAGTCATGTGCAAATAGTTCCAGGCTGCCATTTCTCGGTACGGTAGTCCCGGGCCAAAACTTGTTGACCTATCTGGAAGGTTCTAGTTGGCCTTTCATTCATGCCTTGAAATTGCCGGTTCTCTACGTCCCTTCTGATGTTTGGCTTGATCAAATCCAGCCGGCATCTTAGTCTTCTATTGAAAAACATCATGGCGGGAGTTTGGTTTGTAACCACATGTGTTGCATTCCTGTATGCAAACAAGAAGTTATCTACCTTATGCTGTAGATTTATGTCTTCATTACCCATGGCCTTTATGGCCTTCTTGAAGGTCTGGACAAACCTTTCAGCCAATCCATTGGTGGCGGGATGGTATGGGGCGGACATGTAGTGCTTAACCCCATTGTTTTTTAAGAACTTCCTGAATTCTTCGGACACAAATTGCAGTCCATTATCAGAACAGATCTGTTCAGGCAGCCCATTCCTGGCAAATATGGTCCTTAATACTGTGATGGTTTTTTCCGTGGTGGTGGAGGACATCTTTATTACCTCCGGCCACTTGGAGTGTGCATCAACCGCGATTAAGAACATTGGCCTAGAAATTCAGTAAGGCGCTGCAAGCTTTGCACCCAGTTACCGCCTAAAGAGGGTTTCTGCGCCAGTATAGGAGGTTGCGCTGATATTGAGCTCGGCGGTAATGGCGGCGGTAGCCGGTAGCGCTGCGCCGGCACCGATGACGTCATCGGTGTGCGCAGTGCCCCGTTTCCGCCCCGATGCCGGCCCGACGCCCATATTCAGTTGCCGCCGCCTCCTCCGTGGCAGCCGCTACTAACATCCGGAGACCAGGGCCTTACTGCAGCCTTAGTGGGGCGCATAAAGGTGGAGGTGCGGCCGGCCGCTTTTTCGGCGGCCGCCTGCCCGCACCTCCTTCCCCGGCCTCCTCCACCACCCCCCCCGCGGCATTGCCGGCTGCTTTCCGCGAGCCCGGCACTTCTCCGTGGTGCCGGGCTCATTTGCCGGCACAATCCAGCGGCGATCTCCCCGTTGCAGGCACCTCCACCTTAAGAGAAGGAAGAGGCCTGCAGTACCGCAGCCTGCTGCACCGCATCGGGTGGCGCAGCGGCACTTAGAGCGCTGAAATTCAGTTTCTGCGCCCCAAGCGGGGGCGGGCACACCCTGGAATAGCGGCCGGTTCCGACTTGGGGCACAAAAAGCGAATATCGGACGGTCGCACATGGCTCCGCGCCCAGCGCTAACTTTTGGCCGTTAGCCAGCTGGCGGGGCCATAGTGAATTTCTAGGCCATTGAGTCCATAAATGGACCAGCAAAGTCGATGTGTACCCTTTGCCATGGAGATGAGGGCCACTCCCATGGATGTAGAGGGGCTTGTGGTGGGGCGTTTTGGACCTTCTGGCATCCTAGACAGCCCTTGGTCATTTCTTCGATGTCTCCATCGATACCTGGTCACCACACAAACGCTCTGGCTAGGTTCTTCATTTTCACTCCACCCAGATGCCCCTCGTGAAGCTCCTTTAGCACTTTATCCTGGAGTTTGGGTGGAATCACCACTCTGGATCCACACATCAAGGTTCCTCGGCACACTGACAGCTGTTCTCTTCTTTGCGAGAATGCTGGCAACAGTGGTTCGCCATGTGCTGGCCATCCCTTCACCGTTAAATCGTAGACTCGTGAGAGAGTCGGGTCATTTCTCGTTTCCTTTTCAATGGTAGAATTTGTTACTGGTAGACATTCCACTATGGTTGAGTGGAACAACTCCACTGGGTCCACTGTAGGTGCCTCTTCTACCGTTGGCAACAGTAGACGCGATAAACCGTCAGCATTTCCATGCTGTTTTGATCCTTTGTATTCTATGTCATATTGGTGTGCCCCTAGGAAAAGGGACCACCTCTGTAGCCTTTGCGCTGTCATAATGGGAACGCCCTTTTTAGGGTTGAATATGGAGACGAGGGGTTGATGGTCAGTCAACAAGGTAAATTTTTGTCCGTGTAGGTAATGGTTGAATTTCTTCACTCCCCATACCAGGCTGAGTGCTTCCCTGTCGATCTGGGCATAGTTACGCTCAGCTGAGTTCAATGAGCGTGACGCAAAAGCTATCGGCCGCTCCGAGCCATCAGGGAATCTATGCGATAATACCGCTCCTACGCCGTAAGGGGATGCATCGCACCCCAGTCTGATTGGCAGTGATGGGTTGTAATGAGCCAAAACTTCCTTGGACATGATCAAGCCTTTGCATTTATGGAAGGCACGTTTACAGTCTTTGCTCCATTTCCAAATTACTCCCGTTTGTAGCAGTTCATTAAGAGGGTGCAGAACAGTTGACAAGTTCAGTAAAAATTTATGATAGTAATTTATCAATCCCAGGAACGACCTTAATTGTGAGACATTTTTAGGTGCTGGGGCTTTTATGACCGCTTCAATTTTTTCAGGTGACTTATGCAACCCTTCGTCGTTAATTATGTGGCCACAATATGATATTTGTTTCTGGAAAAATTCGCACTTGGGGCGATTTGCTCGTAGGCCCCGTTCTCTCAGCCTAGTGAGCACCTGCTCCAAATTGGCAAGGTGCTCATTGTCGTTTTCTCCTGTTGCAAGGATGTCGTCTAGGTAGCATTGAGTCCCCGGAATCCCTTGCAGGACTTGCTCCATAGCTCTTTGCCAGATAGCTGGAGCTGATGCTACTCCGAAAGCCAGTCGATTGTACTGGTACAGGCCTTTGTGTGTGTTTATCGTGAGATACTTTTTAGAGGCCTCCTCAACCTCCATCTGTAGATATGCCTGTGCCAAGTCAATTTTGGTGAAACGTTTCCCTCCGGATAGTGAGGCGAAAATATCTTCTATCCTCAGAAGAGGATACTGTACCGTGTGAAGGACCGGGTTTACAGTCACCTTGAAGTCCCCACAGATGCGAATTTTTCTCTGTTCTTCAGATTTATCATTATTCAACGTTTTCTTCATGACCGGGACGATGGGTGTTGCCCACTCGCTCCAATCTATCTTGGATAACACGCCTGCCTTTTCCAAATTCTCCAGCTCTGCCTCGACTGCTGGACGAATTGCGTATGGCACCGGCCTTGCCTTAAAAAACTTGGGAATTGCCGCATCTTCCACTTTTGTTGAGGCGGTGACGCCTTTCAAGGTTCCTAGTTCCTGTTGAAACACTTCTTTGGCGTTGGCCAAGATGTCTTTTAATCGTTCAGGTATGACGTCATCATCATTTTTTTTTCTTCTTGGTCACCGTCAGTGCCTGAATGGAGTGCCAGTCTAAACGTATCTTCCTGATCCATTCACGTCCCAACAGCGGTGGACCACCATCTTGCAGAACGTATAAATACAACTTCTGTATTTCCTTGCCGTTGTATACAACAGGCACCCTTATTTTCCCTCTGGGGTATACTTTCTGCCCCGTATATGTTTTCAAGATAATGGATGTGTCTTTCATCAAAGGTATATGCAGCAATAGCCGCTCGTAATCCCGTCGACTTATGACGGTCAGAGCTGATCCTGTATCTAGCTCCATTTTAACTGGGGACCCCGCTATCGTGAGGGTAACCCAAATGGTCTGGTAATCTTCTTTGGCAATTACATTATGTAATTTGAGACAGCTTAGTCTCTTGTTTCCGGAGTCGCTATCGCTCTTCAGGTCTTTGGAGCTACTGTCCGTCATCATTTGTACCTTTCTGTACTTTTCCTTATTGATTTTTTTTCTGTCAGTGGATTTTTTGTTTCCAGATCGGCATACACGTGCAATGTGTCCCATCTTTCCGCATTGCCTGCATGCTTTGTCCTTGAACCAGCAGTCCCTCTGGTCATGGGTGGATCTGCCGCAGCGATAACATCTCTCGAAACCCTGTGTCATTTCATGGGTGCCGAAGTCCTGTGGCTTTTGCTGTATCTCTGCAGCTCCTCTTGTTGCTGCTTCGTATGATTCAGCCACACTGAAAGCCTTGTCCAGTGTTAAATCTTTCTCAGAAAGTAGCCTTTCCTGTGTTCCTTCACTTAGGAGGCCGCAGACGAATTTGTCTCGAAGAGAATCTGCCAGTCCTGCCCCGAATTGGCAGTGCTTTGACAGCTTCCTTAATTCGGTGAGATAATCAGCGTTACTTTCATTCTTGTGCTGATTCCTCCTGAAGAATTTGAATTGTTCCGCTATCAGCAGCGGTGTTGGGTTTAAGTGCTCCTGTAGGGTATCAACAATTTCCTTAAAATTCTTGTCCATCGGTTTGGCTGGAGTGATTAAGTTTCGTAACAGCCCGTATGTCCTTGCGCCCATTAGATTTAGAAGTACCGATGCCTTTTTATCATCCTCTATTTCATTCGCTGTGCAATATACCTCCACTCTTTCCACATATGTGGTCCAATCCTCTACATCACTACCGACAGTCTTAGGATCCTGAAAAAAAAATGGCGCCTCCCGCGCTTTCCTTTCTTCCCTGCCGAGAAAAAATGGCACCTCCCGTGCTTTCCTGCCGCTGCCGCTGCTGACAACGCTGTTCTCCGCGGTTTTTATTTATACAGATATTTTTAATAGTTGCAGACTCGTTCCCGCCGGACTCTCTGGGACTTTTCCCTCCCTCTGCTTGGTCCGAACGCCGACCTGCTTTGCAGCGCTGGCCGTCTCCCGAGTGCTCCACCCGCCGCCTCTGTTTGCCTCCGCCTTCGCTGCTCGGCCCCGCTGCAGAGCCAGCCGATCGAGCCCCAGCCCGCCGCCCAGGAAGGATTATTGCAGTACCTGCCACCAGCCCGGCTAGCTGGTGAAACCACAGTTTTTTCTTTTTTTTTCTTCAACCTTCATCTGAGGAATCGATCTCCTTGAGGTGCTGCCGAATTGCAGGTAAGTCCGTTTCCAATTCGTCGCCACTGTTGTATCCGTGTGTTAATGGAGACACGGAATGCAGGAGTTGGTTTAACAGGTGTTTACTGAACACAGTCTGGAGGTGAACTAAAAGATACAAGACACTATACAGGCTTATATAGCCCGAGTGGCCACTACCGGCATTACAGTACACAGGGGCTCTTAAAGGCACATACACCACAGGCACGATGGGCCGAATGGCCTCCCTCTTGTGCTGCGTCATTCTATGATTCTGGGACTGCCCCTTTTGGAAACTTTGGCCATTTGATATTTCCACAAACTCTTCAAAAGCATTTCACCGGTAGAATAAATGTTTTTTGCTAATGAGTTTAATAATGAGTTAAGAGATGATGAAAACATGTTTATTATTACAAGGAAAGTCTTTGTTTATAAACACATCTCCAAAGAGAATTTAATTGCTATTTTATGAGCTCTTTAGGAACTTTTTTGATTTGAAAAGAGATTTTAATTTCTCCCGGCTTACTGCAGCCCATACTACATTAACCTGACATTTGCATCCTTGCCTTTTGCATTAGCTCATAATGATGACAAGAGATCAAATTAGGCCTTCGGAATCAAAGGAGAAAAGCTGATTTGATGCTTCATGAATACTTTTATGTCCATTTAGAATTGGAACCTTTTGTATAATTTATGAAGTTGTAACAAAATGCGCCAGTGAGGGTGAAAAGCAGCCAATTAGAGACCTAATGAAAAGTGTGCTTATCTTGGAGAATTAAGAGCTGACTGTACAAAATACATCATTAAATATTCAGGGTAATTTATTTCCATTAAATGTAGATTTTTAAAATAAAAAAAACAAATTTCTTTTGTGAATTTGCTTATTTTTTATAGATTGACTTAGCAAATAAGATCATAAGAATTAGGAGCAGGAGTCGGCCATTCGGCCCCTCGAGCCTGCTCCGCCATTCAATAAGATCATGGCTGATCTTCGACCTCGACTCCACGTTCCCGCCCGATCCCCATATCCCTCGATTCCCCTAGAGTCCAAAGATCTATCGATCTCAGCCTTGAATATATTCAGTGACTCAGCATCCACAGCCCTCTGGGGCAGAGAATTCCAAAGATTCACAACCCTCCGAGTGAAGAAATTCTTCCTCCACCTCCGTCCTAAATGGTTGGCCCCTTATCCTGAGACTAGAAAGAAAGACTTGCATTTATATAGCGCTTTTCACTTCCTCATGCCCCCATAGTCCTAGAGTCGAGTACATAATCCAGTCTGGTACTTCAGTGCAGCACTGAGGGAAGACTACATCATCAGAGGTGCCATCTTTCGGACGAGACGTTATCTACCTCTCCGGACAGCCGTAAAAGTTACTGTGGTGCTACTCAAAGAAGAGTGTGGGGCAGGCTTTAATGGTGTCCTAGGCAACATTTGTCCCTCAACCAACACCCCTGAAAACAGATTAAATCATTTTTTCTTTTATTCGTTCATGGGATGTGGGCGTCGCTGGCAAGGCCAGCATTTATTGCCCATCACTAATTGCCCTTGAGACTGTGGTGATGACCCATTTGTTAATTAATAGCTCACTAAGAGCACAATTGGGCACGTTCCCTTTGTTCACTATTTATAATGAAATCATAAATGTATTTTAAAATGACGTCTTTTATGATTTTATTATAAGCAGTAAACAGCAATTGGAGCAAATCTCCCAACATGGCGATTTTTATATGCCATGTTCCTTTGAAGTTCATTTGTCCTACATTAACTAACCCCACTTTTCTTCAGTAAAGAACCTGCATTTCTACACCTTTTACCACCTCAGGACGTCCCATAACGTTTCCCAGACAATGAAATACTTTCTGAAGTGTAGTCACTGTTGTAATGTAGGAAATGCGGCAGCCAATTTGCGCACAGCAAGCTCCCACAAGCAGCAATGTGATGATGACCAGATCATCTGTTTTTAGTGATGTTGATTGAGGGATAAATATTGGCCAGGACACCGGGGATAACTCCCCCTGCTCTTCTTCGAAATAGTGCCGTAGGATTTTTTCTATCCATCTGAGAGAGCAGACGGGACCTTGGTTTAACGTCTCATCTGAAAGACGGCACCTCCGACAGTGCAGCACTCCCACAGCATTGCTCTTTTAAAAAAATTTGTGGGCGTCACTGGCAAGGCCAGCATTAATTGTCCATCCCCTAATTGCCCTTGAGAAGGTGGTGGTGAGCCACCTTCTTGAACCGCTGCAGTCCGTGTGGTGAAGGTGCTCCCACAGTGCTGTTAGGGAGGGAGTTCCAGGATTTTGACCCAGCGACGATGAAGGATCGGCGATATACTTCCAAGTCAGGATGGTGTGGAACTTGGAGGTGGTGATGTTCCCATGCACCTGCTGCCCTTGTCCTTCTAGGTGGAAGAGGTTGCGGGTTTGGGAGGTGCTGCCGAAGGAGCCTTGGCGAGTTGCTGCAGTGCATCTTGAGAGCGTCAGCCTAGAATTTGAGCTCATTTCTCTAGAGTGGGGCTTAAAACCATGGCCTTCTCACTCGGTGGGGTGAGTGCTACCCCACTTGAGCCACGGCTGAAACACAACCTCTTCCCAAATTGCTGTAAGCTTTTCCATTTATCTATATCAAAAAATCAAAGTACAGTATTATTATATAAATATAAGGACAGAGTGGATGACTTCAAAATCAGAAAATCACAGAATAGCACAGCACAGAAGGAGGCCATTCGGCCCATCGAGCCTGCGCCGGCTTTTCGAAGAGCAATCCAGTTAGTCCTGCTCCCCTCGCTTTTTCCCCATATCCCTGCAATTTTTTCTTCCTTCCAGTATTTATCCAATTCCCTTTTGAAAGCTATTGATGAAACTGTTTCCACTGCCCTGTTGGGCAATGCATTCCTAAAATGGGGAATGAATTGGATCTGTGGCCCTGAAGGATGTGCAGTCCAACCCGAGGCAGCAGAGGTGAAGAAACCCCTTTGAGAACGGCTTTTGAAATAGAATGGCAGATAACGATCGTATTTTTGGTCAAAATCCAGGTCCGGATTTTCCTCGCGCTCAGATACCCGGCTAATGAGACGCCGGGGGCACAGAAGCTTAAGGAGGAATCTAATCGAGATTTCCAGATTCACTGAGTTGATTTATAAGTGTAGAAGCACATCATAACCCCACTCATGACTGTCATTCTGTCATGAAAGGGTGAGCCATGTGATGATGTAATTATCAATCGTACACATGGAATCAATTGTTGACTCTGGAATAGCTTATTTTTTGTTCCTCCAGATTTCGGCCTGATTGTAATATCATGACTAAATTGGAATGCTCTTCAAAGAGCCGGCACAGACACGACGGGCCAAATGGCCTCTTTCTGTGCTGTGATAATATGATGAAAGTGTAGATCAGCATGGGTTGAATAAAACTAGGGGAAGGGAAATTAACGTGAATCACAACTACTGTGCGGGGTCGATGGAAAGGAAGACTAGCTCTTGTAGAAAGTGTTTTATCAAGTCCCGGGAACACCTCAGTTATACAAGAATTAGGAGCAGGAGTCGGCCACATGGCCCTTCGAGCCTGCTCCGCCATTCAATAAGATCATGGCTGACCTTCGACCAAAACTCCACTTTCCCGCCCATTTCCCTTGATTCCCCTAGAGTCCAAAAATCTATCGATCTCTGTCTTGAATAGACTCAACGACTGAGCCTCCACAGCCCTTTCGGGTAAAGAATTCCAAAGATTCACCACCCTCTGAGTGAAGACATTTCTCCTCATCTCAGTCCTAAATGGCCGACCCCTTATCCTGAGACTGTGACCCCTGGTTCTAGACTCCCCAGCCAGGGGGAAACATCCTCCCTGCATCTACCCTGTCAATCCCCTTCAGAATCTTGTATGTTTTAATGAGATCACCTCTCATTCTTCTAAACTCCAGAGAGTATCGGCCCATTCTACACAATCTCTCCTCATAGGACAACCCTCTCATCCCAGGAATCAATCTCGTGAACCTTCGTTGCACCGCCTCCAAGCCAAGTATATCCTTCCTTAGGTACAGAGAGCAAAACTGTGCACAGTACTCCAGGTGTGGTCTCTCCAAATCCCTATACAATTGTAGTAAGACTTCCTTGCACTTGTACTCCAACCACCTTTTTTTAATTTGTTTATGGGATCAGGGCGTCGCTGGCAATGCCAGCATTTATTGCCCATTCCTAGTTGCCCTTGAGAAGGTGGTGGTGAGCCGCCTTCTTGAACTGCTGCAATCCGTGTGGTGAGGGTACTCCCACAGTGCTGTTAGGGAGGGAGTTCCAGGATTTTGACCCAGCGACGATAACGGATCGGCGATATACTTCTAAGTCAGGATGGTGTGTGACTTGGAGGGGCACTTGGAGGTGGTGGTGTTCCCATGCTCCTGCTGCCCTTGTCCTTTTAGGTGGAAGAGGTCGCGGGTTTGGGAGGTGCTGCCGAAGAAGCCTTGGCGAGTTGCTGCAGTGCATCTTGTAGATGGTACACACTGCAGCCACGGTACACCGGTGGTGGAGGGAGTGAATGTTTAAGGTGGTGGATGGGGTGCCAATCAAGTGGGCTGCTTTGTCCTGGATGGTGTCGAGCTTCTTGAGTGTTGTTAGAGCTGCACTCATCCAGGCAAGTGGAGCGTATTCCATCACACTCCTGACTTGTGCCTTGTAGATGGTGGAAAGGCTTTGGGGAGTCAGGAGGTGAGACACTTGCCGCAGAATACCCAGCCTCTGACCTGCTCTTGAAGCCACAGTATTTATGTGGCTGGTTCAATTACGTTTCTGGTTAATGGTGACCCCCCAGGATGTTGCTAGTGGGGGATTCGGCGATGGTAATGCCATTGAATGTCAAGGGGAGGTGGTTAGACTCTCGCTTGTTGGAGCTAGTCATTGCCTGGCACTTCTGTGGCGCGAATGTTACCTGCCACTTATCAGCCCAAGCCTGAACGTTCTCCAGGTCTTGTTGCATGTGGAGTTGCGAATGGCGCTGAACACTGCAGTCATCAGCGAACATCCCCATTTCTGTCCTTATGTTGGAGGGAAGGTCATTGATGAAGCAGCTGAAGATGGTTGGGCCTGGGACACTGCCCTGAGGAACTTGTGTAGCGATGTCCTGGGACTGGGACCTTCAACAACCACAACCATCTTCCTTTGTGCTAGGTATGACTCCAGCCAGTGGAGAGTTTTCCCCTTGATTCCCATTGACTTCAGTTTTAGTAGGGCTCCTTGATGTCAGACTCGGCCAAATGCTGCCTTGATGTTAAGGGCAGTCACTCCCACCTCACCTCTGGAATTCAGCTCTTTTGTCCATGTTTGGACCAAGGCTGAAATGAGGTCGGGAGCCGAGTGGTCTTGGCAGAACCCAAACTGGGCATCAGTGAGCAGGTTATTGGTGAGTAAGTGCCGCTTGATAGCACTGTATATGACACCTTCCAATACTTTGCTGATGATTGAGAGTAGACTGATGGGACGGTAATTGGCCGGGTTGGATTTGTCCTGCTTTTGCCCTTGCAATAAAGACCAACATACCGCTTGCCGAACCTGCATGCTAACTCTGTTTCCTGTACAGCGACACCCATATCTCTCTCAACACCAACATTTAATAGTTTCGCACCATTTCTATTCTTCCTACCAAAGTGAATAACCTCGCATTTCCCCACATTATACTCCATCTGCCACCTTATTGCCCACTCACTTAACCTGTCTATATCTCTGCAGGCTCTTTGTGTCCTCCTCACAGCTTACTGTCCCACCCAGCTTTGTATCGTCGGCAAACTCGGCTACATTATCAAAGTGCAGTTGACTATTCTTTTATTGGCAGACGTGGCAGCCATTTTAGGCATAGCAAGATCCTACAGCCAGCAATGGGATGAATGGGCAGCTTATTTATTTACTTGCGGTGACGTTGCTCGAGGGTGGAATGTTGGCAGGACACGGGTGTATTTCCTGCGCACTCACATGTAGTTCCTGGGGATAGTCAATATCTATCTAAATTTCCAGGACAGACAAATGGGCCTTGGTCAACACGAGGCTTTCTTAGTGCTATGAATGGACCTTTAGTTTAGATTGTGCTGGTGCATACGTTGTGTTCTAACAGATTAGGGAAATCCCTGACAACAACACCTTGCATTTATATAGCGCCTTTAACGTGGTAAACCATCCCAAGGCGCTTCACAGGAGCGTAAATCAGACAAAATTTTACACCGAGCCACATGAGGAGATATTAGGGCAGGTGACCAAAAGCTTGGTCAAAGAGTTGGGCTTGAAGGAGGGGAGAGAGGCGGAGAGATTTAGGGAGGGAATTCCAGAGCTTAGGGCCCAGGCAGCTGAAGGCACATCTGCCAATGGTGGAGCAAAGGAAATCTGGAATGCTCAAGAGGCCAGAATTGGAGGAGCGCAGAGATCTCGGGGGAGTTGTAGGGCTGGTGGAGGTTACAGTGATAGGGAGGGGGGGGGGTGAGGGATTTGAAAACCAGGATGAGAATTTTGAAATCGAGGCATTGCCAGACCAGGAGCTGAGGTAAGGCACGAGTTCCATCTTTCTCCCAGTTTATATCCCGTTTCCCTTCCGGCCATGTCGTTTGCTCACTCTGGTCTAGGGTCAGCAATTCCACTATCACATCTTTCTTGTATTGTCGCGATGCCAACCCACTTGCTCAATATGCAAACTTGCCTGAGGATTGTGTGAAGATCGTAATCTCACCATCTGCTCTTACTGATCAATAGCCCTCATACAGTAATCAAATGGTCAACAGTCCGAACAATGGGATCAGATGGGCAGTAGCCCAAACAATGGGATCAGATGGTCAGTAGCCCAAACAATGGGATCAGATGGGCAGTAGCCCAAACAATGGGATCAGATGGTCAGTAGCCCAAACAATGGGATCAGATGGTCCACTCATCAGTACCTCGCACAATATGATCAAACAGGGTTTTAGTTTTCTGTTGCATCACCCGAAACTTATTCTATCTTGCTGTCGTATCATCCGAAACTTATTAACCCTATGTTTGAATTCTACTATTCCCACCCTGCTTCCTTACACTTCCATCACTTCAAAGTTAGTCCGACAACAGCTTCCCTGTGAGCTCCGCCAGCGAGAAGGACAAGAGCAACAATATCGGGTTAACGCCATAACCTGCAGGTTCCCTTCCAAGTTGAGCACCACCCTGACTCTCCTTCATCGTCGCTTTGTCCGAGTCCTAGAATCATAGAATGGCTACAGCACGGAAGAAGGCCATTCGGCCTGTCGAGCCTGTGTCATCCTGGACATCTTCACCTGATGCCATTGTTGGGGAACCATCAGGGCAATGTCTGTAGCAATTCAAGAAGGTGGTCCACACCCCTCCATCAGCTCAGGGCAGCTAGCGATGGGCAATAGATGCCCCGGCCTTGCCATTCATTGATTATGCATTAAGGGCCTGGAGTGCAATATAATCTCAGCTGCCATTTGGGTAAAACGGGACTTGGTGCAAGTTGGGACACGGGGCAGCAGAGTTTTAGATGAGCTCAGGTTTACGGAAAGTGGAAGATGAGAGACCGGCCGGACCGGAGCGCATTGGAGTAATCGAGTCTGGAGATGACCAAGGCGGGGATGAGGGTTTCGGCAGCAGGGGCGGAGGTGGAAGTAGTCGGACTTGCCGATGGAGATGATATGTTGCGGGGGCGGGGGGTGGGGGGGGGGTCAGGTTCAAATAGGAGGCAGAGGTTGCAAACAGTCTGGCCCAGCCTGAGACCGTGACCGGGAGGAAGATGGAATGCAGGATATATTAGCGATTCAACCGTAGAAATGGTCTGTGAATGATGGTAAACTGAGGCTCGAGGCAATAACTGAAAGGAACACAATAGAATTTGCTGTACTTCTCCAGCTCAACAACAGCAACTTGCATTTATATAGCGCCTTTAATGTAGTAAAACGTCCCAAGGTGCTTCACGGGAGCGATTATCAGACAAAATTTGACACCGAGCCCCATAAGGAGATATCGAAGAGGCAGGTTTTAGGGAGCATTTTAAAGGAGGAGAGACGGAGAGGTTTAGGGAGGGAATTCCGGATCTTGGGGGCCCAGGCAGCTGAAGGCATGGCCGCCAACGGTGGAGTGATGGAAATCGGGGAAACGCGAGAGGCCGGCGTAGCGCAAGCCTCTGAGAAGCGCAAACTGATGACGGTCACGCTTTTGTGCGGAGGAGCGTGAAAGAAATATTTGCCCAATTAAAAGTTGAAGTTATCTACTGTTTATTCTATTGTTTCAATACATACTGAATTGGAGAGAAAGAGAGAAAGTCGTGCATTTCTATAGCGCCTTTCACAACTTCAAGATGTCCCAAAGGGCCTTGCAGACAATGAAGTACTTTTAAAGTGTAGTCACTGTTGTAATGTAGGAAACGCGGTGGCCAATTTGCGCACAGCAAGCTCCCACAGACAGCAATGTGATAAATGACCAGGTACAGGAAACTCTCGTTTAAACGGCACCTAAATATCTGGAATTCTCTCTTAACCGGCAAAATTCATACTCCGAAAACAACACCTCAATAACCGGAAATGTTGCCGAGTCCGAGTCCGAGTCTCCCGTGGTGGCCGAGTTAGTCAGTGGGGGTAGTTCTCCAAACTGCCACTACTCGGCTTCTTGGCGCTGTCGGAAGTCGGAACACCTCAATAACAGGAGTCTAACTCTCCCGCGCTGTATACAGTCGTTTACTGTATAAGTTTTGTTTTACTGTTAAGTAATTAAAGAGTTATGGATTACCCTCAACTGGCAGTACTGTATTTAATCAAGCATCTTCCATCATCCATTTAACACAACATTCTGTAGGTGAGTACCCAATTACTGTGTACTGCAGATTTCTTGATTTTTTAATTTTTGTTTGTTAAAAATAGCCTCGGTAGATAACCCTCTCCGTCATCCGGAATTTTTAATCAACCGGCACCATCCCAGTCCCGTCGGTGCCGGATACCAGAGAGTTTCCTGTACACTGTTTCAGTGATTTTGATTGAGGGATAAATATTGGCCCAGGACACCGGGGGGGAGAACTCCCCCCTGCTCTTCTTCGAAATAGTGTCCTGGGACCTTTTACATCCTCCTGCGAGGGCAGAAGGTTTAACGTCTCATCCGTCAGTGCGGCTCTCCCTCAGCACTGCACTGGGAGTGCCGGCCTAGATTTGTTTTTGTGCTCCAGTCCCTGGAGTGGGACTTGAACCCACAACCTTCTGACTCAGAGGCGAGGGTGCTGCCCAGTGAGCCACGGCTGAAGTTGGAGCGGAGACGGTTAAGCAATGGTGCAGGTGCTCGACGGGAGATTCAGGTGCTGTCGCTCTGTTGCTCCGCGACACGAGAGACGGCTAAATGAACAGAGTGGGAGCCATCTGCTTTATCAGATGGCTATAAATACTGCAGGGGTTCGCCGAAGAAATAGACCCAGAAGGCTCGCAACAAGAAAGCTGAGCTGCTGTTTACTAATTAGTGAAATCGTTCCCTTCTCCCATCGCTGGTGCATCAGGGATTTATATTAAAACGCTCAGTACTGTTGCTGCCTCTTTCCATGCAAATTTCACCATCAGTCAAGTCCCACACCAGAGCTTTGAGCCCATCATCTAGGCCGACACTCCAGTGCAGTGCTGAGGGAGTGCTGCACTGTCGGGGGTGCCGTCTTTCAGATGAGACGTTAAACTGTGGCCCCGCCTGCCCTCTCGAGTGGACGTAAAAGATCCCATGGCACTATTGCGAAGAAGAGCAGGGGAGTTCCCTCAACAAACATCGCTAAAACAGATTTTCTGGCCATTTACCTCATTGCTGTTTGTGGGAGCTTGCTGCGCGCAAATTGGCTGCTGCGTTTCCTACATTACAACAGTGACTACACTTCAAAAAGTACTTCATTGTCTGTGGGTCTGAAGTCACATATCGGCCAGACCGGGTGAGGACGGCAGATTTCCTTCCCTAAAGGACAGTAGTGAACCAGATGGGTTTTTACAACAATCTGATAGTTTCATGGTCACCATTACTGATACTAGCTTTTTATTCCAGATTTATTTAATTAAATTAATTTAAATTCCGCAGCTGCCGTGGTGGGATTTGAACTCATGTCTCTGGATCATCAGTCCAGGCCTCTGGATTACTAGTCCAGTAACATAAGCACTATGCTACTGTTAATAACCATTAATGACCCAATATGTGTCGGCAAGATTGCTTCACTTTTAATGATGTGGTACATCAACCATGGAAGGAAATGTTGGTCTGTGTATCACTGAACAGAAAATGCTCTTCCGCGAGAGATTAGCCAGAAAATTGGATACCGAAAACCATGAAAGGGTCTTCTCACTCCCAGTGTGCATAAGCACAATTGCACAGTTCTATAGGGGCACTTTAGCAATGGCCACCCCATCCACCACCTTAAACATCCACTCCCTCCACCACCGGCGCACCGTGGCCGCAGTGTGTACCATCTACAAGATGCACTGCAGCAACTCGCCAAGGCTTCTTCGGCAGCACCTCCCAAACCCGCGACCTCTACCACCTAGAAGGACAAGGGCAGCAGGCGCATGGGAACACCACCACCTGCAAGCAACACACCATCCTGACTTGGAAATATATCGCCGTTCCTTCATCGCCGCTGGGTCAAAATCCTGGAACTCCCTCCCTAACAGCACTGTGGGAGCACCTTCACCACACGGACTGCAGCGGTTCAAGAAGGCGGCTCACCACCACCTTCTCAAGGGGCAACTAGGGATGGGCAATAAATGCCGGCCTTGCCAGCGACGTCCACATCCCAGGAATGGGTTAAAAAAAATGGGGAAAGCTGCCAAGACTAAACATACTTGGAATTTTTTTGCAAAACTGTCATATATTTTACCCATCACAAGCCTGTCAGCTGTCGGTCACTGATCTCCCTACAAGAGGCAAGTTTTACTAACTCTTAACTGTGACTGCAGTCGGTGTTTCACTTTAGAACGGGCGTCAGCTGTGCTCAGTGAGTCGCACTCTCATCTCTGCGTCAGAAGGTCGTGGGTTCAAGTCCTGCTCCAGAGACTTGATCCCATAATCTAGGCTGACACTCCCAGTGCAGTGCTGAGGGAGTGCTGCACCGTCGGAGGTGCCGTCTTTCAGACGAGACTTTCAACCGAGACCCCGTCTGCTCTCTCAGTTGGACGTAAAAGATCCCACGGCCACTATTTCGAAGAAGAGCCAGGAGAAGTTCTCCCCGGTGTCCTGGGGCCAATATTTATCCCTCAATCAACATCACTAAAAAACAGATTATCCTGGTCATTATCACATTGCTGTTTGTGGGAGCTTGCTGTGCGGAAATTAGCTGTCACATTTCCTATATTGCAACAGTGACTGCACTTCCAAAAGTACTTCATTGGCTGAAAAGCACCTTGAGATGCCCTGAGGCAAGTTCTTTCATGTAAAAAAAATCTGATTTCCAGAGAGGAGGAGGATCTGGAAAGAGTATAACTCACAAGCCTGTTTAACTTTGCTAATAGTTATTAATTTTATACAGTCACTTCAGTCACTTACCAGCAAGATCCCACAAAGGGGAACTGAGATATATGACCAGTTAATCAATTCTGATAGTGATGGTTGCGGGATAAATGTTGGGAGACCTCCCCAGCTCTTCTTTGAGTAGTGCTCGCTGATCTACATTGGCTCCCGGTAAAGCAACGCTTCGAATTTAAAATCCTCATCCTTGTGTTCAAAATCCCCCCACCTCCCTATCTCTGTAACCTCCTCCAGCCTTACAACACCCGAGATCTCGGCGCTCCTCCAATTCTGGCCTCTTGCGCATCGTGATTTTAATCGCTCCGCCATTGGTGGCCGTGCCTTCAGCTGCCGAGGCCCTAAGCTCTGGAAATCCCTCCCTAAACCTCTCCGCCTCGCTACCTCTCCCTCCTCCTTTAAGACGCTCCTTAAAACCTCCCTCTTTGACCAAGCTCCTGTCCTAATATCTCCTTATGTGGTTCGGTGTCATAGTTTGGTCTTGTAACACTCCTGTGAAGCGTTCTTGAGGCGTTTTAGCACGTTAAAGACGCTATATAAAGACAAGTTGTTGTTGTTGTTGATCCCAAGCCATAGATAGCTGGCATGTGTGTGATGGCTCCTTTCTCCTTTGGATTTTTGCAATCTGGTTAAGGGTACGGTAGCATAGTGGTAACGTTACTGGACTAGTAACCCAGAGGCCTGGACTAATGATCCAGAGACATGAGTTCAAATCCCCCACCACGGCAGCTGGGGAATTTAAATTCAGTTAATTAAATAAATCTGGAATTAAAAAGCTAATATCAGTCATGGTGACTGACGTAAGAAAACTACTAGGCACTTGGTCTAAGCGTTAAACAAAGCTTTAATCAACTGATTTACAACATGGAGGTCTAGTTGTGTCCTTCACTAGTTCCTGTTAAGGACGTCCTTTTTTAAAAATTCATTGATGGGATGTGGGCGTCGCTGGCTAGGCCTGCATTTAGTGCCCATCCCTAATTGCCCTTGAGAAGATGGTGGTGAGCCACCTTCTTGAACCGCTGCAGTCCATATGGTGTAGGTACACCCACAATGCTGTTAGGAAGGGAGTTCCAGGATTTTGGCCCAGCGACAGTGAAGGAACGGCGATACAGGTCCAAGTCAGGATGGTGTGTGGCTTGGAGGGGAACTTGTAGGTGGTGATGTTCCCATGCGTCTGCTGCCCTTGTCCTTCTAAGTGGTAGAGGTCGCGGGTTTGGAAGGTGCTGTTGAAGGAGCTTTGGCGAGTTGCTGCAGTGCATCTTGTAGATGGTACACACTGCAGCCACAGTGCGCCGGTGGTGGAGGGAGTGAATGTTGAAGGTGGTGGATGGAGTGCCAATCAAGCGGGCTGCTTTATCCTGAATGGTGTCGAGCTTCTTGAGTGTTGTTGGAGCTGCACTCATCCAGGCAAGTGGAGAGTATTCCATCACACTCCTGACTTGTGCCTTGTAGATGGTGGAAAGTCTTTGGGGAGTCAGGAGGTGAGACACTCGCCGCAGAATTCCCAGCCTCTGGCCTGCTCTTGTAGCCACAGTATTTCTGTGGCTGGTCCAGTTCAGTTTCTGATCAATGGTAACCCCCAGGATGTTGATAGCGGCCTGCGCAAGCTGGGCCCGTGCCCGAGTATTTATACTCTCCCTGGACAGCGCCACCCGTAGGCCGCTCGGTATTATTTCATAAGTCTTTCTTTCATGAATGACTGATTCATGTCAGTGACCATGAAACTACCAGATTGTTGCAAAAACCCAACTGGTTCACTAATGTCCTTCTCGAGGGCAATTATAGGGATGGGCAATAAATGCCCGCTTTGCCGGCGACGCCCACATCCCGGGAACGAACAAAAAAATAATCTGCTCACTTCTTGACTGATAACGCCAAGTGTTTAGCACAGATCCCAGACAGACTTTGGCAGTCTAACTCAATTCAGACGCAAAACTTGTTAATATTTGCGTTAATAGGTGAAGATTCCATCACGCACCATGTATTAGCAACAAAGTAAATCGTGCTAACCAGACCTTTTCAGCATCCTATCTGATCATTATGCTATTTCTTGGCAATCAATTCCAGATTGTGTCTTTGAAAAAACTTGCAGTGAACAAAAAACATAAAGGCATTCCTAGGAGTCATTGCATCTCCGGATTCCGATGGCAGTTGGAAAGTGCCGAAGCTTTGCTTTGCTAGTTTATGATGCACTTTGAGCCCCGTGGTGATATTATTGCCTTGTAATTACTCCAGTGTATCTGTTATTCTCTGCTTAATTTGACATGTTAGAGCATAACCCGGTGAAAAGAGCCTGCAATAACCATCTTTGAGATTGACTTCATATGCTCTCCCCATAAGACTCTAGTTTTGAGGTCGTTAAAATGGTTAGCACTGATGATAAGCGTACATCGTAGGTAGGTGATCTTCGAGATCAGGTTAGTGCACTGCTAGTGCTAAAGGAGACAGCAATGGGTACCTGGGAATCATTGCAAAGCTAGCAGCAGCTGTCATCGTAGACACGAACGGCCCCTACGTATCGTATGGTTGATGTGCATGACCTCCGCAATGAGGGGGCGTTGACAGTTGTGCTGTAAATACCGAAACATAGGAGCAGAAGCAGTCCATTCGGCCCCTCGCGCCTGCTCCTCATTGAAACTTATAAAATTCTAACAGGACTAGACAGACTAGAGGCAGGAAGGATGTTCCCGATGGCTGGGGAGTTCAGAACCAGGGGTCACAGTCTAAGGATAAGGGGTAAGGCATTTAGGACTGAGATGAGGAGGAATTTCTTCACCCAGAGAGTAGTGAACCTGTGGAATTCTCTACCACAGAAGGCAGTAGAGGCCAATTCATTAAATATATTCAAGAAGGAGTTGGATATATTTCTTAAGGCTAAAGGGATCAAGGGATATGGGGAGAAAGCAGGGACCGAGCACTGAATTTGGATGATCAGCCATGATCTCATTGAATGGCGGAGCAGGCTCGAGGGGCTGAATGGCCTACTCCTGCTCCTATCTTCTATGCTTCCGCCATCCAGTGAGATCATGGCTGATCTGTATCCTAACTCCACCCACCCGCCTTGGTTCCATATCCCTCAATACCGGTGGCATAGTGGTTAGCACTGTTGCCTCACAGCACCAGGGAACCGGGTTCGAATCCGGCCTCGGTGTGGAGTTTGCACATTCTCCCCGTGTTTGCGTGGGTTTCCTCCGGGTGCTCCGGTTTCCTCCCACAGTCCAAAGATGTGCGGGTTAGGTTGATTGGCTATGATAAATTGACCCTTAGTGTTAGGGGGATTAAATATGTGGGGTTACGGGGATAGGGTGGGATATGTGTTGGTGTAGGGGTTACGGGGATCGGGTGGGATATGTGTCGGTGCAGGCTCGATGGGCCGAAATGGCCTCTATCTGCACTGTGGGGTTTCTGTGATTCTGTGAATACCCTTGTCTAGCAAAAATCTATCCATCTCAGATTTAAAATTATTAGTTGAGCCCCAGCACCGACTGCTTTTTGTGAGAGAGAGTCCCACACTTCCACCACCCTTTGTGTGAAGAAGTGTTTCCTAACTTCTCTCCCGAGTGGCCTGGCTCCGATGTTAAGGTTGCGTTCCCTTGCCCTGGACTCCCCCCACCAGCAGAACAAGTCTCTCTCTATCCACCCCATCAATTCCATTCAAAATCCTAAAAACCGCAATCAAATCACCCCTTAGCCTGCTATATTCCAGGGAATACAAGCCTAGTTTATGTGATCTCTCCTCATAATCTAACCCTTGGAGCCCCGGTCACATTCTGGTGAATCTGCGCTGCACTCCTTCCAAGGCCAGTACATTGTTTCTAAAATAACAACAGAAAACGCTGGAAAAACTCAGCAGGCCAGGCAACATCCGTGGAGAGAGAAACAGAGTCAATGTTTCAGGTCAAAACCCTTCTTCAGAACTGAGAAAAAAGCAGGAAATGAAACAGATTAAAAAGCAAGCTTGGGGGCTGGGAAATGGGGGAGGGGATGAAAGAACAAAAGGGAAGGTCTGGGAGCGGTGAAGAGACATTAAGAGATATTCAAGGCGAGACGAGATGGTAATAGGACAGGTAAAGAGACAAAGGATGGCTCTAGATGAAGTGTGAAATGCGCTGGCAGAGTGAGAGACAGCTGCCATGTGGGAGGGAGAAAAAAGGAAAAGGCACAAACCAAAAGTGTGGATAAAAAATATATAAAAATATAATAGGGGCCGAGGTTATGATCGGAAATTGTTGAACTCGATATTGAGTCCGGAAGGCTGTAAAGTGCCTAATCGGAAGATGAGGTGCTGTTCCTCGAGCTTACGCTGAGCTTCCGTGGAACAATGCAAGAGCCCGAGTACGGTGAGGTCTGAGTGGGAATGGAGCGGGGAATTAAAATGACATTGTTTCTAAGGTGGGGTGGGGTGCCCAGAGCTGTACACAGTGCTCCAGATGTGGCTTAACCAGGGCTTAGTGTAGCTGCGGCAGAACTTCCTCCCCTTTACTCCAGCACTTTCTCTATAAAGGCTAACATTCCATTAGCCTTTGTGACTGATAATCCACAATCCATTACCAAACTAATATGACTGCATAGAAGTTAATAGGTTTATCTTCAATAATCTTATAACCTAGACTTGACTGTTCCAACGCACTCCTGGCTGGCCTCCCACGTTCTACCCTCTGTAAACTTGAGGTCATCCAAAACTCGGCTGCCCGTGTCCTAACTCGCACCAAGTCCCCTTCACCCATCACCCCCTGTGCTCACTGACCGACATTGGCTCCCGGTTAAGCAACGCCTCGATTTTAAAATTCTCATCCTTGTTTTCCAACCCCTCCATGGCCTCGCCCCCCCCTCCCCCCTTCCAATCTCTGTAATCTCCTCCAGCCCCACATCCCTCCGAGATATCTGCACTCCTCTAATTGTGGCCTCGATTTTAATCGCTCCACCATTGGCGGCCGTGCCTTCAGCTGCCTGGGGCCCTAAGCTCTGGAATTCCCTCCCTAAACTTCTCCGCCTCTCTTTCCTCCTTTAAGACGCTCCTTAACACCTACCTCTTTGACCTATCCCTATATCTCCTTATGTGGCTCGGTGTCAAATTTTGTTTGATAATCGCTCCTGTGAAGCACCCTGGGACGTTTACTATGTTAAAGGCGCTATATAAATGCAAGTTGTTGTTGTTTTCTGTTTTTACTTCCAAAGTACTTCATTTGGGACATCCTGAGGTTGTGAAAGGTGCTAAAGAAATGCAAGTCTTTCTCATTTTTCATTTTAATAACCATAAACCTTTAGATAATAATTGATATTACAATGAGGTTTATTATTACATTTTACAGTAAAAAAAAATTTCAACAAAACTATACGGAAGACGAGACTGTTGACCCTTTCTATACTTGACACACAATTGGAATAAATCGCTACCAACAACAACAGCTTGCATTTTTATAGCGCCTTTAACGTAGTAAAATGTCCCAAGGGATAAATATTGGCCCCAGGACACCGGAGAGAACTCCCCTGCTCTTCTTCGAAAAAGTGCCGTGGGATCTTTTACGTCCACCTGAGAGAGCAGAGGGGGACTCGGTTTAACATCTCATCCGAATGACGGCACCTCCGACAGTGCAGCACTCCCTCAGTACTGCCCCTCCGACAGTGCGGCGCTCCCTCAGTACTAACCCTCCGACAGTGCTGCGCTCCCTCAGTACTGCCCCTCCGACAGTGCGGCGCTCCCTCAGTACTGCCCCTCCGACAGCGCAGCGCTCCCTCAGCACTGCCCCTCCGACAGTGCGGCGCTCCCTCAGCACTGCCCCTCCGACAGTGCGGCGCTCCCTCAGTACTGCCCCTCCGACAGTGCGCCGCTCCCTCAGTACTGCCCCTCCGACAGTGCGGCGCTCCCTCAGTACTGCCCCTCCGACAGTGCGGTGCTCCCTCAGTACTGCCCCTCCGACAGTGCAGCACTCCCTCAGTACTGCCCCTTCGACAGTGCGCCGCTCCCTCAGTACTGCCCCTCCGACAGTGCGGCGCTCCCTCAGTACTGCCCCTCCGACAGTGCAGCGCTCCCTCAGTACTGCCCCTCCGACAGTGCGGCACTCCCTCAGTACTGCCCCTCCGACAGTGCGCCTCTCCCTCAGTACTGCCCCTCCGACAGTACGGCACTCCCTCAGTACTGCCCCTCCGACAGTGTGGCGCTCCCTCAGTACTGCCCCTCCGACAGTGCAGCGCTTCCACAGTACCGCCCCTCCGACAGTGCGGCGCTCCCTCAGTACTGCCCCTCCGACATTGCGGCACTCCCTCAGTACTGCCCCTCCGACAGTGCGGCGCTCCCTCAGTACTCCCCCTCCGACAGTGCGGCGCTCCCTCAGCATTACACTGGAGTGTCGGCCTAGATTTTTGTGCTCAAGTCTCCTGAGTGGGACTTGAACCCACACCCTTCTGACTCAGAGACGAGAGTGCTACCCACTGAGCCACGCCTGACACCGACCCTATTAAAACAGTTGGTAATGGAAATATAACCACTATTTTCCATTGGTTGCATTTTATTTCTGTAATTTGATGATTTGTGTAACACGCCATTAACTTGTGGAAATCGGAGGTTTAGACGTCTGGCTGTTTTTGCTTCCGCTTCTCTGTAGGTGAAACTGCTTCTTCAGAAATTGTACGAGAACAAAAAGATTGCCAACGCCACACACAATATCTACGCTTACAGGTAGAGGAAAGACCAATTGTTTTAATAATCTTAGAATCCTATAATAATTAAATAATGGCCTACAAGGCACAAGTAAGGAGTGTGATGGAATACTCTCCACTTGCCTGGATGAGTGCAGCTCCAACAACACTCAAGAAGCTCGACACCATTCAGGATAAAGCAGCCCGCTTGATTGGCACCCCATCCACCACCTTAAACATTCACTCCCTCCACCACCGGCGTACCATGGCTGCAGTGTGTACCATCTACAAGATGCACTGCAGCAACTCGCCAAGGCTTCTTCGGCAGCACCTCCCAAACCCGCGACCTCTTCCACCTAGAAGGACAAGGGCAGCAGGCGCATGGGAACACCACCACCTCCAAGTTCCCCTCCAAGTCACACACCATCCTGACTTGGAAATATATCGGCCGTTCCTTCATCATCGCTGGGTCAAAATCCTGGAACTCCCTCCCAAACAGCACTGTGGGAGCACCCTCACCACACGGACTGCAGCGGTTCAAGAAGGCGGCTCACCACCACCTTCTCAAGGGCAATTAGGGATGGGCAATAAATGCCAGCCTTGCCAGCGATGCCCACATCCTGTGAACGAATAAAAAAAAATACGGCAGCTGGGGAATTTAAATTCAATTAAATAAATCTGGAATAAAAAGCTAGTATCAGTAATGGTGACCATGAAACTACCGGATTGTCGTAAAAACCCATCTGGTTCACTGATATCCTTTAGGGAAGGAAATCTGCCGCCCTTACCCGGTCTGGCCGATATGTGACTCCAGTGGTTGACTCTTAACTGCCCTCTGCCACTCAGTTGTATTCAAGAAGGCAGCTCGCCACCACCTCCTCGAGGGCAATTAGAGATGTGCAATAAATGCCTTGTCCTCGAGGCCCACATCCCGTGAATGAATAAATAAAAAAAAGGCTAGAAACTGAACTGTGAAGATCACTTAAAACGATTCATTCCTGTAAATCATAGAATCGTTCAGCACATTCGGCCCATCGTGCCTGTGCCGGCTCTTTGAAAGAGCTCTCCAATTAGTCCCACTCCCCCGCTCTTTCCCCACAGCCCTGCAAATTTCTCCTTTTCAAGTATTTATCCAATTCACTTTTGAAAGTCACTATTGAATCTGCTTCCACCGCCCTTTCAGGCAGCGCATTCCAGATCACAACAACTTGCTGCGTAAAAAGATTCTCCTCATCTCCCCACTGCTAATGACCTTAAATCTGTGTCCTCTGGTAACCGACCCTCCTGCCACTGGAATCTCTTATCAGAACCCTTCATAATTTTGAAGGCCTCTTTTAAATCTCCCCTTAACCTTCTCTGCTCTAAGGAGAACAATCCTGGCTTCTCCAGTCACTTTTCATAACTGAAGTCCCTCATCCCTGGTACCCATTTCAATTTACTACAGATAGATTGGAGTCCTCAAATCTGGTATAATTCAGTGTTTTGCTAAGTATCAATATAATAATCTAAAAGTAAAATACTGCAGCGGCTGGAAGTCTGAAATATAAACAGACAGTGCTGGAAATACTCAGCAGGCCAGGCAGCATCTGTGGAGAGAGAGAAACAGAGTTCACGTTTCAGGTCGATGACCCTTCGTCAGAACTGGAAAAAGTTAGAGATGTAACAGATTTTAAGCAAGTAAGTGGGGAGGGAGAGGGGGGAGGAGAGGAAAGAACAAAGGGAAGGTCTGTGATAGGGTGGAAGGCGGGAGAGATTAAATGACACAAGGGATGATGGTGCGAGGCGAAAGGAGATGGTAATGGGACAAGTAAAGAAACAAAAGATGGCTCTAGAGGAGGTGTAAATGGGAATGGCAGAATCAGCACCTGCTGCCGTCCGAAATAATGGGGGCCGAGGTTATGATGTGAAACTGTTGAACTCAGCGCTGAGTCCGGCAGCCTGTAAAGTGCCTAATAGAAAGACGAGGTGCTGTTCCTCGAGCTTGCGTTGAGCTTCACGATTTGATTTGATTGACAGAAAGCTAAGGGCTCGTTTATGGCACAATCATAGAGTCAGCGCACAGTGATTCCCACCTTGTAGCGATGCTGAAATTGCAGTAAATATGTCTGTTGTTGGGGCTGTGAGACCCCTTACTCTCCCGAAGACAAAGTTACAAAGCACTTGGGTTGAGAATGCAACAACAACTTGTATTTATACAGCGCCTTTAACGTAGTAAACCGTCCCAAGGTGCTTCACAAGAGCGTAAATCAGACAAGATTTGCCACCGAGCCACACAAGGAGATATTAGGGCAGGTGACCAAAAGCTTGGTCAAAGAGGTCGGTTTTAAGGAGCGTTTTAAAGGAGGAAAGACTTGCATTGACACAGCACCTTTCACGACCACCAGACGTCTCGAAGCGCTTTACAGCCAATGAAGTACTTTTTGGAGTGTGGTCACTGTTGTAATGTAGGAAACGCGGCAGCCAATTTGCGCACAGTAAGCTCCCACAAACAGCAACATGATAGTGACCAGATCATCTGTTTTAGTGAGGGATAAATATTGGCACAGGACACCGGGGCTAACTGCCCGCTCTTCAAAATAATAACCGTGGGAACTTTCATGTCCACCTGAGACGGGACATCGGTTTAACTTCTCGTCCGAAAGACAACACCTCTGACACTGCAGCACTCTCACAGTAATGCCCCTCCAACAGTGTGGCACTCCCTCAGTACTGCCCCTCCGACAGTGCGGCGCTCCCTCAGTACTGCCCCTCCGACAGTGCGGCACTCCCTCAGTACTGCCCCTCCGACAGTGCAGCGCTCCCTCAGTACTGCCCCTCCGACAGTGCAGCACTCCCTCAGTACTGCTCCTCCGACAGTGCAGCGCTCCCTCAGTACTGCCCCTCCGACAGTGCGGCGTTCCCTCAGTACTGACCCTCCGACAGTGCAGCGCTCCCTCAGTACTGCCCCTCCGACAGTGCAGCGCTCCCTCAGTACTGCCCCTCCGACAGTGCAGCACTCCCTCAGTACTGCCCCTCCGACAGTGCAGCGCTCCCTCAGTACTGACCCTCCGACAGTGTGGCGCTCCCTCAGTACTGACCCTCCGACAGTGCAGCACTCCCTCAGTACTGACCCTCCGACAGTGTGGCGCTCCCTCAGTACTGCCCCTCCGACAGTGCGGCGCTCCCTCAGTACTGCCCCTCCGACAGTGCAGCGCTCCCTCAGTACTGCCCCTCCGACAGTGCAGCGCTCCCTCAGTACTTCCCCTCTGACAGTGCAGCGCTCCCTCAGTACTGACCCTCCGACAGTGCAGCGCTCCCTCAGTACTGCCCCTCCGACAGTGCGGCGCTCCCTCAGTACTGCCCCTCCGACAGTGTGGCGCTCCCTCAGTACTGCCCCTCCGACAGTGCAGCGCTCCCTCAGTACTGCCCCTCCGACAGTGCAGCGCTCCCTCAGTACTGCCCCTCCAACAGTGCGGCACTCTCTCAGTACTGCCCCTCCGACAGTGCAGCACTCCCTCAGTACTGCCCCTCTGATAGTGCAGCACACCCTCGGGACTGTTTTCTGCATTACAGGCACTAAATAAATACAAGTTGTTGTTGCAAACATAGCATTACCACTCTTAACCGCAGTTGCTAATATTAAAAAACAATTAAGATTTTAAAAAATTAGTTCTCGGTATTTGCCGTTGCTGATTCTAAGCTCTAAGTGACTCCAGTGTAGAAGTTTACACTTCTAGTTATATGTTGAGCGTTCTATAAATAGGATGACTACAGTGTGACGATTAGATTGATTCCTGGGATGAGAGGGCTGTCCTGTGATGAGAGATTGTGTAGATTGGGTCTATACTCTCTGGAGTTTAGAAGAATGAGAAGTGATCTCATTGAAACACAAGATTCTGAGGGGGATTGACAGGGTAGATGCTGAGAGATTGTTTCCCCCTGGCTGGAGAGTCTAGACCTAGGGGGGGCATAGTCTCAGGATAAGGGGTTGGCCACTTAGGACTGAGATGAGGAGGAATTTCTTCACTCAGAGGTTTGTGAATCTTTGGAATTCTCTGCCCCAGAGGGCTGTGGAGGCTCAATCATTGGGTATATTCAAGGCTGAGATCGATAGATTTTTGGACTCTAGGGGAATCGAGGGATATGGGGATCGGGCGGGAAAGTGGAGTTGAGGTCGAAGATCAGCCATGATCTTATTGAATGGTGGAGCAGGCTCGAGGGGCCGAATGGCCGACTCCTGCTCCTAATAATTCTTATGTTCTAATGTGAGGATTAATTGTTTAGGATATACTGCGAGGACAAACACACATTCCTGCAGGACTGCGACGATGATGGAGAGACAGCAGCTGGCGGGCGCCTTCTGCATCTGATGCAGGTAACAGAGGGGTTCATAACATTTAATAGAGGTCCTTTGTCGCTGTGGAAATATGGGCTGTTGTTATCATCAATGTTCCCTGTCATTTGTTTTTTTTTGGGTGCGCGGGTCCTTTAACTGGCTGCGTGGCCCATTCAGTTTTTCGCACGGGCACGGTTATTACCAGTGTAAAGCCGGTGAGCGGCCGCGCAGATTAACGGGAATGTCGGTTGCCATATAGTTTTACCATCCAGCTTCCTTAAGGTAGAGATCTAATTATATTGTTTCACTGTCATGATCAATGATTCATCAAATCATACAGCGCGGCGGGAGGCCATTCGATCCATCATGCCTGTGCCAGCTCTTTAAGAGCATAAGAACTAGGAGCAGGAATCGGCCATTTGGCCCCTCGAGCCTGCTTCGCCATTCAATGAGATTTTGACTGATCTTCTACTTCATCGCCACTTTCCTGCACTATCCCCATATCCCTTGATTCCCCATGAGTCCAAAAATCTATCAATCTCTGTCTTGAATATACTCAACGACTGAGCCTCCACAGCCCTCTGGGGTAGAGAATTCCAAAGATTCACCACCCTCTGAGTGAAGAAATTTCTCTTCATCTCAGTCCTAAATGGCCGACCCCTTATTCTGAGACTGTGACCCCTGGTTCTAGACGCCCCAGCCAGGGGAAACATCCTCCCTGCATCTACCCTGTCAAACCCTGTAAGAATTTTGTATGTTTCAATGAGATTGTATGTATGAAAGAGCTCTCCAATTAGTCTCACTCCCCCTTGCTCTTTCCCCACAGTCCTGCAAATTCCTCCTCTTAAAGTATTTATCCAATTCCCCTTTTTGAAAGTCACTATTGAACCTGCTTCCACCGCCCTTTCAGGCAGCGCATTCCAGATCACAACTCGCTGCGTAAAAATATTTTTCCTTAAATCTGTGTTCCCGATCCTCCAGCCAGTGCAAACAGTTTCTCCTTATTTACTCTTATCAAAACCCTTGCATTATAATTAATGAATGAATCAAATCTATCTATTTCCGCCCATCCCCTCTATTTTCGCCTCGGCATTCTGCTTATTCTTGGTTAGAGAAATCAGAACAATTTCAATAGATGCCACTGTTGGTCAATAATTCATGAGATAAACCCAGTCTCAGTAGCGAGTCAGACAGGATTGGTGTTTTAAAATGTGCATGCTGTACAATACTGACTTCTCCCAGTTCAACACAAACAAGCAGCTCTAATTTTCCTAGCCCCTTCCTACGCTGATTTATTCAACTGTATCATGTTTAATTAAATTGTTACATATCAAAGAAGATTAGAGACACAGAGAGCAGACAGAATACATGCCGACCGAACGAGTAAAATCACAGCTTCCCTTTCACAAGTCATTAGCAATCAAATTAAATGGTATTATGAAGGGTTTTGATAGAGTAGTGAGTCCAATTCTGGGCACCACACTTTAGGAAGGATGTCAAGGCCTTGGAGAGGGTGCAGAGGAGATTTACTGGAATGGTACCAGGCATGAGGGACTTCAGTCATGTGGAGATTTTTTGGGCTTTTTTTGCCAATTATCTTAAATCTGTGTCCTCTGGTTACCGACCCTCCTGCCAGTGGAAACAGATTCTCCTTATTTACTCTATCAAAACCCCTTCATGATTTTGAACGCCTCTATTAAATCTCCCCTTAACCTTCTCTGCTCTAAGCAGAACAACCCCAGCTTCTCCAGTATAAAAAGCAGACAATGCTGGAAATACTCAGCCGGTCAGGCAACATCTGTGGACAGAGAAACAGAGTTAACGTTTCAGGTGGATGACCGTTCGTCAGAACCATTTATTTCAGATTTCCAGCATCCGCAGTATTTTACTTTTGTATTAGTGCAGCTTCTCCAGTCTCTCCATATAACTGAAGTCCCTCATCCCTGGTACCATTCTGGTCAATCTCCTCTGCCCCCTCTCCAAGATCTTCACATCCTTCCTAAAGTGCGGCGCTCAAAATTGGTCACAATACTCCAGCTGGGGCCTAACCAGTGAATTATAAAGGTTTTCTTATAAGAACATAAGAAATAGGAGCAGGAGTCGGCCATTCGGCCCCTCGAGCCTGCTCCGCCATTCAATAAGATCATGGCTGATCCGATCTTGGCCTCAACTCCACTCCCCTGCCCGCTCCCCATAACCCTCAACTCCCTTATCGTTCAAATATCTGTCTATCTCCACCTTAAATATATTCAATGGCCCAGCCTCCACAGCTCTCTGGGGAAGAGAATTCCACAGATTCACGACCCTCTGAGAGAAGAAATTCCTCCTCATCTCCGATTTAAAAGGGTGCCCCCCCCCCTTATTCTGAAATTATGCCCCCTAGTTCTAGATTACCCCACGAGGGGAAACATCCTCTCTGCATCTACCCTGTCAAGCCCCCTCAGAATCTTATACAATAAGATCACCTCTCATTCTTCTAAACTCCAATGAGTATAGGCCCAACCTGCTCAACCTTTCCTCATAAGACAAGCCCTTCATCCCAGGAATCAACCTCGTGAACCTTCTCTGAACTGCCTCCAATGCAAGTATATCCCTCCTTAAATAAGGAGACCAAAACTGTACGCAGTACTCCAGGTGTGGTCTCACCAACGTCTTGTACAGTTGTAACAGGACTTCCCTACTTTTATACTCCATCCCCCTTGCAATAATGTGACATTTTTATAAATTGATCTTGTCTTTCATGAATATTTCTACCAGCAACAGGGTTATCAATAAAGATTAAAAGACTCTCTTTCTTATGTATTGTTTTGCTTCAACAGATTTTAGACGCACGCAATGTGCTGGTGGTAGTTTCACGGTGGTATGGGGGTATTCTGCTTGGCCCAGACCGCTTCAAACATATCAATAACTGTGCAAGAAATATACTCGTCGATGAAGGTTACAGCGAATTGGTGGTAAGACCTAACACTTAATACAAAACAGCTCAGAATGAGGTGGGGATGTGAATGACTGCAGATGATAACAGAACTGGGAGGTTATAACTATCAGGAAAGGTTGAACAGGCCGGGGCTCTTTTCTCTAGAAAAGAGAAAACTGAGGGGTGACCTGATCGAGGTCTTTAAAATTACGAAGGGGTTCGATAGGGTAGACCTAGAGATGTTTCCACTTGTGGGGGAATCAAAAACTAGGGACCATAAATATAAGACAGCCCCTAATAAATCCAATAGGGAATTCAGGAGAAACTTCTTCACCCAGAGAGTGGTGAGAACGTGGAACTCGCTACCACAGGGAGTGGTTGAGGAGAATAGTATCGATGCATTTAAGGGGAAGCTGGATTAACACATGAGGGAGAAGGGAATAGAAGGATATGCTGATGGGGTGAGATGAAGAGGGGTGGGAGGAGGCTGGTGTGGAGCATAAACACTGGCACGGACCAGTTGGGCCGAATGACCTGTTTCTGTGCTGTAGTTTTTATGTAATTGAGCTGCTGGCTTTATGTCTCAACTAATCCAGCTCAGGCAAATACAGTGGGCTATTGGTGAAAGTTTAAACACTGTAAAAATGATTCAGTGCCGTCTCCCATCTATCCTCGCTGCCAGTCTCAGAGTTGCAGTGACTTTAAAACATTTCACAACAACAACTTGTATTTATACAGCGCCTTTAATGTAGTAAAATGTCCCAAGGTGCTTCACAGGAGCGATTATCAAACAAAATTTGACACCGAGCCACACAAGGAGATATTAGGACAGGTGACCAAAAGCTGGGTCAAAGAGGTTGGTTTTCAGGAGCGTCTTAAAGGAGGAGAGAGAGGCGGAGAGGTTTAGGGAGGGAATTCCAGAGCTCGGGGCCCAGGCAGCTGAAGGCACGGCCGCCAATGGTGGAGCGATGGAAATCCGGGGATGCTCAAGAGGCCAGAATTGGAGGGTTGTAGGGCTGGATGTCAGGGTAGCTGACATGAGATTTGATGTAGGAGACGGTGTACTAAGGCTGGAGTTATGACATCATGTTGCAGAAGAGTAAAATGAGAAAAGGGGAAAAAAGACAGACTTGCATTTCTATAGCGCCTTTCAGGACGTCCCAAAGTGCTTTACAGCCAATGAAGTACTTTTTTTGAAGTGTGGTCACTGTTGTAATGTAGGAAACACGGCAGCCAATCTGCGCACAGCAAGCTCCCACAAACAGCAATGTGATAATGACCAGATAATCTGTTGTTGTGATGTTGATTGAGGGATAAATATTGGCCCAGGACACCGGGGAGAACTCCCCTGCTCTTCTTCAAAATAGTGCCCTGGGATCTTTTACATCCACCTGAGAGAGCAGACGGGGCCTCGGTTTAACATCTCATCTGAAAGATGGCACCTCCGACAGTGCAGCACTCCCTTAGTACTGCCCCTCCGACAGTGCGGCACTCCCTCAGTGCGGCCCTCCCTCAGTACTGCCCCTCCGACAGTGCGGCCCTCCCTCAGTACTGCCCCTCCGACAGTGCGGCGCTCCCTCAGTGCGGCCCTCCCTCAGTACTGCCCCTTCGACAGTACAGCGCTCCCTCAGTATGGCCCTCCTTCAGTACTGCCCCTCCGACAGTGCGGCCCTCCCTCGGTACTGCCCCTCCGACAGTGCGGCGCTCCCTCAGTGCGGCCCTCCCTCAGTACTGCCCCTTCGACAGTACAGCGCTCCCTCAGTATGGCCCTCCCTCAGTACTGCCCCTCCGACAGTGCGGCCCTCCCTCAGGACTGCCCCTTCGACAGTACAGCACTGCCTCAGTGTGGCCCTCCCTCAGTACTGCCCCTCCGACAGTACAGCGCTCCCTCAGTGCGGCCCTCCCTCAGTACTGCACTGGGAGCGTCAGCCTAGATTTTTGTGCTCCAGTCTCTGAAGTGGGACAACCTTCTGACTCAGAGGCGAGGGTGCTGCCCACTGAGCCACGGCTGAGCCAGTTAAATGAGTTTGACTTTGTACCTTGGTGTGCTGTAC
Organism: Somniosus microcephalus; assembly: GCF_052327205.1. Classification (NCBI taxonomy): domain Eukaryota; kingdom Metazoa; phylum Chordata; class Chondrichthyes; order Squaliformes; family Somniosidae; genus Somniosus; species Somniosus microcephalus. The sequence goes on from NC_140993.1 coordinate 11,142,945, forward strand.
CGGACCCGGGAGTGTTTGACAATGACACTGGTTGTGAAACATGTTCTATATCCCAGCACGAACTAAGATAAGGGCAAAAAATTAGCCGAAAGGGTAAGTAACAAAAAAAACATTTCTCAGAAAGTGCATCTTCCAGGTAGTCTGCATGCTGCTGTGGCGTTCAAGCCTAGTTTAATGTCCAGACTTGTAAATGTGTAAAGTAGAACTGAAAGTTTTATTCACTTTACTATATATAGAATCATCAAATAGCCCAGCACAGAAGGAGGCCATTCGGCCCATCCAGTCTGCGCCAGCTCTTTCGAAGAGCGACCCAGTTAGTCCCACTCCCCCGCTCTTTCCCCATACCCCTGCAATTTTTTCTGCTTCAAGTATTTATCCAATTCCCTTTTGAAGGCTGCTATTGAATCTGCCTCCACCTCCCGATCAGGCAGCGCGTTCCAAATCCTAACCACTCGCTGAGTAAAAAAAGTTTTTCCTCCCGTCACCTCTGGTTCTTTTGCCAATCACCTTAAATCTGTGATAACAACAGAAAATGCTGGAAACGCTCAGTGGGTCAGGCAGCATCCGTGAGAGAAACAGAGTTAACGTTTCAGGTCTGGGACAGATTTTAAGCAAGTGCAGAGGCAGGGAAAGAAGGGAGAGGGGAGGAAAGAACAAAAGGGAAGGACTGTGATAGGGTGGAAGGTGGGAGAGATTAAATGTTGTAAATGTGAATGGCAGAATCATCAACAGCTGCTGCCTGGAAAAATAGTGGCCGAGGTTATGATCTGAAATTGTTGAACTCAATGTTGAGTCCGGGAGGCTGTAAAGTGCCTAATCGAAAGATGAGGTGCTGTTCCTCGAGCTTACGCTGAGCTTCATTGGAACAGTGCAAGAGGCCGAGGACAGAGAGGTCAGAGTGGGAGTGAAGCGGTGAATTAAAGTGGCAGGTGACCGGAAGCTCAGGGTCACCCGTACGGACTGAACGGAGGCGTTCTGCAAAGCGGTCACCCAATCTGCGTTTGGTCTCCCCAATGTAGAGGAGACCGCATCGTGAGCAGTGAATACAGTATACTAGATTGCAAGAAGTACAAGTAAATCGCTGTTTCACCTGGAAGGGGTGTTTGGGGCCCTGGACAGTGGGAAGGGGGGAGGTATAAGGGCAGGTGTTGCATCTCCTGCGCTTGCACGGGAAGGTGCCGGGTGAAGGAGAAGGGCTGCTGGGGGTGATTGAGGAGTGGACCAGGGTGTCGCGGAGGGAGCGGTCCCTTCGGAATGCTGAAAGGGGAGGTGAGGGGAAGATGCGTTTGGTGGTGGGATCACGTTGGAGGTGGCGGAAATGCCGGAGGATGATCCGTTGAATGTGGAGGCTGGTGGGGTGAAAGGTGAGGACAAGGGGAACCCTATCGTGGTTCTGGGAGGGAGGGGAAGGGGTGAGAGCAGAAATGCGGGAAATAGAACAGACACGATCAAGGGCCGTGTCAACCACAGTAGAGGGGAATCCTCGGTTGAGGAAAAAGGAAGACATGTCGGAAGCACTAGTATGGAAGGTGGCATCGTCAGAGCAGATGCAGCGGAGGCGGAGAAACTGGGAGAATGGAATAGAGTCCTTACAGGAAGCGGGGTGGGAGGAAGTATAGTCCAGGTAGCTGTGGGAGTCAGTGGGCCATGTAGTGAATGTTTGTCAATAGCCTATCCCCAGAGATGGAGACAGAGAAGTCGAGCAGAGAAGGGAAGAGTCGGCGATGGACCATGTGAAGGTGGGGGAAGGGTGGAAATTGGAAGCAAAGTGAATGAAATTTTCTAGTTCAGGGTGAGAGCAGGAAATGGCACCGATACAGTCATCAATGTACCGGAAAAAGAGGTGAGGGAGGGGACCTGAGTAAGACTGGAACAAAAAATGTTCTACATATCCCACGAAAAGGCAGGCATAGCTAGGACCTATGCGGGTTCCCATAGTAACACCTTTAATTTGGAGGAAGTGAGTGGAGTCAAAGGAGAAGTTGTTCAACGTGAGAACAAGTTCAGCCAGGCGGAGGAGGGTGGTGGTGGATGGGGACTGGTCGGGCCTCTGTTCAAGGAAGAAGCGGAGCGCCCTCAGGCCATCCTGGTGGGGGATGGAGGTGTAGAGGGATTGTACGTCCATGGTGAAAAGGAAGCGGTTGGGGCCAGGAAACTGGAAACTGTTAAAGTGGCAGAGGACATCGGAAGAGTCGCTGATGTAGGTGGGAAGAGACTGGACAAGGGGAGAAAAAATAGAGTCGAGATAGGAAGAGATAAGTTCCGTGGGGCAAGAACAGGCTGAAACGATGGGTCTACCAGGGCAGTCCTGTGTGTGTATCTTGGGAAAGAGGGAGAAGCGGGCTGTGCGGGGTCTGTACCCTCTCGTTATCCACTCTTCAACCATTGGAAGCAGTTTCTCATTATTTACTCGACCTAAATCCTTCATGATTTTAAACACCTCTATCAAATCTCCTCTTAGCCTTCTCTGCTCCAAGGAGAACAATCCCAGTTGCAATTGAAATTAAATTATAAACGTTAACATCAATTACTCTTAGTTCTTTTAAATTACCTACTGTATCACAAAGGCCTTGCGGGTTATTATTGTTTCATAACATCGTGAATTCTAATTTCTTTATGATATATGTATTGTGCATGGCTGTTCCCTCTATAGTTATTAGTAAGGGACGTGAAGTAGGCACTGTATTTGTACAATTTTTTATTTATTTATTGGAATTGTACGTCAGTGATATCTCAGTAAGGTAGCACAGCCCTTCAGTATCAATAAGAGTCGAGTCACTTATAGGTATCCTCTGACCTTTTCTCGATTGCTCGGTTAAACAGCAGGTTTGCTGCACATAGGAACAAGAGGAGGCCATTCGGCCCCTCGACCCTGTTCCGCCCTTCAGTTAGATCACGGCTGATCTGTATCTTTACTCCACCTGTACCCCCCTTGGTTCCGTAACCCTTAATACCCTTACCCAACAAAACACAGGAACAGGAGGCGGCCATTCGGCCTAACTTAGTTTCACCAACTGCATGTTTCAGTCGCCTTATTTTTTTAATTTTAGGATGAGGGATCAAAGACGTCAGCAAAGAGCAAGAAGCCAAGGAGCAAGAAAGGAAAATGACCAGAGGAAGCATCGCAGATATTTTATAATTAATGAGCGAACGTGAGATCGGCCGATACTCTATATTTTTTTAAAATATCCCCTTCATTTCATGACTGAAAATCGAACAAGAGGCAGTAACAAAATAAACATTGCTGAATCCACTCGCTTCCGCCGTTCTTTCATATTTCACAGCTCTGCCTCCTCGGCCCCTGACAGTCATGTGGTTGCCACTGCCTCCACGGTCCCTCAGGATAATTCAGAAACCAAGACATTTATTTGCTTTAAGTTGCCCCTGGAGTCCGGGACAAAAACATTGAAGCCTTGAGTTAAAAAGCCGTTTGCCCGCCAGCATCAATGTTTAAAGGAAGCGGTTGAAATTCATTGCATGTGTAATACTCAAACACGTGCGGATTAATATTTGGAAATGGCCGGCGAATGTCGGGCTGTCTGTAGACTCTGCACAAAGAAGCAAGATGATATTCACTCAAAACAGTCGTAAAAGGAGTCAAGCTTCCTCGCACGAGCAGCGCGGATCTCGGAGGAAGTGGCCGGGTTTCTACAGCAATGCACAACCTGCACATGCAGCTCTGAGCTCTGGTAATCTGGCCCTTGACGCCCAGTTATGGAATCATAGCAGCACAGAAGGAGGCCATTCGGCCCATCGTGCCTGTGCCGGCTCTTTGGTCGAGCTCTCCAATTAGTCCCGCTCCCCCCTGCTCTTTCCCCACAGCCCTGCAAATTTTCCCTTTTCAAGTATTTATCCAATTCCCTTTTGAAAGTCACTATTGAATCTGCTTCCACCGCTCTTTCAGGCAGCGCATTCCAGATCACAACAACTCGCTGCATAAAAAAATTCTCATCTCAATTCCCTTAAATCTGTGTCCTCTGGTTACTGACCCTGCTGCCAGTGGAAACAGTTTCTCCTTATTTACTCTATCAAAACCCCTCATAATTTTGAATGCCTCTATTAAATTTCCCCTTGACCCTCTCTGCTCTAAGGAGAACAACCCCAGCTTCTCCAGTCTCTCCACACAACTGAAGTCCCTCATCCCTGATACCATTCTAGTAAGTCTCCTCGGCACCCTCTCCAAGGCCTTGACACGAGCATCATCAAACAAAATGTGGTGACATCAGGACAGGTGACCAGAAGCTTGGTCAAAGAGGGAGGTTTTAAGGAGCGTCTTAAAGGAGCAGAGAGAGGTAGAGAGGGAATTCCAGAGATTAAGGCCAGATATTCGGTCGTTTTCCATGTAGTTTGGCTGCTACAGCCATTTATTCTCTGCTGGTGAATATGCTTGGCCCAGATCGCTTCCAATATATCGATAATTGCACAAAAAATATACTCGTCGATGAAGTTTACAACGAATTGGCTGTGAGACTTAACACTTAATATAAAATAGCTCAGAATGTAGTGGTGATGTGAATAACTACAGATAAGAACATAAGAATTAGGAGCAGGAGTCGGCCATTCGGCCCCTCGAGCCTGCTCCGCCATTCAATAAGATCATGGCTGATCTAAGATCCCAACTCCACTTTCCTGCCCGATCCCCATATCCCTTGATTCCCTTAGAGTCCAAAAATCTATCGATCTCAACCTTGAATATACTCAACGACTCAGCATCCACAGCCCTCTGGGGCAGAGAATTCCAAAGATTCACAACCCTCTGCATGAAGAAATTCCTCCTCATCTCAGTCTTAAATGGTCGACCCTTTATCCTGAGACTATCAAAATGTACTATCTCACACTTATCTATATTGAAGTTCATTTGCCAAATACCCATTCTGCAAGTTTATTAAGGGTAGGGAAAGGGGAAAAGGGAATGGAGTTTTTACAGTGTGTTCAGGGCTGCTTTCTTATCCACTGTGTAAGAAGCCCAACAAGAGAGGAATCGCTGCTGGATTTAGTAATGGGAAATTAACCGGGGTAGGTAAGAGAAATAAGCATAGGGAACATCCAGGCAATAGCGATCACAACATAAAATAAGGCTTAAAATAATGATTGAGAAGGACAGAAGACAAAGATCAAAGTAATGGATTGGAAAAAAGATAATTTTGAGGGGATGAGAATGGAACTAGGGAATATAAATGGAAAAAATGTTGACAGAGATAGAACTGCAGTGGGAAATATTTTAAAAGGTGATCAATAGAGTCCAAGAGAAAAATATTCTGCTAAAAACAGGAACGATCTGGCCAATATGGAAACACCATGGATGAATAAAGAGATCAGGGTAAAATTTAAATTAAAGAAAAAGACATGCAATAAGTACATAGACAATAAAGAGAATGAGAATGCAAAGAGGTTCATAAAGAAGTAAAAAAAAATTAGGAATGCAAAGAGGAACTACAAAACTAAATGATCAAGGAATATAAAAAGAAACAGTGAAGTATTCTACAGCCACATGAATAACAAAAGAAAATCAGAATAGGGATAGGGCCACTAAGGAATGCACAAGGTAAACTCACAGGTAATGACAGCGAAATGGCAGAAATATTGAATAGTTACTTTGCCTCGGTATTTACCGGGGAGACTAACAAGGACATGACAATGGAAAAAGAGATCAAAAAAAGATATAATAACATTTAATGTAGAAAGGGGGGGGAGAGATAATTAATAGATTAATCAAACTTAGAGAGGCTAAAACACCTGGTCCGGATAAATTGCATCCGGGCATATTAAAAGTTGTTAGGGAAGAGTTAGCAGAGGCACTATATATTTAGAAAGTGGGAAAGGGCCAGAGGACTGGCGGACAGCCATTGTGATTCCTATATATAAAAAGGAAAATAGAACAAGTCCAGGGAACTATAGACCAGTTAGCTTAATGTCGGTGAAAGAAAGACTTGCATTTATATAGCGCCTTTCACGGCCACCGGACGTCCCAAAGTGCTTTACAGCCAATGAAGTACTTTATTGGAGTGTAGTCACTTGCAATGTAGGAAACGTGGCAGCCAGTTTTCACACAGCAAGCTCCCACAAACAGCAATGTGATAATAACCAGATAATCTGTTTTTTAGTGATGTTGATTGAGGGAGAAATATTGGCTAGGACACTACCGGTGGTAGGAAAGATAATGGAATCTTGACTCAAAGATATAATAGAAAAATATCTAGAAACCAAAAGTATAATAAAGAATAGCACGGATTTCAAAAGGGAAGATCATACTTGACCAGACTTACTGAATTCTTTGAAGAAGAAAAAGAAAAAGTAGACCAGGGTAAAGTAGTAGATGTAATATATTTGAATTTTCAAAAGAACTTCAGTAAGATACCATATAGTAGACTCATGACTATGGTCAGAGCATATGGAATCAGGGAAGAAGGAGCAGAATGGATAGCACCTCCCAAACCCGCGACCTCTTCCACCTAGAAGGACAAGGGCAGCAGGCGCATGGGAACACCACCACCTCCAAGTTCCCCTCCAAGTCACACACCAGCCTGGCTTGGAAATATATCGCTGATCCTTCATCGTCATTGGGTCAAAATCCTGGAACTCCCTCCCTAACAGCACTGTGGGAGTACCTTCACCACACAGACTGCAGCGGTTCAAGAAGGCGGCTCACCACCACCTTCTCAAGGGGCAATTAGGGATGGGCAATAAATGCCGGCCTTGTCTTCACCCTGAAAATCTTGTAGTGTTGTCGATTTAAGCAAATTGCTTTTCTCTTGTGAATGTCTCTTTCTGCCGACAATTGCAACTGGGACCCTTCACCTGACCAGATACAATTGAAATAAATTCTTTGTCCTTTAGGAAGCAAAAGAAAATGGGAGTAAATAAAGTAACAAATTAAGAAGCGTGGCCTGGAGGTTCCGCTCGGTTGCGCTGGTTCTTTTTGGCACAATTCCGCCAAAATCGGCCAAATCGGTGCAGAAGATCGCGGAATTTCAGGCACAAATTACGTGCAGCGCGAGTCGAGTTTCCGCGATCTGTTGTGCTGGTTTAAAAAACAACGTTCTAGAAGCCGGCCCCGCCCACAAAACTGGCCACGCCCCCAGATTGAAATAATCACCACGGCGAGTTTTTGCTAATTGTGCCCTTGCGTTAGCGAACCTTCGAGGAGGCTCTTAAACTTTTTTTGGGGGGTGGTGGGGGTGGGGGAGGTGGTGGATGCGCACAAGGACACCAATAGGCAAGCTTTAAAAGCTTTTGAATGTAATTTTTTTAAACGGCACAGAAGGAGGCCATCCGGCCCATCAAGTCCGTGCCGGCTCTCTGTAGAGCAACCCAGTCAGTCCCATTCCCCCGCTCTATCCCCGTAGCCCTGCAAGTTTATTTCCCTCAAGTGCCTATCCAGCCTCCCCTTTAAAACATTGAGTGTCTCCGCTTCCACCACTTCCGTCGGCAGCGAGTTCCAGGTCCTCACCACTCGCTGCGTAAAAAGGTTTTTCCTCACACCCCCCCCCTGTATCTCTTGCCCAAAACCTTAAATATGTGTCCCACCATCAACTAGTAGGAACAGCCTTTCCCCGTCTAGCCTATCCAAACCCGTCATAATCTTGTACACCTCTATCAAATCACCCCTCAACCTCCCTTGCTCTAACTAGTAAGTGGTTCTGCATTGGTTTTTAACGTAATTTTCAGTTATTCAGAATCGGATTACTCACAGCTCACTCGGAGGTCGAACTCCAAACCATCGTCAGCACCTTCACCGAAGCGTACAAGAGCATAGGCCTTACACTAAACATCCGTAAGACAAAGGTCCTCTACTAACCTGCCCCCGCCACACAGTACTGTCCCCCGATTATCAAAATCCGCGACAAGGCCTTGGACAACGTGGGCCACTTTCCATACCTCGGGAGCCTACTGTCAACAAGGGCAGACGTCGACGACGAAGTCTAACACCGCCTTCAGTGTGCCAGTGCAGCCTTCGGTCGCCTGAGGAAGAGAGCGTTTGAAGACCAGGACCTCAAACCCAGGATTAATCTCATGGTCTATAGAGCAGCAGTGATACCCGCCCTGCTGTATGCCTCAGAGACATGGACCATGTACAGCAGGCACCTCAAAGCACTGGAGAGGTACCACCAACGCTGCCTCCGCAAGATCCTGCAAATCCATTGGCAGGATAGGTGCACCAATGTCAGTGTTCTCGCTCAGGCCAACATCCCCAGCATCAAAGCTTTGACCACGCTCGATCAGCTCCGATGGACGGGTCACATTGTCCGCATGCCCGATACGAGACTCCCAAAACAAGCGCTCTACTCGGAGCTCCGGCACGGCAAGAGAGCCCCAGCTGGGCAGAGGAAACGCTTCAAGGACACCCTCAAAGCCTCCTTGAAAAAGTGTAACATCCCCACCGACACCTGGGAATCCCATGCCCAAGACCGCACAAAGTGGAGGAGAAGCATCCGGGAAGGCGCTGAACACCTCGAGTCTCTTCGCCGGGAGCAGGCGGAAGCCAAGCGCAGGCAGCCCAAGAAGCGCACGTCAACCCAAGCACCCCACCCACCCGCCCCTTCAACCACCGTCTGCCCCACCTGTGACAGAGACTAGGCCCCGCATTGGACTCATCAGTCACCTGAGAACTCATTCTTAACGTGGAAGCAAGTCATCCTCGGTTCCGAGGGACTGCCTAAGAAGAAGACTCACAGCTGGTGGACTAGACAGTGATTAACAAGTGCTTATTTTTGGTGATAGACCCATTTTCGGCTGTATTAGTCAAACTGCACCGGGTGACCACTCTTAAAAGATTCAAGGAATATTTTATAAAGCAAAGATGAAAACAAATTACCTTCTGAAACGCTGCCCGATTTCGCTGGTTCCAGGCAGATTTTGCGTTCGGCGATATGCAAATGAGTTTGAGCGGAACCTGAGGGGGGCGACCCTTCTCAAAACAAGCGCAAATTTGGCCGCAATTTGCGCTCGGATTGCCAAATGCGGCCAAAGCGGAAACTCTGCCCCCATGTATTTCTTAGCCATATTTTTACTCTGAACTATGTTCACATTCTGAATCAAACAGATAAAAATTGACGTCCTCCTAGATCTGTTCAATTCATTCCATACATTACTAACATGCAGGCAAATGGACTCGTAATATTGGGCTAGATTTGCTGGAATGGGGCATCTCGCGTCGCGTCCCATTAGTTAGACTTTTTCCCTCACCCTTCAGCATGTTTTGCGCCGTGACTCGCTGGGAGGTGCGAGCCGGTAACGGGGTGGCGAGGGCAATGGGGCATCTGGGACCTTGGTGAACGACGGGACCAACAGCCTGTCTCCTTAACCAGTGAGATTGAAGGAGCGAGAAAGAAACAGAGGAACGACGGGGAAGGAAACCGGGTGAATTTTAGAGTCGAATCGGGTACAGAAGGAGAAATAAAGAGAGGAAAAGAAAGACTGGGTTAAGTAAGAGAGGGTAAAAAGAGACAGAAAAGAAAAAGTAAGGCAAAAAATCAAAAATTTTAAATGGAATCTTTTAAAAATCTCAAACAACAATTTACTACCTGCAGGAATGAGAGTCAACAGTTTCAGTTGTTCCCTTTACATAAGAACATAAGAAATAGGAGCAGGAGTAGGCCATTCGGCCCCTCGAGCCTGCTCCGCCATTCAATAAGATCATGGCTGATCTGATCCTAACCGCCAATCTACTATCACAGAACCATCTCCTGAATCTAACAGAATTAGACACACGAAATAGGAGTAGGATCAGGCTACACGGCCCCTGGGCCCGCTCCGCTACCCACAGGGCCATGTCCGATCCGAACCTAGACTCATGTCCAAATTCCTGCCCGCTCCCCGTAACCCTTAATTCCCTTTACTTCTAGGAAACTGTCTATTTCTGTTTTAAATTTATGTAATGATGTAGCTTCTACAGCTTTTTGGGGCAGCATATTCCATGGACCTACCACCCTCTGAGCGAAGTAGTTCCTCCTTATCTCAGTTTTGAAAGAGCAGCCCCTTATTCTAAGACTATGCCCCCTAGTTCTAGTTTCACCCATCATCGGGAACATCCTCCCCGCATCCACCCGATCCAACCCCTTCACAATCTTATATGTTTCAATAAGATCGCCTCTCATTCTTCTGAACTCCAATGAGTAGAGTCCCAATCTACTCAACCCCTCCTCATATGTCCATCCCCTCATCCCCGGGATTAACCGAGTGAACCTTCTTTGTACTGACTCGAGAGCAAGTATGTCTTTTCTTAAGTATGGACACCAAAACTGTATGCAGTATTCCAGAGATTTCTGGGCTGGAGAGATCGATTGGCATTGCATTAACAATTAACAAGTTGTTAAAAGGGCAGGAATGACGTATGAGGAGAGATTGGGTCGATTGGGCTTATATTCGCTGGAGTTTAGAAGAATGAGAGGGGACCTCATTGAAACTTATAAAATTCTAACAGGACTAGACAGACTAGATGCAGGAATGATGTTCCCGATGGCGGGGAGTCCAGAACCAGGGGTCACAGTCTAAGGATAAGGGGTAAGCCATTTAGGACAGAGATGAGTAGAAATTTCTTCACCCAGAGAGTGGTGAACCTGTGGAATTCTCTGCCACAGAGGGCGGTGGAGGCCAGTTCATTAAATATATTCAAGAAGGAGTTGGATATATCTCTTAAGGCTAAAAGGATCAAGGGATATGGGGAGAAAGCAGGGACAGGGTACTGAATTTGGATGATCAGCCATGATCTCATTAAATGGTGGAGTAGGCTCGAGGGGCCGAATGGCCCACTCCTGCTCCTATCTTCTATGTTTCTATGTCCTTACGCTCTTTAAAACCAGCCCTAACTTTCTGCGGCGAGTTTAATGGACAACTAATGTGCAAATCCAGCAAGTTCTTAGAAGTAGAGGGGAGGCTAAGAGCGAGATGCAAAGCAAACAGCGGAGCAACGTAAACCGACCAGCAAGTTCTGGAGATTCGCAACTCACGGCGAAGTTCTTAATCCCCTGAACTTGCTGGCGGATTTGCGCATTAACAACGGCGTGCGTCGTTAACACACCGTTACTTTTTCCAGCAAGATTTGGCCCAGTGTAATTATTTGTGCAAATAAACCTACCAGACGATTACCATGATATTTGTGAGGATTTTATAGTTTACAGCTTCACAATTAGTTTTCCAGCAGTTAAGGAATATGTTAAGGCTTTGATGTTGGAAGTCAAAACCCTAGGGAGACAAGAGATCTGCATTCAGATGAAATAATGAAGCGTAGACAATAGTTTTATTATTTCAGCAAAGTCCAGCCAATATACAGTATGTACAAATTCCCACTGTGTTCAATTATACAGAATAATAATGCATCTCATTTTGAGCATTACTTTCTGAAGACAATTCAATGCAACTCCATCGACTAATGTGACGCATTTGGACTGGCAGAGGTTTGGGGCATTTCGGATAGAAAGTTATTGCTGTCAATTCTTTTCAGTGACAGAGCTCCAAATAAAACTTCATTATGTAGGTTGAGAAAATGTTATAGATTCCCCTGCGTAGCTTAAGCCTCGTATCTGCTGGGGCTGCGTCACAGAGGAAGGAAAAATAATTACAAACCAACAGCACAAATTTCAGAGAGGAAGATTGCTCGACACACCTGAGAATTCTTTCATAGAAAGAATCATAGAAGTTTACGAGACAGAAGGAGGCCATTCGGTCCATCGAGTCCGTGCCGGCCAACAAAGAGCTCTCCAGCCTAATCCCACTTTCCAGCTCTTGGTCCGTAGCCCTGGAGGTTACGGCACTTCAAGTGCATATCCAAGTACTTTTTAAATGTGATGAGGGTTTCTGCCTCTCCCACCCTTTCAGGCAGTGAGTTCCAGACCCCCACCACCGTCTGGGTGAAAACATTTCTCAGCTCCCCTCTAATCCTTCTACCAATTATTTTAAATCTATGCCCCCTGGTTATTGAATTCTCTGCTAGGGGAAATAGGTCCTTCCTATCCACTTTATCTAGGCCCCACATAATTTTATACACCTCAATCAAGTCTCCCCTCAGCCTCCTCTGTTCCAAAGAAAACAATCCCAGCCTATCCAACCTTTCCTCGTAGCTAAAATTCTGCAGTCCTGGCAACATCCTCATAAATCTCCTCTGTACCCTCTCTAGTGCGATCACATCTTTCCTGTAATGTGGTGACCAGAACTGCATGCCACACTCTAGCTGAGGCCCAACTAGTGTTTTATACGATAGCACATTTCACACTTCATCTAGAGCCATCTTTTGTCTCTTTACCTGTCCTATTACCATCTCGTCTCGCCTTGAATATCTCTTAATGTCTCTTCACCTCTCAGACCTTCCCTTTTGTTCTTTCATCCCCTCCCCCATTTCCCAGCCCCCAAACTGGCCTTTTAATCTGTTTCATTTCCTGCTTTTTTCTCAGTTCTGAAGAAGGGTTTCGACCTGAACCGTTAACCCTGTTTCTCTCTCCACGGATGTTGCCTGGCCTGCTGAGTTTTTCCAGCATTTTCTGTTGTTATTTAGTGTTTTATACAGTTAAAGCATAACCGCCCTACTCTTGTATTCTATGCCTCGGCTAATAAAGGCAAGCATTCCGTATGTTTACTTAACCACCTTATCTACCTGGCCTGCTACCTTCAGGGATCTGTGGACATGCACTCCAAGGTCCCTTTGTTCCTCTACACTTCTCAGTGTCCCACCATTTATTGTGTATTCCCTTACCTTGTTAGCCCTCCCCAAATGCATTACCTCACACTTCTCCGGATTGAATTCCATTTGCCACTTTTCTGCCCACCTGACCAATCGATTGATATCTTCCTGCAGTCTGCAGCTTTCTTCCTCACTATCAACCACACGGCTGATTTTTGTATCATCTGCAAACTTCTTAATCATGCCTCTGACATTGAAGTCTAAATCATTGATGTATGCCACAGAAAGCAAGCGACTGAGTCCTGAGCCCTGCGGAACCCCACTGGAAACAGCCTTCCAGTCACAAAAACACCCGTCGACCATTACCCTCTGCTTCCTGCCACTGAGCCAGTTGTGGATCCAATTTGCCACTTTCCCTTCGATCCCATGGACTTTTACTTTTTTGACCAACCTGCCATGTGGGGCCTTGTCAAAAGCCTTGCTAAAATCCATGTGGACTACATCAAATGCACTAGCCTCATCGACCCTCCTCGTTACCTCCTCAAAAAATTCAATCAAGTTAGTCAGACACGACCTGCCCTTAACAAATCCATGCTGACTGTCCTTGATTAATCCGTGACTTTCTAAATGACCATTAATATTGTCCCTTGAAATTTTTTCCAATAATTCTGCCACCACCGAGGTTAGGCTGATTGGCCTGTAATTACTCAGTCTATCCCTTTCTGCCTTTTTAAACAATGGCACGATGTTAGCAGTCCTCCAGTAGCCAGGCATCACACCTGTAGCCAGAGAGGATTGAAATATGATGGTCAGAGCCTCCGCTATTTCCTCTCTTACTTCTCTTAACAGCCTGGGATACATTTCATCCGGGCCTGGCGATTTATCAACTTTCAAGGATGTTAAACCTCTTAATGCTTCCTCTCACTATGTCTATCCCATCTAATATTTCACACTCTTCCTCCTTAAGTACAATGTCTGCATCGTTCCCTCTTCTGTGAGGACAGACGCAAAATATTCATTAAGAACCATATCCACATTTTTTGCCTCCACACACAGGTTACCTTTATGGTCCCTAATAGGCCCTACTCTTACTTTAGTTATTCTCTTGCTCTTTTATCTATTTATAAAACATTTTTGGGTTTTCCTTGATTTTACTTGCCAATATTTTTTCATGCTCACTCTTTGTTTTCCTAATTTCCTTTTTATTTTCACTCCTGCACTTTCTATACTCCTCTTTTTGCCTTATCCTACCCTGTATGCCACTTGACATCCAGGGGGCTCTAGATTTGTTAGTCCCACACTTTTTCTTTAAGGGAACATACTTGCTCTGAACCCTCACTATCTCCTCCTTGAATGCCTCCCACTGCTCTGACACTGACTTACCTTCAAGTAGCTGTTTCCAATCCACTTTTGCTAAATCACATCTCAGCTTAGTAAAACTGGCCTTTCCCCAATCGAGAACCTTGACACCTGGTCTATCTTTGTCCTTTTTCATACCTACGCTAAATCTAACTGAATTATGGTCACTAGCACCAAAATGCTCTCCCACTGATACCCCTTCCACCTGCCCAGCTTCATTCCCTAAAACTAAGTCCAGAACTGCCCCCCCTCTTTTGTTACATATTGGCTACAAAGTTCTCCTGAATGTATTTTAAGAATTCTGCGCCCTCTATTCCTTTTACACTAATTCTATCCCAGTTAATGTTAGGGTAGTTGAAATACCCTACTATTTCTGCCCTATTGTTTTTGCACTTCTCAGAAATTTGTCTACAGATTTGCTCTTCTATCTCCCTCGGACTGTTTGGGGGTCTGTAGTACGCTCCCAGCAGTGTGATCGCCCCTTTCCTGTAATGTGGTGGCAGAAAAAGAAGGAAAAGGACTCGCATTTCTACAGCACCTTTCACGACCTCAGGACGTCCAAAAGCGCCAATGAGGTACTTTTCTTGAAGGGCAGTCAATGTTGTAATGTAGGAAACGTGACAGCCAATTTGCGCACAGCAAGCTCCCACAAACAGCAATGTGATAATGACCAGATCATCTGTTTTTAGGTGTCGGTTGAGGGATAAATATTGGCCCAGGACACCAGGGGTGGGCGGGGGCAGAACCCTCCGACTCTTCTCCGCAATAGTGCTGCGCGATCTTTTACCTCCACCTGATCTCTCATCCGAAAGACGGCTCCTCCGACAGTGCAGCACTCCCTCGGTACTGCACTGAAGATTTAATAGAGGCGTTCAAAATTATGAGGGGTTTTGACAGAGTCAATAAGGAGAAACTGTTTCCACTGGCAGGAGGGTTGGTAACCAGAGGACACAGAATTAAAATGATTGGTAAAAGAACCAGAGAGGGAGATGGGGAGAATATTTTTTACGCAGCGAGTTGTTGTGATCTGGAACGCACTGCCTGAAAGGACGGTGGAAGCAGATTCAATAGTAACTTTCAAAATGGAATTGGGTATAGACTTGAAAAAGAAACATTTGCAGGGCTAATGGGGAAAGAGCAGGGGGGAGTGGGACTAATTGGAGAGCTCTTTCAAAGAGCCGGCACAGGCACGGTGGGCCGAATGGCCTCCTCCTGCGCTGTGTGATTCTGTGTTCCTCTGTACCTGCTGACAGGACAGACCAAACTCCGGTCACTTGTAGATTATCTGCTTCCCAGTGATTCTGTTTTCAATCTACTTCCCATCAGCAATGATCAATACCTCTGTTTCCTGGGCTGTAAACATATCACAAGGCACTTCTTTTACTGAGCGCAAAAAAAACACACGGCAAAATGTCTGGCTCATTTATTCTGCTCACACAGAGGTTTGCAATTATCTTTGGTATATTAAAACATTAGCGTACTGAAGAACATTAAGCGTTCATTCTCTGTTATTCTGCTGCACCATGCCATCCATTAGCTGTTAATTCTCTGTAACTATCTTCACTAATCAAGAGTTATGTGAAATTATTAAGAAACCCACTTATCATTGAACAGTTCAAGTTTGTTAATTAACCTGCAGCTTAACGTAAGAAGCTTTGCTCTTTTGTTAATTTATTATTAATTATTAAATAAGTATTAATGACTACCGAGGAGTCATCATACCTCAGTATTTGGATCGAGGGTATAGAGTGGTATAATTACCATGAGGGAACAGGTATGGTGTCCATTAATTTTACAGTAAACACCGAGAACTTGGTGGAATTTTTAAATTCAGTTTTGAATAATTTCCTTCATGATCACAGTTGTCAGTGTAGAAGTAGTCAGAGAGATCGTATATGGTCAGAGCGGGTGTATATGGCCAGAGCGATCATATATGGTCAGTGCGGACGTATATGGTCAGTGTGGACGTATATAGGCAGTGTGGACATATATGGTCAGAGCGGACGTATATGGTCTGAGCGGACGTATATGGTCAGAGCGATCGTATATGGTCAGTGTGGATGTATATGGTCAGTGTGAGTGCATATGGTCAGTGTGAGTGTATATGGTCAGTGTGATCGTATATGGTCAGTGTGGATGTATATGGTCAGTGTGGGCGTATATGGTCAGTGTGGGCGTATATGGTCAGTGTGGATGTATATGGTCAGTGGGCGTATATGGTCAGTGTGGGCGTATATGGTCAGTGTGGGCGTATATGGTCAGTGTGGGCGTATATGGTCAGTGTGGACGTATATGGTCAGCGTGGACGTATATGGTCAGCGTGGGCGTATATGGTCAGTGTGGGCGTATATGGTCAGTGTGGGCGTATATGGTCAGTGTGGACGTATATGGTCAGTATAGACATATATGGTCAGTGTGGGCGTATATGGTCAGTGTGGGCGTATATGGTCAGAGCGGGCATATATGGTCAGTGTGGGTGTATATGGTCAGTGTGGACGTATATGGTCAGTGTGGGCGTATATGGTCAGCGTGGGCGTATATGGTCAGTGTGGGCGTATATGGTCAGTGTGGGCGTATATGGTCAGTGTGGGCGTATATGGTCAGAGCGGGCGTATATGGTCAGTGTGGGCGTATATGGTCAGTGTGGGCGTATATGGTCAGTGTGGACGTATATGGTCAGTGTGGGCGTATATGGTCAGTGTGGGCGTATATGGTCAGAGCGGACGTATATGGTCAGAGCGGACGTATATGGTCAGTGTGGACGTATATGGTCAATGTGAACGTATATGGTCATTGTGGACGTATATGGTCAGAGCGGACGTATATGGTCAGAGCGGACGTATATGGTCAGTGTGGATGTATATGGACAGTGCAGACATGTATATTGAGCACGGACATATATGGTGCGTGCATTCCATGTTGTTGAAGTGTGATGATGTCCACACTGAAAACAATCGTGAAAAAATCACTGAGAATTTATTTGCAGCAGATTTTATATTAAAACCCAGGTCACTGATATGCATTCTTCAGGGAAAAAATGATGGAATCGCAGAATAGAATCCCTAAAATCTATCAATCCCAGGCAATTGAAATAACATAAAATTAATCAGTCTCTGTAAATCAATGGCCATAATTATCAAATAGACAGATTTGCGGCGTGTGGTGTCCAGAACGCCGGGAAACAGACTGCAATCCCAGCAAATTAAAATGGAATTTCATCTAATTAGCCCAGAGTTTCTGCTAGTTTGCGACGGCAATCCGGCTGAAATTGGCCAAACCAAAGCGCAACAGATCGCGGAATTTTAAGCGCAAATTACGTCCAGCGTAAATCGTGTTTCCACGATCTTTTGCGCTAGTTTAAAAAAGAAATCAACGTGCTGGAAACTGGCCCCGCCCACAAAACAGGCCACGCCCCCAGATGGGAATAACGAGCGCGGCGAGTTTCCGCCGAGTACGCCCGTTCGAGGCTCTTCAAATTAACTCGTTTTATTTAGGCGCACGGGCTCTAGTTTGCACATTTTAAAAGTTTTTAAATATTAAAAGATATTTCATTTACTAAGAAACTGACTACACCAATGAAACTAGTAAATGGGTCAGTATAATTTTATTAAGTCATTTTCAGTGATTTAAGTTTAAGCTTTAAAACAGGTGGAGGAAGGACACTGATTAAAATTGCTTATTTTTGGTGATGAACCCATTTTCAGCTGTATTAATAAAACTGCACTGGGTTACCGCTCTGAAACACATCAAGAATATTTTTTAATCGAAAGAAAATAAATAAACGATTACGTTCTATCCCGCTGCCCGATTTATTTTTATTCATTCATGGGGATGTGGGCGTCGCTGGCAAGGCCCAGCATTTATTGCCCATCCCTAATTGCCCCTTGAGAAGGTGGTGGTGAGCCGCCTTCTTGAACCGCTGCAGTCCGTGTGGTGAAGGTGCTCCCACAGTGCTGTTAGGGAGGGAGTTCCAGGATTTTGACCCAGCGATGATGGAGGAATGACCGATATATTTTCAAGTCAGGATGGTGTGTGACTTGGAGGGTAACTTGGAGGTGGTGGTGTTCCCATGTGTCTGCTGCCCTTGTCCTTCTAGGTGGAAGAGGTCGCGGGTTTGGGAGGTGCTGTCGAAGAAGCCTTGGCGAGTTGCTGCAGTGCATCTTGTAGATGGTACACACTGCAGCCACGGTGCGCCGGTGGTGGAGGGAGTGAATGTTTAAGGTGGTGGATGGGGTGCCAATCAAGCGGGCTGCTTTGTCCTGGATGGTGTCGAGCTTCTTGAGTGTTGGAGCTACACTCATCCAGACAAGTGGAGAGTATTCCATCACACTCCTTACTTGTGCCTTGTAGATGGTGGAAAGGCTTTGGGGAGTCAGGAGGTGAGACACTCACCGCAGAATACCCAGCCTCTGACCTGCTCTTGTAGCCACAGTATTTATGTGGCTGGTCCAGTTAAGTTTCTGGTCAATGGTGACCCCCAGGATGTTGATGGTGAGGGATTCGGCGATGGTAATGCCATTGAATGTCAAGGGGCGGTGGTTAGACTCTCTCTTGTTGGAGATGGTCATTGCCTGACACTTGTGTGGCGCGAATGTTACCTGCCACTTATCAGTCCAAGCCTGAATGTCGTCCAGATCTTGCGCTGGAACATTTTCCATTTGTGATTATGCAGATGAGTTTAAGGTGGAAATTGAACCATAACTTTGTTTCAGAAAGTAATTTCAAGCGCGCTTTGCGCCCAGTTTTCCAATTGTTCCCAACGCGGAAAATCTACGCCACTGTCTCCCAGCTCAACACGTTATTCTGTGCAAACTCCTTCACAATATAGCAATCGGGGAGGTTTTACATCGAAACATAGAAAAATAGGAGCAGGAGTCGGCCATTCAGCCCTTTGAGCCTGCTCCGCCATGCAATATGATCATGGCTGAACCTCTATCTCAATACAGGAAACTCTTTGGTATCCTGCACAGACGGGACCGGGATGGTGCCGGTTGATCAAAAATTCCGGATGACGGAGAGAGTTATCTATCGAGGCTATTTTTAACAAAGAAAAATAAAAAATCAAGAAATGTGCAGTATACAGTAATTGGGTACTCACCTACAGAATGTTGTGTTAAATGGATGGTGGAAGATGCTTGATTAAGTACAGTACTGCCAGTTGAGGGTAATGCAATGCAATGACTACCAGCAGCGTGGGAGACACACAGTACCCCTGTAAAATGGCGGATCAGAAGAGGCTACCCGCAGCGCAGGAGAATCAGACTCCTGTTATTGAGGTGTTCCGACTTCTGACAGCGCCAAGAAGCCGAGTAGTGTCAGTTTGGAGAACTACCCCCACTGACTAACTCAGCCACCGTGGGAGACTCGGACTTGGACTCGGCAACATTGCCGGTTATTGAGATGTTGTTTTCGGAGTGAGAATTTTGCCGGTTAAGAGAGAATTCCAGATATTTAGTTGCCGTTTAAACAAAAGTTTCCTGTACCATATTCCCGCTTTCTCCCCATACCCCTTGATGCCTTTTGTGTCTAGAAATCTATCTCCTTCTTAAATATATTCAGTGACTTGGCCTCCACAGCTGTCTGTGGTAGAGAATTCCACAGGTTCACCACCCTCTGAGTGAAGACATTTCTCCTGCAGACACTGGCCTGTCACTTCTGTGATCTGGACTTGAATCTTACCCAGATTAATGAGCAAAGCCTTTGTAACATTTGCATACTGAATTATCATTGGCCCGCAGGCATCTGTAAGGAATACCTATTATATTCACATGTGATCACATGCTGAGTTGTCATTGGCCTGCAGGCATCTGTAAGGGGTCCTGGCTCCATCTTGTCCCCACTGTGCTGTATGATTGAGAGCACAGACCTGATGCTTCATAAAAGAGTTTAAACTGTAATACTCCGTTGTCCTGCAATTTATTATTTTGTACAAAGTGTGCAAAACAAGACAGTCTTTGTCTGGCGTTAGCTGTATGGGTGCTACATTGGGGAGGCTTGATCCAGTTTTAAGTAGCCATGGACCCACAGCACAAAACTCTCCCTAATGTGGCACTAAGTGAGGAGGATAGTAACAGACATCAGGAGGACACAGTCGGACTGGTGAAATGGGCAGACACATGGCAGATGAAATTCACCGCAGAGAATTGTGAAGTGACGCATTTTGGTAGGAAGAATGAGGAGAGGCAGTATAAACTAAAGGGTACAATTCTAAAGGGGGTGCAAGAACAGAGAGACCTGGGGGTGTGCGTACACAAGTCTTTGAAGGCGGCAGGACAAGTTGAAAAGGCTGTTAAAAAGGTATATGAGACCCATGGCTTTATAAGTAGCGGCATAGAGTAGAAAAGCAAGGAAGTTATGCTAAACCTTTACAAATCACTGGTTAAGCCTCAGCTGGAGTATTGTGTCCAATTCTGGGCACCATAGAATGGTTACAGCACAGAAGGAGGCCATTCGGCCCGTCGAGCCCGTGCTGGCTCTCTGCAAGAGCACTTCAGCTAGTCCCACTCCGGAGGGGAAAACACAAACAAATCATAATGACACAGTACTAACTAAGGCAAATACAGGCATATTATACTCTACAAAGATCATCATGAAATGGGGAAACACACGGAACATCGAGGGACAACAACTCATGTTAATTATACCCGTAAATGTCCACCCCCTTAAACCTATCTAGATCTGATTATGAAGGGCCAGAAACATGTTCATCAATCCAACGAGGAAGTGCAAGGTTTTGAAACAGGTCTGCGTTTGATCCTTTCAGGCGTCCCAGTGTCATGGAGGAGACGGTACTCCGCCAGCTCAACGTTGCGTATAAGAATTGTAGAGGTCAGGAAACACCTCCCCAGAAGGGAAAGGTGCATGAGGCAAAACCCGCAGCCCCAAGCAAGAAGGAGTGGCGTCAGGAGGGGAATCGCCCTGCCCAAGCCAAGCTCAATTGCTACGGGTGTGGGAAGGATGGACATTGGCGCAAGGACTGTAGAAATCCGTGGAAGGATAATAAGGGAAAATTTCCCGCAGCCCAAGCCCAAGCCCAGACCGCCGCCCCAGCACCAGCCCAAACCCAAGCCGTAGCTCCTGCCCCAGCACGAGGAGTTGGTGCAGCTATGGATCCCGCTGCGATTGAATCAATCTTAGGGACAATGCGGTCTCTGATGATCGTGCAGGGGAAGATAGCCGTCACCACCGGTCTTGTCGTTCCCAAAACCCCGACCGCTGTGCCCAAATGACTAGAGCTGGCGCAGCCCGTTTACTTGTGTGCGCTGCGATATGATGTATGGAGGCGACCCCTCGTGGAATTGGAGGTGGGGGAGGTGAAGGGGCTCTATCTGTTGGATACGGGGGCATCGGGCACCGTGATCCATACAGATGACCCTGTCACCTCACCTCTGTCCACCGGGGTTCCCTATCTTCTATCGGGCTTCACAGGCGAAGAACAGGCTGGCGTATATTCCATTCCCCTCTCCATTCGTTTAGGACCACTTCACACCACGTGGAAGTGTACGCTAATGAAATGGGAGGTGGGAGGTGGAACATGTGGTGTATGTAACCTGTTCCACCTTAAGAGAACTTAAGCCTGTTCCACCTTAAGAGATGTACTACTTTCTCTGGCTGCTGTATACGTAATACCGGTGGTGACCACCGGTATATAAGCACTGTGTAGTAATATTGTATTTAGTATAGTCCTGACCTCCAACCAGTAAAGCCCTGTTGAACTTTAATCTTGTAGTCTGTGTTAGTAATTACAACTAGAACACACAGACCTAACAGTGGCGACGAGTCCGATTCTTACCCTGCGGCAGTTTATATCCACGGCGGCTTCGTCCACAGAACGGACGTCGAAGAGAGGCTTCCACCCTCATCACCCTGCTGGAAGACACGTCGCGCGGCAGACATCGAGAAACCAGAGTGCAGAAGACATCCTGAACTCGAAGCCTCCATCAGCGGCTGTCAGCTATCTTCTTTCTACCTCGGTGGTGGGTAAGCCGGGCAGCGACGCGACCAGAAAGTCGGCCGCGTTGGCTGTACAGACGGGGAGGGAAGACGGAGGAATAAGGGCGGTGAGATCGATCGCGACCGGAGATAAGGGCCGGGCCGCATTCGGGCCGAAAGGCGCAGCGCGGGGACATCGATCGTGGCTGGTGATAAGGGCCGGGCCGCATTCGGGCTAAAAAGGCGCAGCGTCTGGGGCAACTGAAGGCGCGAGAGCCGCGGTGAAGCGGAGACAGCGTCGGGGGACGGGTGAAGACTGCCAAGCGCGGGAAAACCGCCATTTTGTAGGCGGAGGACGAAGACAAGAGCGGGAAGCTGCCATCTTGGATAAAAATTAAAATAAATTAAATTGCAACGATGCCTAAACATGGGAACATTAATACCTTTGATAGCGACATCGAAGATTGGGCCATGTATGTAGAACGCATACAAAATTATTGTAAAGCAAATAAAATCCCAGATGAAGAGAAAGCACTAACATTATTAAACTTAATGGGTGCGAAGACATACGGGCAATTGAAACACCTTTTATCACCAGATGAACCGGCGGATAAGACGTTCGAGGAGATTGTTACTGTCCTGAAAAATCATCTAAACCCCACGCCGCTGATGCAAGCGGAACGATTTAAATCTTACAGCAGAAGGCAGCTGAAGGATGAAAGCAATGCTGAATATTTAATGGAATTGCGTAAGCTAGCAAACTACTGTCAGTTTGGAACGAGACTGACAGAGGCGCTACGAGATAAATTTGTGTGTGGTTTATTAAAAGAAGATACACAAAAGCGACTGCTCAAGGAGAATGAGCTGACGCTTGAGAAAGCGGTCACTATGGCAGCAGCACACGAAGCCGCAGCGAGAGGCACGGCAGTAATGCAGCTACGGTCACCGGAACTCAGTACAAATAAATTGGGTTTGAGTACTGTAAAATGTTATCGTTGTGGAAAGACAACGCACGATCAGAACCAGTGTTGGTTTAAAAACCAAGAATGCAGAACGTGTGGCAGGCT
Source organism: Somniosus microcephalus (assembly GCF_052327205.1). Taxonomy (NCBI): domain Eukaryota; kingdom Metazoa; phylum Chordata; class Chondrichthyes; order Squaliformes; family Somniosidae; genus Somniosus; species Somniosus microcephalus. The sequence continues at coordinate 11,165,919 of NC_140993.1, forward strand.
TGGCCACATAGCTAAAGTATGCCGGTCAGGAAAGAAGACCAGCAACAAAAAGTCACCGCAAGGAAAATACATAAAGGTACACAAGGTGACAAAGAACAGTTCGACCGAACAGAAGTCAGATTCAGACGCTAGCAGTAATGAACTGGGTAGCTTAAGAGTACACAACGTTGGTAAGGATGCAGATCTCCAGACAATTTGGGTCACCCTTCAGATAGCAGGAGTCCAAGTAAAGATGGAATTGGACACTGGATCGGCATTGACGGTCATGAATAAGAAAGATTACAAAAGGTTATTCCAACATATTCCCCTACGAGATACGGAGATTATATTGAAAACATACACGGGGCAAAGAGTGTACCCCATCGGAAAGATAGAGGTAAAAGTGGTCCACAAGGGTGAAGAAAGCCAAGTAATGGACTTATATGTGCTACCTGAAGGAGCTCCACCACTACTGGGATGGGAGTGGATTAGGAAAATGAATATGGACTGGCATTCCTTGAAGGCACTAACGGTAGATTCCGGGGAAACAGATGTCAAACCTAAACGATTGTCCAAAATATTGGATGATGCTAAAGAGGTGTTCCAGCAGGGACTGGGAACACTGAGAGGAATTACGGCAAACATCAAGATTGATGAACATGCACACCCAAAAATTTTTAAAGCCAGACCGGTACCCTATGCAATACGACCTACTGTAGAAGCGGAACTGGAAGCGCTAGAACGTTCAGGTGTACTGTCTAAGGTAGATTGGAGTGAATGGGCTACACCCATTGTTCCCGTTATGAAACGTCCTTCGAGCAACAAGCCAGGAGAACCAGGGAAGGTTCGCATCTGTGGAGACTTCAAGATCACCGTTAATCCGGTGCTTCACATGGTGCAGTATACGCTTCTGCGGATTGAGGATATTTTTGCTTCGTTGCCTGGCGGGAAACACTTCACCAAGATAGACCTGGCGCAGGCGTACTTGCAGATGGAGGTTGAAGAAGAGTCACGCCAATACCTCACGATCAACACGCATCGAGGTTTGTACCGGTACAATAGGCTAGTTTTTGGAGTGGCATCGGCTCCAGCAATTTGGCAGAGGGCCATGGAGCAGGTATTACAGGGAATTCCAGGCACACAATGTTACCTGGACGATATTCTGATTACAGGTGATGGTGATGAAGAACACCTCGCAAACTTGGAACTGGTGCTCAGCAGACTGAAAGAGTATGGACTTAGAGTTAATCGGCAGAAATGTGAGTTCTTCCAGAAGCGGATCTCGTACTGTGGTCATGTCATTGACCGGGAGGGGCTTCATAAGTCTCCTGACAAGATAGAGGCAGTTGTAAAGGCTCCCGCTCCGGATAATGTCTCTCAGTTGAGGTCGTTTCTAGGATTGATTAACTATTACCATAAATTTCTACCAAATCTATCCACGGTACTGCACCCGCTAAACGCTCTTTTACAGAAGGGGGTACCATGGGAATGGAGTGAAAACTGTAAGAAGGCATTTCGCAAAAGCAAAGAATTGATCACCTCAGAGGAAGTGTTGGCTCACTTCAACCCGACACTGCCTATTCGGTTGGCTTGTGATGCTTCTCCATATGGTATTGGGGCAGTACTCTCACACAAGTTGCCAAATGGCACGGAAAGGCCAGTCGCGTTTGCATCCAGATCATTGACCTCCGCTGAGCGCAACTATGCGCAGATCGATAGTGAGGCTCTCAGCCTTGTATGGGGAGTGAAGAAGTTTAATCATTACCTGCAGGGCCAAAAATTCACACTTCTGACAGACCATCAGCCGTTGGTATCCATTTTTAACCCTAAGAAGGGTGTTTCAATGATGACAGCACAGCGTCTCCAGAGATGGTCCCTTTTCCTAGGGGCACATCAATATCAAATAGAATTCAAAGGTACGAAGCAGCATGGCAATGCTGATGGGCTGTCGCGCCTGCCACTACCTGAAGAAGAAGAAACGACGAAAGTTGACCCTGTTGAGTTATTTCATTCGACCATCATCGAGTGTTTACCAGTCACCAATGCAAGTATTGAAAGAGAAACCAGGAACGACCCGACACTGTCCAGAGTCTACGAGGTGACAGTGAAAGGATGGCCAACACGTGGTGATCCTCTGTTACCGGCATTCTCGGCAAGGCGAGACCAGCTGTCCGTCTGCCATGGCACTTTGATGTACGATACAAGAGTGACTATTCCTCCCAAGTTAAGGGAAAGAGTTCTAAAAGAACTGCATGAAGGTCATCTGGGGGGAGTTAAGATGAAAAGTCTTGCTAGGGCTTATGTATGGTGGCCGGGTATTGACCAACAGATAGAGGAGTTGACGAAAAGCTGCGCTGGGTGCCAAAAAGTGCAAAATGCACCTCCGATCGCACCACTACACCCATGGGAATGGCCTTCAGCCCCATGGCAACGCGTACATATTGACTTTGCTGGTCCATTCATGGACTCCATGTTCCTAATTGCGGTGGACGCACATTCCAAATCGCCAGAAGTGATCAAGATGAATACCACTACTTCAGAAAAGACAATTGCGGTGTTAAGAACAATATTCGCAAGGAACGGATTGCCAGAACAGATCTGCCATGATGTTTTATAACAGGAGGTTGCGGTCCAGGTTGGACTTGTTAAAACCAAATGTGCGGAGGGGAGTGGAAAACAAACAGTTCCGGCATATTAATAACAAGACCACTCGAAGTTTCGACGTAGGACAACCAGTGTTGGCAAGGGGCTATGGAAACGAAAAATGGCAGTCCGGAACAATTCGGGCCAGACAAGGACCTCTGATGTACACAGTAGATATTGGTAACAATGTGATAAGGCGTCATGCGGATCAACTGGTAGAATCGAGAGCAAGGGTCGAACCCATGGTTGCGACAGAGACAACTGTGGAAGACGTTAATGAACCTGAAGCATCTACCTCGGCAGGGAATGTACCTGATGATGATAACACCCAATGCATGGGAGACCAACTAGAGGAGTCACCTCAGCAACAGGAATCAGAGACCACTGAAAGGCGTTATCCAAACCGAATCAGAAGGCCTCCTGAGAGACTGAACCTTTGAACTGTTTATACCTGAAGTTATATATGTTATGTTATGTTAAATGGGGATATGACTGTTAAGCTAAAAAGGGAGGATTGTGGTGTATGTAACCTGTTCCACCTTAAGAGAACTTAAGCCTGTTCCACCTTAAGAGATGTACTACTTTCTCTGGCTGCTGTATACGTAATACCGGTGGTGACCACCGGTATATAAGCACTGTGTAGTACTATTGTATTTAGTATAGTCCTGACCTCCAACCAGTAAAGACCTGTTGAACTTTAATCTTGTAGTCTGTGTTAGTAATTACAACTAGAACACACAGACTTAACAGAACAGGAGTCCTTGGAGCCGATTTCTTGGTAGCGCACGGGATCCTCGTGGATCTGAGAAATCACTGTCTCTGGGGAGCGGGCACGGGGGAACAAGGAGTCGGGGGGGTCAAGGCAAACCCACCGAAAGCACGGGTCGACCGGCGGGAAGTCAAATTCCTGGGTCTGAGCCTCCGCGCTGGCGAGAGAGGCACAGGCCAGGATAGACAGGAATCGGTGCAAGATCCACCGGTCCCCGCCAGTCGCGCAGTGGAGGTACCCCGACGCAATAAATGGTTTCACATCAAGCGGTGCAAACTGTTTAAGCCAGGTGCAAGAATACCAGCAACCGAAGCCAGGTCTGAGGGTAAAGATCCTCAGCCTGAGGCGTGCAAAAAGTCACAGACCACACAAGCTGGCGCTGTAGCCTGCTTGGAAGGAGAAGCTGTCCCGCCCACCTGGGGGGAGGTTTCCCCTATGGCCTGGGACTCGGACGAGGAGGAGCCTGAAGATCAAGGCCCTCCCCCGATCCGAACGCTATCGGAGCCGAGGAGCCCGAACAGCTGGGCCACGTCCTTGATACGATTCTGGAGGAGGTGGAGTCGGAGGACGGAGATCCCGCCCTCGACTCAAGTTTGGGGGAGGTAAAAATTGGGGGCGGAGATCCTCCACCTGTAGGGACAGGTGAGGAGGAGTTGTCTGCCACAGACCCAAATCCCAAAGGGGCAGAGCCTGAGTGAAGGGAGCCGAAGCCGGCAGTCGTGGAGGAGCCACGGGCTGTGAGAGCCAAGGTCCCACCCAAAGGGTGCTTCACCAAAGGCACCCCCTCGCAGGTCGCCTCGGGCGCCCCAGCCAAGGAAGCCCTGGCCCGATCCCCCCCCCCTTCAGTAAACGCAGACTTGGGAAACCCCTGGCAGAACGCAGTCCCCAGTTGACAGCAAAAGGCTGCGAGGAACCCAAGCCACAGGTCACTGCAGCCCCGCCACAGGGAGCGGCAAGCTGCAGTCCAATCAGGGATTAGGCAAGCCGCCCGGGGACGGGCGGCGCTGTACATAAGTTTAAGTTTTAAGTTTCAGTTGTGTATATATTAAAGTAATTAGAGTTATAAGTAGTTTTGAATCTGCCCAGTACGTGTGTTTGTTTGGATCGAGGTCGGGAGACCCGATCATGTCTTCACCTAAGCCAAAATCTCTCGGGAGCCTGGCGGCATTATTTAATTTTGTTGCAGGAACCAGGAGAAAGATGAGCAGGATCCTTGTCGTGGCCGTGATGATCGGGTACAGTGTGGCCTATCGGGGCCGCACTAAGGACTCCACGGTGTATGGGTGCTCTGGCGACAGAGGCCCCATCGCGATTGATGGAACTGGCCCGCGGGACGCTGAAGAGACTGCTGCCTACTTCCATGAAGGAAGATGGCCAGGCTGGCTGGGGTCGAACTCTACTGAATACTCCAGTCAGACGGGGTTTGCATGCAGAGAGACATCTCTGATGTGCCCCAGGGTGCGGATCATAGCACCCAGAGTCAGCGTTACCGTCGGGAAGAAGATTTGCCTGGTCTGCAAGGGACATGTACCTTTGAATCGCTGGTGGTGGCTGCGCAAGTTGAGCAGCACCATGAAGAACTCCACAGTCGAGTGGGAAAGATTGGGTAACAACACCCATCGGACTATTATGGGGACTCATGGGGGGTTGAGTGTCTGTTCGGACAAATGGTGGGAACCAGACGAGGGGATCTACATCTGTATGTGGGGTTCAGAACGCGCTTGCCCCACAGGCGTCTCCATCTTTTTCCAAAGGCAGTGGCAAGATGCCGGGAGAGGAATGAGGTGGGACGTCAGCACACGGGCGTGCGGAGTCCCATACTCTCAGATCCCAGTAAACGCCACTGAGCTCATCACCCGCCCCCGCAAGCCCCTGCCCACGATTCCGGTAGCCAAAGCCCACAAGGAAGGGTGCCCCACCACTATCAAGGGACCCGGGAACAGATTGGTATTAGTACCCACAGGTCAGGTGCTGTACCAAGGGGTACACTACATGGTGGCTTCGGTGATTTTAAACCTCACCGAGGTGTGCTTGCCTGAGTGGTGCCCCAAGGAAACGGAACAATTGTACCAGGTCCTGTTAACAAACATGTTTAAACAGTTTTACGAATTCGACTTTGCCGATGCCGACAGAGCCGAATTATACACCACACCACATGAGGTCTTGGACAGGATAGGGAGGCAAAGAAGGGGTGCAGTAAATTATATTTTCACAGCTTTTAATACAGGAACTTCCGTCATCAACACACTGGATGACGTGGAGCTGCAAACCCAGATCAATGGTTTGAAAACACAGTTAAGAAAGATACTGACTGACGAGAACAAGGTAGTGGGTTCTGAGTTACATGAGGACCAGGCCATGACACTACACTTAAAAGAAATTATAGCTGAGCTGGAAAAACACGCCAGAACGGTAAATGCTCTCATCAGGGAGGATCGGAATGCGTCCGATCAGGCTGCGCAGAACGAAGCTTGTGTACTGTATGGGGCGTGGTTACTGGGTGAGGGCCGCAGTAACCTGGAGGATTTGAAACAAGGTTTAGTCCCCTCCTGGATCAGCGACAAGCACCTCGCAGCCCTCCACCCTTTTGCGAATGCATTGAGTCCGTGCCAGCTCAGACTAGCTTCAGAAGCCTACCCAGTCCCAGTGGACTGTGGACGGTCTAATCACACCATTATGGGTATAGTGGTAAGAATGCCGGTGATGGGAAAGACAGATAAACCCGCATCGGAATACAGGGTGGAGAACATTGGAGTCATTCAGGTGGGTGCGCACATTCGCTACACGGGGGTCCCACCTTACGTCATTCGATGGGAGCATGCAATGATGGGTACTGACCTCTCGGGGTGCTGGAGCCGGGGAGCACACATCATCCTGTGTCCCCAGCACTTGAATGCCCATTCAAAACCACAGTGCGGGTTCAGAACTGCTGGCACGGAGCCTATAAATTGCACCATGGAGGCAATGGCACAAGGCCATGTGCCCCCGCAGGTGGCATATATAGGAGGTGGGACATACTGTGTCACCACTGCAGCGCCCCACTACCAGCATGGACAGCACGGTGACAGCAGCTTCTGTTTCAAGCCCAGGGCAGAAGTTCAAGTGGCCCAAGAGCGAATTGTCCCCATTCCTGAACCTTCCACGGTTCACATCACTGTTATAGAGAATTTCACTGATCTGCAGCGATTCGTTGCACATTTTGGGTATATCATTCCCCCTCTCCCTGAACACCTCACCAAGATATTAAAAGCCGTTGTTGTTTCACAGAAACATTTCTATACACTGGAGCAGAAGACTTTAGAGATAGGGGCAGACATATTGGATATAGTGACCCCACCGTGGTGGGACCTGTTCACTAGTATAGAAGTCCCTTCTTGGATTAGGATAGCCTCCCACATTCTTGTAGTGTGCCAGGTTATCATTGTAGTTTATTTACTGTTTGTACACTGTAAAAAGGTCAAACATTCGCAAAAGTATGAGAACAGAGGGGAATGGAGGGAGCATTATGTGCGGGTAGAAGAAGAGACACCCGTTTAGATTTTTGCTGCTCTGTATAAAGTTAAAGTTTTCCCTCCCTCCTCTGTATTATTTTGATATGTATTCATGTGCATTTGATTTTTTGTGTGTGTACTTTATTTTTATTCTTGAAGTTTATTAGATGTGTTGTTATTATTAAAAGATAGTGTGTATGCACCAGGTGATGTAGGGGTATTAGGCCCCCCTCCACGCCTGGAAGTGAGTATGTCAAATTTCACATCTGAAGTATTGCCATCTATAGATGCTTAATGCACACTAGGTTTTCTGAAATGGGAAATGCATGTGTCGTGGGGTCATAGATAGGTAAATACTGGGGGTGGTTTGATTATGGAAAGTCAGAAAATTTTGCTCACCCAGAATTATGATACTTCAAGCAAGTTACAGTATCATCAGGGGGGAGTGTAGGATTCACAAAATTGAACTTTATATTATAAAGGGTCGAATGGCAGAAGAGGCCATGATTTTAAAGACTGTTTTAAAAGAAGCCTAGGAAAAAGGGGCATTCAAAATGGCCACCAGACCCCGTGACCAACTTATTAGGACACTATAAAATGGTTCCTGCAGTCCTCAGACAGCTTTGTGGATTCAGCCCACAGTAAGTTCTGGAAGCCGTTTCTGAGAGAACGAAACCAGACACCCACATATACATATAGATTGGATGCAGATCCAGTCAAGATCGGCCTGTAGATAAAGGCCATCTAAATGTTTACCCAGACAAAAGGGAACAGTTTCATATTCATGAGAAGAGCATCAAGGGCCCGTTAAGGACATCACCAGGACATTAAAAACAATGAAGGTCATTCCAGACCAGAGATGGCCCGCTACCGGCCATCCAAGAACAGTTTAAAATATAATAACTACCCCGTTGTGCTCCCAGCCCGCCAAAATTAAAACAAAAGACTAACCTGATTTGGCGCGAGATAAGGGCTTCTGATGAGAAGTATATCTGGGAACCCAGAGGTAGAAAGTGATCGTCGTGGAAAACGGGAGGAAGCCATAAACGGAGCGGCCATCATTGGAGAGGAAGAAGAAGAAGACGGTTCGAGCCGGCGTCCCGCCCCGGGGTAAAACATCGGGAGATCATCGACCAACCCCGGGCCATTGACGAAACGAGAGGCCATCGACCCGCTCCGGCTCGGGAGAAGAGATAAGAAGAAACTGAAGAAATGATGGGGGCCAGCCCAAGGCTCCTCTGACCGAGGTCGAGCAAACGATCCCCGACCCTGCCGACATCCAGACCAGCCGGTGTGCAGCCGTCCCCGACCCCCACCTCAGGAGAGAGGTGTGGCGCAGTTCGCTGGGGCTCCAACAACCACGTGGAGACGGGACGCCTGAAAGGATCAAACGCAGACCTGTTTCAAAACCTTGCACTTCCTAGTTGGATTGGTGAGCATGTTTCTGGCCCTTCATAATCAGATCTAGATAGGTTTAAGGGGGTGGACATTTAAGGGTATAATTAACATGAGTTGTTGTCCCTCGATGTTCCGTGTGTTTTCCCCATTTCATGATGATCTTTGTAGAGTATAATATGCCTGTATTTGCCTTAGTTAGTACTGTGTCGTTATGATTTGTTTGTGTTTTCCCCTCCCATGTACCCTCTTATTTGCTTGTATCTTGATTTGTTTTACATTATGCAATAAAATTTCATTTCGTTTCATCAAACTTGGTCTATAAGAGTTTTCTCTACATTGTAGTTCCTGCCCCCAAGTCCAGAGTACAGAATCTAAGGGGCGAGTGGGTCGAACCACTCACGGTTTTCCTGTGCAAGAGAGAGAGGCCTCTAGAGAGAGAAACCTCTGCGATCTAAAACCCCTTACACAACCGCCCTTTCCCCATAGCCCGGCAATTTTTTTTCCTTCAGATACTTAGCCAACTCCCTTTTGAAATCCATAATTGAAGCTGCCTCCACCAGTCAGGCAGTGCATTCCAGGTCCTAATCACTCGCTGCGTAAAAAAGTTTTTCCTCATGTCGCCTTTGGTTCTTCTGCCAATCACCTTAAATCTGTGTTCTCTGGTTCTCGACCCTTCTGCCAATGGGAACAGTTTCTCTCTATCTACTCTGTCTAGACCCCTCTTGATTTTGGGCAGCTCCATCAAATCTCCTCTCCACCTTCACTGCTCTAAGGAGAACAACCCCAGCTTCTCCAATCTATCCACGTAACTGAAGTCCCTCATCCCTGGAATCATTCTTGTAAACCTTGCACCACACTTTAGGAAGGATGTCAAGGCCTTGGAGAGGGTGCAGAGGAGGTTTACCAGGATGGCACCAGGGATGAGGGATTACAGTTATGTGGAGAGACTGGAAAAGCTGGGACTGTTCTCCTTGGAGCAGAGAAGGTTAAGGGGAGATTTAATAGAGGTGTTCAAAATTATGAAAGGTTTTGATAGAGTAAATAAGGAGAAACTGTTTCCACTGGCAGGAGGGTCGGTAACCAGAGGACCCAGATTGAAGGTAATTGCCAAAAGAACCTGAGGAGAGATGAGGTGATCTGGAATGCACTGCTTGAAAGGGCGGTGAAAGCAGATTCAATAATAACTTTCAAAAGGGAATGGGATAAATACTTGAAGGGGAAAAATTTGCAGGGCTAATGAGGAAAGAGCGGGAGAGTGGGACTAATTGGAGAGCACGTTCAAAGAGCCGGCACAGGCACGATGGGCTGAATGGCCTCCTTCTGTGCTGTATGATTCTATGAATACTACTTTGTATCTAACCATATTGAATTTTGAGGAAATCCTTAGGTATGTGCCTTGTAGTCGCTGTATTATCGCTACTCCCTATGCCGCTTGTCCCTCATGGACTAGAACCTTATCTCATCCTGCCCACTTTAGTAGACCTTCTAATCTCCCCTCAATGTGCACTCGTCCAGCTCCAGGTAGACAGATCACCATTCCGTTGGCCTTGACACACACGGCTATCTACTTTCTTGGTCAAAGAATATCCTGGCTGGCCTCCCACATTCTACCCTACGTAAGCTTGAGGTCATCCAAAACTCTGCTGCCCCGTGACCTAACTCGCACCAAGTCCCGTTCATCCATCACGCCCTCTGCTCGCTGACCTACATTGGCTCCCGGTCCAGCAATGCCTCGATTTCAAAATTCTCATCCTTGTTTTAAATCTCTCTACGGGCTCGTCCCCCCTCCCTATCTCTGTAATCTCCTCCAGCCCCACAAACCCCCGAGATGTCTGCCCTCCTCCAGTTCTGGCCTCTTGTGCATCCCCGATTATAATCGCTCCGCCATTGGGAACTCAACATCCAGGGGTATTCAATATTCAGGGAAGATAGGCAAAAAGGAAAGGGAGGTGGGGTAGCATTGCTGGTTAAAGAAGGGATTAACACAATTGTAAGGAAGGATATTAGCCCTGATGATGCGGAATCTGTATGGGTAGAACTGAGAAATACTAAGGGGCAGAAAACGTTAGTGGGAGTGGTATATAGACCTCCAAACAGTAAGGCGGAGGTTGGGGATGGCATTAAAAGGGAAATTAGAGAAGTGTGCAATAAGGGCACAGCAGTCATCATGGGTGACTTTAATCTACATATAGATTGGGCTAACCAAATTAGTAACAATACTGTGGAGGAGGAATTCCTGGAGTGTCTAAGGGATGGTTTCCTAGACCAATATGTTGAGGAACCAACCAGAGATCAGGCCATCTTAGACTGGGTATTATGTAACGAGAAAGGATTAATTAGCAATCTTGTTGTACGAGGCCCCTTGGGCCGGAGCGATCATAATATGATTGAATTCTTCATTAAGATGGAGAATGAAGTAGTCGACTCAGAGATTAGGGTCCTAAATTTAAATAAAGGAAACTACGATGGTCTGAGGCGCGAGTTGGGTAGGATTGATTGGTGAATGTCACTCAAAGGGTTGATGCTGGATAGGCAATGGCAAACATTCAAAGACTGAATGGATGAACTACAGAATTTGTTCATCCCAGTTTGGCATAAAAATAAAACAAAAAAGGTGACTCAACCGTGGCTAACAAGGGAAATTAGGGATAGCATAAGATCCAAGGAGAGGACATATAAATTGGCCAGAAAAAGCAGTATACCCGAGGATTGGGAGCAGTTTAGGATTCAACAAAGGAGGACAAAGGGATTAATTAAGAAAGGGAAAATAGAATATGAGAGTAAGCTAGCACGGAACATAAAAACTGACTGTAAAAGCTTTTATAGATATGTGAAGAGAAAAAGATTGGTGAAGTCAAGCATAGGTCCCTTGCAGTCAGAATCAGGGGAATTTATAATGGGGAACAAAGAAACGGTATGTTGGCCTTCGTAGCGAGAGGGTTTGAGTACAGGAACAAGGATGTCTTGCTGCAGTTATACAGGGCCTTGGTGAGACCACATCTTGAGTATTGTGTGCAGTTTTGGTCGCCTTATCTGAGGAAGGATGTTCTTGCCATGGAAGGAGTTCAGCGAAGATTCACCAGGCTGATACCTGGGATGGCAGGAATGACGTATGAGGAGAGATTGGGTCGATTGGGCTTGTACTCGCTGGAGTTTAGAAGAATGAGAGGAGATCTCATTGAAACTTATAAAATTCTAACAGGACTGGACAGACTAGATGCAGGAAGGATGTTCCCGATGGTCGGGGAGTCCAGAACCAGGGGTCACAGTCTAAGGATAAGGGGTAGGCCATTTAGGACAGAAATGAGGAGGAATTTCTTCACCCAGAGAGTGGTGAACCTGTGGAATTCTCTACCACAGAAGGCAGTAGAGGCCAATTCATTATGTATATTCAAGAAGGAGCTGGATATATTTCTTAAGGCTAAAGGGATCAAGGAGTATGTGGAGAAAGCAGGGACCGGGTACTGAATTTGGATGATCAGCCATGATCGCATTGAATGGCGGAGCAGGCTCAAGGGGCCGAATGGCCTACTCCTGCTCCTATCTTCTATGTTTCTATGTTTCTACGTGCCTTCAGCTGCCTGGGCCCCAAGCTCTGGAATTCCCTCCCTAAACCTTGTAAGGGTCACAAGGATCCCAAGGACACAGCAGGGTCCCAGAAAGCTGCGGATCGCCCGAGCTAAGAAGGGGGCATTTCCCCAGAAACCTGTTTAAACTGTGTGATTTTGAAATGTGTGTGCGTGGTAATTTCTAGTTTAAGCTGAGGGGAAGGTGGGGGTCTCCCAGTTGGGGAGAGGCCATACGAGAACCTCTACCCAGAGTTGGAAGGGGTCCCCGGACCCCGGAAAGGAGGAATTTTTGGATCCCATGAAAAACATTTTCTTTAAAAAGGCAACACATCATTCTCAACCGACAGAACATTCCAGAAGGAAGGGTGAACTGGGGGCCATTAGCATCTAAAGGCCCTGGTCACCCCAACCCAAAACACCAGATGCAACACCTCTACAGGGCAAGCGCTCAACCCAAAACAAACCTCACAAAGAGGGAACAGACTGGTCAGAGCCAGGAGCTTCCAAAGCCAAACAAGACAAAGGAAAAGGATTAACGGACAACCTAGTCTACACTTCGCACCTACTCACACTTTGAGCACCGGACCGGACACAAAGGGACAGCCATCACCGCACCATTATTGGTATCTAAAGACAAAGGACTCTCAAGCCCAGATACAGTATAACTGGGGTGAGAATCTCACAGACAGCATGTGCGTGTGGAGGCAGAGTCGAAGGAACGCCCGACGAGAAGGAAGGAAGAAGAAGCCCGCGGACCACGGAGGCATCGGAACCAGAGACCGGAGAGCGAGGGGGGAGAAAAGCGCGCTGTTCCGGACCGAAAGCGTTTTCAAAGCCGTACGGAAGGGGACTGTGAGTATGAGCTTTCCTCAATGAGGATCACCCCACTTAGTGATAGGAGGATGGGAGGCTTGTGGTAATAGGAATAGGGTTGAAGGTCATTTTAGTTCGGTTTCACCCTATGTTTTCCCTTCCCAGAACGATTGGTTAAGTTTAAAGTTCTATGTTTAAGGTGCTGTTTTAAGAACTTGTTCAGGTTTAAAGACATCAAGGAACTTTCAGTGGGAAGTGCTGTGTGGAGTTCGGTACTGAGATTATTGCCTTGCCTGTGTTTCACGTGTCCAAATAAAGTGAGTTGTATCTTTTATCCGGTGTCTGCTTCTGGTTACTGCAATTTGAATCTGTCACAAATGTCCAAGCTGTAATTCGCGTTGTAGAACAGTAGTGGGGGAAGTGGGATTCAAAACCTCACGCCAGTAATTTGGGGGATGAGCTGCAATTGGGAATGAGCAGTTAGATTAAGTGGGACAGGCTGAAACTCTGCCTGGGGTTGTATCTGGTATAAACAACCAAGAAGCACTTACTCAGAGAAATTCTCTGAGGACTGTGATTTGCTATAAACAGTCAAAAGCCCCAAACTCCTCAGGGACTGTACATCAGCCTGAGGTACCCAGGACTACCTGGGTGTAAGATAACCCCCCTTACAACCTCTCCGCCTCTCTCCCCTCCTTTAAGACGCTGCTTAAAACCTATATAAACGCAAGTATTTGTTGTTGATGCAGGTGAAAGTGAGGAGCTGAAGAGTTCTGACGAGTGTCCGAACGTTTCTGACAGATCACTGACTTCTGAAAAGGCTTTCTCATTCCTTTTTTTGTTTTGCTTTGCAATTATTGCAAACGGCACTTCACATTGACCGAGTGCACACCCTACACAAAGATTTTCAGATCCCCGCTCTCTCCTAAGGTGCTTGTTGTTGTTAAAACCACAGTCTGTCTGTAGCCTACAAACAGAGTCTTTCTCCAGTCTTTGATTCTGCGATCTTGTTTTCATTCTGCAGTGTTGAACTGTGCCTGGAATCTATTTGTTATTGTAAGGACAGAATTCCGGAACTGCGATGTGCCGACCTTAAATTGGATCCATTAATTAATGGACCTCCTTTCTTCGGACACCATCAGAAACACATTACAGGTGTTTTAAAATTGTCAGAAAGTGTGACATCTCCCCTCCCAGTGTCAGCCGTGGCTCAGTGGGCAGCACCCTCGCCTCTGAGTCAGAAGGTTGTGGGTTCAAGTCCCACTCCAGGGACTTGAGCACAAAAATCTAGGCTGACACTGCAGTGCAGTACTGAGGGAGTGCAGCACTGTCGGAGGGTCAGTACTGAGGGAGTGTCGGAGGGGCAGTACTGAGGGAGTGTCGGAGGGTCAGTACTGAGGGAGTGTCGGAGGGTCAGTACTGAGGGAGTGTCGGAGGGGCAGTACTGAGGGAGTGTCGGAGGGGCAGTACTGAGGGAGCGCTGCACTGTCAGAGGGGCAGTACTGAGGGAGTGTCGGAGGGGCAGTACTGAGGGAGCGCCGCACTGTCGGAGGGGAAGTACTGAGGGAGCGCCGCACTGTCGGAGGGGCAGTACTGAGGGAGTGCCGCACTGTCGGAGGGGCAGTACTGAGGGAGTGCCGCACTGTCAGAGGGGCAGTACTGAGGGAGTGCCGCACTGTCGGAGGGGCAGTACTGAGGGAGTGCCGCACTGTCAGAGGGGCAGTACTGAGGGAGTGCCGCACTGTCAGAGGGGCAGTACTGAGGGAGTGCCGCACTGTCAGAGGGGCAGTACTGAGGGAGTGCAGCACTGTCGGAGGGTCAGTACTGAGGGAGTGTCGGAGGGGCAGTACTGAGGGAGTGTCGGAGGGTCAGTACTGAGGGAGTGTCGGAGGGGCAGTACTGAGGGAGTGTCGGAGGGGCAGTACTGAGGGAGCGCTGCACTGTCAGAGGGGCAGTACTGAGGGAGCGCCGCAGTGTCGGAGGGGCAGTACTGAGGGAGTGCAGCACTGTCGGAGGGGCAGTACTGAGGGAGCGCCGCACTGTCGGAGGGGCAGTACTGAGGGAGTGCAGCACTGTCGGAGGGGCAGTACTGAGGGAGTGTCGGAGGGGCAGTACTGAGGGAGCGCTGCACTGTCAGAGGGGCAGTACTGAGGGAGTGTCGGAGGGGCAGTACTGAGGGAGCGCCTCACTGTCAGAGGGGCAGTACTGAGGGAGCGCCGCACTGTCAGAGGGGCAGTACTGAGGGAGTGCCGCACTGTCAGAGGGGCAGTACTGAGGGAGTGTCGGAGGGGCAGTACTGAGGGAGCGCTGCACTGTCAGAGGGGCAGTACTGAGGGAGTGTCGGAGGGGCAGTACTGAGGGAGCGCCGCACTGTCGGAGGGGCAGTACTGAGGGAGTGCCGCACTGTCGGAGGGGCAGTACTGAGGGAGTGCCGCACTGTCAGAGGGGCAGTACTGAGGGAGTGCCGCACTGTCGGAGGGGCAGTACTGAGGGAGTGCCGCACTGTCAGAGGGGCAGTACTGAGGGAGTGCCGCACTGTCAGAGGGGCAGTACTGAGGGAGTGTCGGAGGGGCAGTACTGAGGGAGCGCTGCACTGTCAGAGGGGCAGTACTGAGGTAGTGTCGGAGGGGCAGTACTGAGGGAGCGCCGCACTGTCGGAGGGGCAGTACTGAGGGAGTGCCGCACTGTCGGAGGGGCAGTACTGAGGGAGTGCCGCACTGTCGGAGGGGCAGTACTGAGGGAGTGCAGCACTGTCGGAGGGGCAGTACTGAGGGAGTGTCGGAGGGGCAGTACTGAGGGAGCGCTGCACTGTCAGAGGGGCAGTACTGAGGGAGTGCCGCACTGTCGGAGGGGCAGTACTGAGGGAGTGTCGGAGGGGCAGTACTGAGGGAGTGACGCAGTGTCGGAGGGGCAGTACTGAGGGAGCGCCGCAGTGTCGGAGGGGCAGTACTGAGGGAGTGTCGGAGGGGCAGTACTGAGGGAGCGCCGCAGTGTCGGAGGGGCAGTACTGAGGGAGCGCCGCAGTGTCGGAGGGGCAGTACTGAGGGAGTGCAGCACTGTCGGAGGGGCAGTACTGAGGGAGCGCCGCACTGTCGGAGGGGCAGTACTTAGGGAGTGCAGCACTGTCGGAGGGGCAGTACTGAGGGAGTGTCGGAGGGGCAGTACTGAGGGAGCGCTGCACTGTCAGAGGGGCAGTACTGAGGGAGTGTCGGAGGGGCAGTACTGAGGGAGCGCTGCACTGTCAGAGGGGCAGTACTGAGGGAGTGTCAGAGGGGCAGTACTGAGGGAGCGCCGCACTGTCAGAGGGGCAGTACTGAGGGAGTGTCGGAGGGGCAGTACTGAGGGAGTGCCGCACTGTCGGTAGGGGCAGTACTGAGGGAGTGCCGCACTGTCAGAGGGGCAGTACTGAGGGAGTGCCGCACTGTCGGAGGGGCAGTACTGAGGGAGTGTCGGAGGGGCAGTACTGAGGGAGCGCTGCACTGTCAGAGGGGCAGTACTGAGGGAGTGCCGCACTGTCGGAGGGGCAGTACTGAGGGAGTGTCGGAGGGGCAGTACTGAGGGAGCGCCGCAGTGTCGGAGGGGCAGTACTGAGGGAGCGCCGCAGTGTCGGAGGGGCAGTACTGAGGGAGTGTCGGAGGGGCAGTACTGAGGGAGCGCCGCAGTGTCGGAGGGGCAGTACTGAGGGAGCGCCGCAGTGTCGGAGGGGCAGTACTGAGGGAGCGCCGCACTGTCGGAGGGGCAGTACTGAGGGAGCGCCGCACTGTCGGAGGGGCAGTACTGAGGGAGCGCCGCACTGTCGGAGGGGCAGTGCTGAGGGAGTGCCGCACTGTCGGAGGGGCAGTACTGAGGGGGGGCCGCACTGTCGGAGGGGCAGTGCTGAGGGAGTGCCGCACTGTCAGAGGGGCAGTACTGAGGGGGGGCTGCACTGTCGGAGGGGCAGTACTGAGGGAGCGCTGCACTGTTGGAGGGTCAGTACTGAGGGGGGGCTGCACTGTCGGAGGGGCAGTACTGAGGGAGCGCTGCACTGTTGGAGGGTCAGTACTGAGAGGGGGCTGCACTGTCGGAGGGGCAGTACTGAGGGAGCGCCGCACTGTCGGAGGGGCAGTACTGAGGGAGTGCCGCACTGTCGGAGGGGCAGTACTGAGGGAGCGCCGCACTGTCGGAGCGGCAGTACTGAGGGAGCGCCGCACTGTCGGAGGGGCAGTACTGAGGGAGTGCCGCACTGTCGGAGGGGCAGTACTGAGGGAGCGCAGCACTGTCGCCGTGGAAATACTGAGGGAGTGCTGCACTATCAGAGGGGCAGTACTGAGGGAGCGCCGCACTGTCGGAGTGCAGTATTGAGGGAGCATGGCACTGTCGGAGAGGCAGCACTGAGGAAGTGCCGCACTGTCGGAGGGGCAGTACTGAGGGGGGGCTGCACTGTCGGAGGGGCAGTACTGAGGGAGTGTCGGAGGGGCAGTACTGAGGGAGTGCCGCACTGTGGGAGGGGCAGTACTGAGGGAGTGCCGCACTGTCGGAGGGTCAGTACTGAGGGAGCACTGCACTGTCGGAGGGGCAGTACTGAGGGATCGCCGCACTGTCGGAGGGGCAGTACTGAGGGATCGCCACACTGTCGGAGGGGCAGTACTGAGGGAGCGCTGCACTGTCGGAAGGTCAGTACTGAGGGAGCGCTGCCCTGTCAGAGGGGCAGTACTGAGGGATCACCGCACTGTCGGAGGGGCAGTACTGAGGCAGTAGTTCTCGCTCAGGCCAACATCCCCAGCATCGAAGCTTTGAGCACGCTCGATCAGCTCCGGTGGACGGGTCACATCATCCGCATGCCCGATACGAGACTCCCAAAACAAGCGCTCTACTCGGAGCTCCAACACGGCGAGAGCCCCTGTTGGGCAGAGGAAACGCTTCAAGGACACCCTCAAAGCCTCCTTGAAAAAGTGTAACATCCCCACCGACACCTGGGAATCCCTGGCCCAAGACCGCACAAAGTGGAGGAGAAGCATCCGGGAAGGCGCCGAACACCTCGAGTCTCTTCGACCGGAGCAAGCGGAAGCCAAGCGCAAGGAGAGCACGTCAACCCATGCACCCCACCCACCCGCCCCTTCAACCACCATCTGCCCCACCTGTGACAGAGACTGTAGGTCCCGCATTGGACTCATCAGTCACCTGAGAACTCATTTTTAATGTGGAAGCAAGTCATCCTAGGTTCCAATGGACTGCCTAAGAAGAAGAACGGAGGGAGCGCTGCACTGTCTTGAATTCAAGACCTCATCAAACTACAGAGAATATCAGTGTTTGACTGCTTCACAGAGCTGTCAAATGATGACAATTCAACTGTCAAAAGTTTTTGACAGATGAAACGTCATACGTTGACGTTCTCTGCAACCGGCTTTTGCTTAATTGGCCTGCTAAGGCCACTGGGTGGGCTTAACAAGGTCAATCAAGGAAAAATAGCGTGGGTTGGCCAGAAGTCGCTGGAGGCGGGACTAAAACCCGCCAAGTGGAAGTACTGAGGGAGTGTTGCACTGTCGGAGGGGCAGTACTGAGGGAGTGCTGCACTGTTCGAGGGGCAGTACTGAGGGAGTGCTGCACTGTCAGAGGGGCAGTACTGAGGGAGTGCTGCACTGTTCGAGGGGCAGTACTGAGGGAGTGCTGCACTGTCAGAGGGGCAGTACTGAGGGAGCGCCGCACTGTCCGAGGGGCAGTACTGAGGGAGCGCCGCACTGTCGGAGGGGCTGTGCTGAGGGAGAGCCGCACTCTCAGAGCGGCAGTACTGAGGGAGCGCTGCACTGTCGGCGGGGCAGTACTGAGGGAGCGCTGTTCTGTCGGAAGGGCATTACTGAGGGAGTGCTGCACTGTCGGAGGCTCAGTACTGAGGGAGAGCGGCACTGTCAGAGGGGCAGTACTGAGGGAGCGCATCACTGTCGGAGGGGCAGTACTGAGGGAGTGCCGCACTGTCGGAGGGGCAATACTGAGGGAGGGCCGTACTTTGGGAGGGGCAGTACAGAGGGAGTGCCGCACTGTCGGAGGGGCAGTACTGAGGGAGTGCTGCACTGTCGGATGGGCAATACTGAGGGAGCGCCGCACTGTTGGAGGGGCAGTACTGAGGGAGCGCCGCACTGTTGGAGGGGCAGTACTGAGGGAGCGCCGCACTGTCACAGGGCAGTACGGAGAAAACGCTGCACTGTCGGAGGGGCAGTACGGAGGGAGAGCCGCACTGTCGGAGGGGCAGTACTGAGGGAGCGCCGCATTGTTGGAGGGGCAGTACGGAGGCAGCGCTGCAATTTTGGAGGGGCAGTACTGAGGGAGCGCCACACTGTCACGGGGCAGTACTGAGGGAGCTCCGCACTGTCGGAGGGGCTGTACTGAGGGATTGCTGCACTGTCAGAATCACAGTACAGAGCTAGCGCTGCACTGTCGTTGGGACAGTACTGAGGGAGCCCCGCACTGTCGAGGGGCAGTACTGAGGGAGCACCGCACTGTTGGAGGGACAGTACTGAGGGAGCGCCGCACTGTCGGAGGGGCAGTACTGAGGGAGCACCGCACTGTCGGAGGGGAAATACTGAAGGAAGGCCGCACTTTCAGAGGGGCAGTACTGAGGGAGCGCCACAATGTTGGAGGGGCAGTACTGAGGGAGAGCTGCACTGTTGGAGGGGCAGTACTGAGGGAGAGCTGCACCGTCGGAGGGGCAGTGCTGAGGGAGCGCCGCGCTGTTGGAGGGGCAGTACGGAGGAAGCGCTGCACTGTCAGAGGGGCAGTTCTGAGGGAGAGCTGCAATGTCGGAGGGGCAGTTCTGAGGGAGCGCTGCACTGTCGGAGGGGCAGTACTGAGGGAGCACCGCACTGTCGGCAGGGCATTACTGAGGGAGTGCTGCACTGTCGGAGGCTCAGTACTGAGGGAGCGTTGCACTGTCGGCGGGGCAGTACTGAGGGAGCGCCGCAGTGTTGGAGGGACAGTACTGAGGGAGAGCTGCACTGTCGGAGGGGCAGTGCTGAGGGAGCGCAGCACTGTCGGAGGGGCAGTACTGAGGGAGCGCCGTACCGTCGAAGGGGCAGTACGGAGGGAGCGCCGCACTGTCGGAGGGGCAGTACTGAGGGAGGGCCGTACCGTCGGAAAGGCAGTACTGATGGAGCGCCGCACTGTCGGAAGAGCAGTACTGATGGAGCGTTGCACTGTCGGAAGGGAAGTACTGAGGGAGCGCCGCACTGTCGGAGGGGCAGTACTGAGGGAGCGCCGCACTGTCGGATGGGCAGTACTGAGGGAGCGCTGCACTGTCAGAGGGGCAGTACTGAGGGGGCATTGCACTGTCGGAGGGGCAGTACTGAGGGAGAGCTGCACTGTCGGAGGGGCAGTACTGAGGGAGAGCTGCACCGTCGGAGGGGCAGTGCTGAGGGAGCGCCGCACTGTTGGAGGGGCAGTACTGAGGGAGCGCTGCACTGTCAGAGGGGCAGTACTGAGGGAGAGCTGCACTGTCAGAGGGGCAGTGCTGAGGGAGTGCAACACTGTCGGAGGGGCAGTACTGAGGGAGTGCCGCACTGTCGGAGGGGCAGTACTGATGGAGGGCCGCACTGTCGGAGGGGTAGTACTGAGGGAGGGCCGTACTGTCGAAGGGGCAGTACTGAGGGAGCGCCGCACTGTCACAGGGCAGTACTGAGGAAAAGCTGCACTGTCGGAGGGGCGGTACTGAGGGAGCGCAGCACTGTCGGAGGGGCAATACTGAGGTAGGGCCGTACTGTCGGAGGGACAGTACTGAGGGACCGCCGCATTGTTGGAGGGGTAGTTCTGAGGGAGCGCCGCACTTTCGGAGGGGCAGTACTGAGGGAGCGCCGCACTGTCACAGGGGCTGTACTGAGGGATTGCTGCACTGTCAGAGGGGCAGTACTGAGCTAGCGCTGCACTGTCGGAGGGGCTGTGCTGAGGGAGAGCCGCACTCTCAGAGCGGCAGTACTGAGGGAGCGCTGTACTGTCGGAAGGGCATTACTGAGGGAGTGCTGCACTGTCGGAGGCTCAGTACTGAGGGAGAGCGGCACTGTCAGAGGGGCAGTACTGAGGGAGCGCAGCACTGTCGGAGGGGCAGTACTGAGGGAGTGCCGCACTGTCGGAGGGGCAATACTGAGGGAGGGCCGTACTTTGGGAGGGGCAGTACAGAGGGAGTGCCGCACTGTCGGAGGGGCAGTACTGAGGGAGTGTTGCACTGTCGGAGGGGCAATACTGAGGGAGCGCCGCACTGTTGGAGGGGCAGTACTGAGGGAGCGCCGCACTGTCACAGGGCAGTACTGAGAAAACGCTGCACTGTCGGAGGGGCAGTACGGAGGGAGAGCCGCACTGTCGGAGGGGCAGTACTGAGGGAGCGCCGCATTGTTGGAGGGGCAGTACTGAGGCAGCGCTGCAATTTTGGAGGGGCAGTACTGAGGGAGCGCCACACTGTCACAGGGGCAGTACTGAGGGAGCTCCGCACTGTCGGAGGGGCTGTACTGAGGGATTGCTGCACTGTCAGAATCACAGTACTGAGCTAGCGCTGCACTGTCGTTGGGACAGTACTGAGGGAGCGCCGCACTGTCGAGGGGCAGTACTGAGGGAGCACCGCACTGTTGGAGGGACAGTACTGAGGGAGCGCCGCACTGTCGGAGGGGCAGTACTGAGGGAGCACCGCACTGTCGGAGGGGCAATACTGAAGGAAGGCCGCACTTTCAGAGGGGCAGTACTGAGGGAGCGCCACACTGTTGGAGGGGCAGTACTGAGGGAGAGCTGCACTGTTGGAGGGGCAGTACTGAGGGAGAGCTGCACCGTCGGAGGGGCAGTGCTGAGGGAGCGCCGCACTGTTGGAGGGGCAGTACTGAGGGAGCGCCGCACTGTCACAGGGCAGTACGGAGAAAACGCTGCACTGTCGGAGGGGCAGTACGGAGGGAGAGCCGCACTGTCGGAGGGGCAGTACTGAGGGAGCGCCGCATTGTTGGAGGGGCAGTACTGAGGCAGCGCTGCAATTTTGGAGGGGCAGTACTGAGGGAGCGCCACACTGTCACAGGGCAGTACTGAGGGAGCTCCGCACTGTCGGAGGGGCTGTACTGAGGGATTGCTGCACTGTCAGAATCACAGTACAGAGCTAGCGCTGCACTGTCGTTGGGACAGTACTGAGGGAGCCCCGCACTGTCGAGGGGCAGTACTGAGGGAGCACCGCACTGTTGGAGGGACAGTACTGAGGGAGCGCCGCACTGTCGGAGGGGCAGTACTGAGGAAGCACCGCACTGTCGGAGGGGAAATACTGAAGGAAGGCCGCACTTTCAGAGGGGCAGTACTGAGGGAGCGCCACACTGTTGGAGGGGCAGTACTGAGGGAGAGCTGCACTGTTGGAGGGGCAGTACTGAGGGAGAGCTGCACCGTCGGAGGGGCAGTGCTGAGGGAGCGCCGCGCTGTTGGAGGGGCAGTACTGAGGAAGCGCTGCACTGTCAGAGGGGCAGTACTGAGGGAGAGCTGCAATGTCGGAGGGGCAGTTCTGAGGGAGCGCTGCACTGTCGGAGGGGCAGTACTGAGGGAGCACCGCACTGTCGGCAGGGCATTACTGAGGGAGTGCTGCACTGTCGGAGGCTCAGTACTGAGGGAGCGTTGCACTGTCGGCGGGGCAGTACTGAGGGAGCGCCGCAGTGTTGGAGGGACAGTACTGAGGGAGAGCTGCACTGTCGGAGGGGCAGTGCTGAGGGAGCGCAGCACTGTCGGAGGGGCAGTACTGAGGGAGCGCCGTACCGTCGAAGGGGCAGTGCGGAGGGAGCGCCGCACTGTCGGAGGGGCAGTACTGAGGGAGGGCCGTACCGTCGGAAAGGCAGTACTGATGGAGCGCCGCACTGTCGGAAGAGCAGTACTGAGGGAGCGTTGCACTGTCGGAAGGGAAGTACTGAGGGAGCGCCGCACTGTCGGAGGGGCAGTACTGAGGGAGCGCCGCACTGTCGGATGGGCAGTACTGAGGGAGCGCTGCACTGTCAGAGGGGCAGTACTGAGGGGGCACTGCACTGTCGGAGGGGCAGTACTGAGGGAGAGCTGCACTGTCGGAGGGGCAGTACTGAGGGAGAGCTGCACCGTCGGAGGGGCAGTGCTGAGGGAGCGCCGCACTGTTGGAGGGGCAGTACTGAGGGAGCGCTGCACTGTCAGAGGGGCAGTACTGAGGGAGAGCTGCACTGTCGGAGGGGCAGTGCTGAGGGAGTGCAACACTGTCGGAGGGGCAGTACTGAGGGAGTGCCGCACTGTCGGAGGGGCAGTACTGATGGAGGGCCGCACTGTCGGAGGGGTAGTACTGAGGGAGGGCCGTACTGTCGAAGGGGCAGTACTGAGGGAGCGCCGCACTGTCACAGGGCAGTACTGAGGAAAAGCTGCACTGTCGGAGGGGCGGTACTGAGGGAGCGCAGCACTGTCGGAGGGGCAATACTGAGGTAGGGCCGTACTGTCGGAGGGGCAGTACTGAGGCAGCGCCGCACAGTCGGCGGGACAGTACTGAGGGACCGCCGCATTGTTGGAGGGGTAGTTCTGAGGGAGCGCCGCACTTTCGGAGGGGCAGTACTGAGGGAGCGCCGCACTGTCACAGGGGCTGTACTGAGGGATTGCTGCACTGTCGGAGGGGCAATACTGAGGGAGTGCTGCACTGTCGGATGGGCAATACTGAGGGAGCGCCGCACTGTTGGAGGGGCAGTACTGAGGGAGCGCCGCACTGTCACAGGGCAGTACTGAGAAAACGCTGCACTGTCGGAGGGGCAGTACGGAGGGAGAGCTGCACTGTCGGAGGGGCAGTACTGAGGGAGCGCCGCATTGTTGGAGGGGCAGTACTGAGGCAGCGCTGCAATTTTGGAGGGGCAGTACTGAGGGAGCGCCACACTGTCACAGGGGCAGTACTGAGGGAGCTCCGCACTGTCGGAGGGGCTGTACTGAGGGATTGCTGCACTGTCAGAATCACAGTACTGAGCTCGCGCTGCACTGTCGTTGGGACAGTACTGAGGGAGCGCCGCACTGTCGAGGGGCAGTACTGAGGGAGCACCGCACTGTTGGAGGGACAGTACTGAGGGAGCGCCGCACTGTCGGAGGGGCAGTACTGAGGGAACGCCGCACTGTCGGAGGGGCAGTACTGAGGGAGCACCGCACTGTCGGAGGGGCAGTACTGAGGGAACGCCGCACTGTCGGAGGGGCAGTACTGAGGGAGTGCCGCACTGTAAGAGGGGCAGTACTGAGGGAGCGCTGCACTGTAAGAGGGGCAATACTGAGGGAGCGCCGCACTGTTGGAGGGGCAGTACTGAGGGAGCGCCGCACTGTCACAGGGCAGTACTGAGAAAACGCTGCACTGTCGGAGGGGCAGTGCGGAGGGAGAGCTGCACTGTCGGAGGGGCAGTACTGAGGGAGCGCCGCATTGTTGGAGGGGCAGTACTGAGGCAGCGCTGCAATTTTGGAGGGGCAGTACTGAGGGAGCGCCACACTGTCACAGGGGCAGTACTGAGGGAGCTCCGCACTGTCGGAGGGGCTGTACTGAGGGATTGCTGCACTGTCAGAATCACAGTACTGAGCTCGCGCTGCACTGTCGTTGGGACAGTACTGAGGGAGCGCCGCACTGTCGAGGGGCAGTACTGAGGGAGCACCGCACTGTTGGAGGGACAGTACTGAGGGAGCGCCGCACTGTCGGAGGGGCAGTACTGAGGGAACGCCGCACTGTCGGAGGGGCAGTACTGAGGGAGCACCGCACTGTCGGAGGGGCAGTACTGAGGGAACGCCGCACTGTCGGAGGGGCAGTACTGAGGGAGTGCCGCACTGTAAGAGGGGCAGTACTGAGGGAGCGCTGCACTGTAAGAGGGGCAATACTGAGGGAGCGCCGCACTGTTGGAGGGGCAGTACTGAGGGAGCGCCGCACTGTCACAGGGCAGTACTGAGAAAACGCTGCACTGTCGGAGGGGCAGTACGGAGGGAGAGCTGCACTGTCGGAGGGGCAGTACTGAGGGAGCGCCGCATTGTTGGAGGGGCAGTACTGAGGCAGCGCTGCAATTTTGGAGGGGCAGTACTGAGGGAGCGCCACACTGTCACAGGGGCAGTACTGAGGGAGCTCCGCACTGTCGGAGGGGCTGTACTGAGGGATTGCTGCACTGTCAGAATCACAGTACTGAGCTCGCGCTGCACTGTCGTTGGGACAGTGCTGAGGGAGCGCCGCACTGTCGAGGGGCAGTACTGAGGGAGCACCGCACTGTTGGAGGGACAGTACTGAGGGAGCGCCGCACTGTCGGAGGGGCAGTACTGAGGGAGCACCGCACTGTCGGAGGGGCAATACTGAAGGAAGGCCGCACTTTCAGAGGGGCAGTACTGAGGGAGCGCCACACTGTTGGAGGGGCAGTACTGAGGGAGAGCTGCACTGTTGGAGGGGCAGTACTGAGGGAGAGCTGCACCGTCGGAGGGGCAGTGCTGAGGGAGCGCCGCGCTGTTGGAGGGGCAGTACTGAGGAAGCGCTGCACTGTCAGAGGGGCAGTACTGAGGGAGAGCTGCAATGTCGGAGGTGCCGTTCTGAGGGAGCGCTGCACTGTCGGAGGGGCAGTACTGAGGGAGCACCGCACTGTCGGCAGGGCATTACTGAGGGAGTGCTGCACTGTCGGAGGCTCTGTACTGAGGGAGAGCTGCACCGTCGGAGGGGCAGTGCTGAGGGAGCGCCGCACTGTTGGAGGGGCAGTACTGAGGGAGCGCTGCACTGTCAGAGGGGCAGTACTGAGGGAGAGCTGCACTGTCGGAGGGGCAGTGCTGAGGGAGTGCAACACTGTCGGAGGGGCAGTACTGAGGGAGTGCCGAACTGTCGGAGGGGCAGTACTGATGGAGGGCCGCACTGTCGGAGGGGTAGTACTGAGGGAGGGCCGTACTGTCGAAGGGGCAGTACTGAGGGAGCGCCGCACTGTCACAGGGCAGTACTGAGGAAAAGCTGCACTGTCGGAGGGGCGGGTACTGAGGGAGCGCAGCACTGTCGGAGGGGCAATACTGAGGGAGGGCCGTACTGTCGGAGGGGCAGTACTGAGGCAGCGCCGCACTGTCGGAGGGACAGTACTGAGGGACCGCCGCATTGTTGGAGGGGTAGTTCTGAGGGAGCGCAGCACTTTCGGAGGGGCAGTACTGAGGGAGCGCCGCACTGTCACAGGGGCTGTACTGAGGGATTGCTGCACTGTCAGAGGTGCAGTACTGAGCTAGCGCTGTACTGTCGGTGGGACAGTACTGAGGGAGCGCCGCACTGTCGAGGAGCAGTACTGAGGGAGCGCGCACTGTCAGAGTGGCAGTACTGAGGGAGTGCTGCACTCTCGGAAGGGCAGTACTGAGGGAACGCCGCACTTTCGGAGGGGCAGTACTGAGGGAGCGCCACACTGTCGGAGGGGCAGTACTGAGGGAGAGCTGCACTGTCGGAGGGGCAGTACTGAGGGAGAGCTGCACTGTCGGAGGGGCAGTTCTGAGGGAGCGCCGCGCTGTTGGAGCGGCAGTACTGAGGAAGCGCTGCACTGTCAGAGGGGCAGTACTGAGGGAGAGCTGAAATGTCGGAGGGGCAGTTCTGAGGGAGCGCTGCACTGTTGGAGGGGCAGTACTGAGGGAGCGCAGCACTGTCGGAGGGGCAGTACTGAGGGAGCGCTGCACTGTCGGAGGGGCAGTACTGAGGGAGAGTCGTACTGTCAGAAGGGCAGTGCTGAGGGAGCGCAGCACTGTTGGAGGGGCAGTACTGAGGGAGCACCGCACTGTCGGAGGGGCAGTACTGAGGGAACGCCGCACTGTCGGAGGGGCAGTACTGAGGGAGCACCGCACTGTCGGAGGGGCAGTACTGAGGGAACGCCGCACTGTCGGAGGGGCAGTACTGAGGGAGTGCCGCACTGTAAGAGGGGCAGTACTGAGGGAGCGCTGCACTGTAAGAGGGGCAGTACTGAGGGAGCGCCGCACTGTCGGAGGGGCAGTACTGAGGGAGTGCCGCACTTTTGGAGGGGCAGTACTGAGGGAGTGCCGCACTGTCACGGGCAGTACTGAGGGAGTGCTGCACTGTAAGAGGGGCAGTACTGGGGGAGCGCCGCACTGTCGGAGGGGCAGTACTGAGGGAGTGCTGCACTGTAAGAGGGGCAGTACTGAGGGAGCGCTGCACTGTCGGTGGGACAGTACTGAGGGAGCGCCGCACTGTCGAGGGGCAGTACTGAGGAAGCGCCGCCCTGTCGGAGGGGCAGTGCTGAGGGAGCGCCGCACTGTCGGAGGGGCAGTACTGAGGGAACGCCGCACTTTCGGAGGGGCAGTACTGAGGGAGCGGCACACTGTCGGAGGGGCAGCACTGAGGGAGAGCTGCACTGTCGGAGGGGCAGTACTGAGGGAGAGCTGCACCGTCGGAGGGGCAGTGCTGAGGGAGCGCCGCGCTGTTGAAGGGGCTGTACTGAGGGAGCGCCGCACTGTCAGAGGGGCAGTACTGAGGGAGCGCCGTACTGTCAGAGGGGCAGTACTGAGGGAGCGCCGCACTGTCAGAGGGGCAGTACTGAGGGAGAGCTGTAATGTCGGAGTGGCAGTTCTGAGGGAGCACAGCACTGTCGGAGGGGCAGTACTGAGGGAGCGCCGCACTGTCAGAGGGGCAGTACTGAGGGAGCGCCGTCCTGTCGGAAGGGCATTACTGAGGGAGTGCTGCACTGTCGGAGGCTCAGTACTGAGGGAGAGCGGCACTGTCGGAGGGGCAGTACAGAGGGAGTGCCGCACTGTCGGAGGGGCAGTACTGAGGGAACGCCGCACTGTCGGAGGGGCAGTACTGAGGGAGCACCGCACTGTCGGAGGGGCAGTACTGAGGGAACGCCGCACTGTCGGAGGGGCAGTACTGAGGGAGTGCCGCACTGTAAGAGGGGCAGTACTGAGGGAGCGCTGCACTGTAAGAGGGGCAATACTGAGGGAGCGCCGCACTGTTGGAGGGGCAGTACTGAGGGAGCGCCGCACTGTCACAGGGCAGTACTGAGAAAACGCTGCACTGTCGGAGGGGCAGTACGGAGGGAGAGCTGCACTGTCGGAGGGGCAGTACTGAGGGAGCGCCGCATTGTTGGAGGGGCAGTACTGAGGCAGCGCTGCAATTTTGGAGGGGCAGTACTGAGGGAGCGCCACACTGTCACAGGGGCAGTACTGAGGGAGCTCCGCACTGTCGGAGGGGCTGTACTGAGGGATTGCTGCACTGTCAGAATCACAGTACTGAGCTCGCGCTGCACTGTCGTTGGGACAGTGCTGAGGGAGCGCCGCACTGTCGAGGGGCAGTACTGAGGGAGCACCGCACTGTTGGAGGGACAGTACTGAGGGAGCGCCGCACTGTCGGAGGGGCAGTACTGAGGGAGCACCGCACTGTCGGAGGGGCAATACTGAAGGAAGGCCGCACTTTCAGAGGGGCAGTACTGAGGGAGCGCCACACTGTTGGAGGGGCAGTACTGAGGGAGAGCTGCACTGTTGGAGGGGCAGTACTGAGGGAGAGCTGCACCGTCGGAGGGGCAGTGCTGAGGGAGCGCCGCGCTGTTGGAGGGGCAGTACTGAGGAAGCGCTGCACTGTCAGAGGGGCAGTACTGAGGGAGAGCTGCAATGTCGGAGGTGCCGTTCTGAGGGAGCGCTGCACTGTCGGAGGGGCAGTACTGAGGGAGCACCGCACTGTCGGCAGGGCATTACTGAGGGAGTGCTGCACTGTCGGAGGCTCTGTACTGAGGGAGAGCTGCACCGTCGGAGGGGCAGTGCTGAGGGAGCGCCGCACTGTTGGAGGGGCAGTACTGAGGGAGCGCTGCACTGTCAGAGGGGCAGTACTGAGGGAGAGCTGCACTGTCGGAGGGGCAGTGCTGAGGGAGTGCAACACTGTCGGAGGGGCAGTACTGAGGGAGTGCCGAACTGTCGGAGGGGCAGTACTGATGGAGGGCCGCACTGTCGGAGGGGTAGTACTGAGGGAGGGCCGTACTGTCGAAGGGGCAGTACTGAGGGAGCGCCGCACTGTCACAGGGCAGTACTGAGGAAAAGCTGCACTGTCGGAGGGGCGGTACTGAGGGAGCGCAGCACTGTCGGAGGGGCAATACTGAGGGAGGGCCGTACTGTCGGAGGGGCAGTACTGAGGCAGCGCCGCACTGTCGGAGGGACAGTACTGAGGGACCGCCGCATTGTTGGAGGGGTAGTTCTGAGGGAGCGCAGCACTTTCGGAGGGGCAGTACTGAGGGAGGGCCGTACTGTCGGAGGGGCAGTACTGAGGCAGCGCCGCACTGTCGGAGGGACAGTACTGAGGGACCGCCGCATTGTTGGAGGGGTAGTTCTGAGGGAGCGCCGCACTTTCGGAGGGGCAGTACTGAGGGAGCGCCGCACTGTCACAGGGGCTGTACTGAGGGATTGCTGCACTGTCAGAGGGGCAGTACTGAGCTAGCGCTGTACTGTCGGTGGGACAGTACTGAGGGAGCGCCGCACTGTCGAGGAGCAGTACTGAGGGAGTGCGCACTGTCAGAGTGGCAGTACTGAGGGAGTGCTGCACTCTCGGAAGGGCAGTACTGAGGGAACGCCGCACTTTCGGAGGGGCAGTACTGAGGGAGCGCCACACTGTCGGAGGGGCAGTACTGAGGGAGAGCTGCACTGTCGGAGGGGCAGTACTGAGGGAGAGCTGCACTGTCGGAGGGGCAGTTCTGAGGGAGCGCCGCGCTGTTGGAGCGGCAGTACTGAGGAAGCGCTGCACTGTCAGAGGGGCAGTACTGAGGGAGAGCTGAAATGTCGGAGGGGCAGTTCTGAGGGAGCGCTGCACTGTTGGAGGGGCAGTACTGAGGGAGCGCAGCACTGTCGGAGGGGCAGTACTGAGGGAGCGCTGCACTGTCGGAGGGGCAGTACTGAGGGAGGGTCGTACTGTCAGAAGGGCAGTGCTGAGGGAGCGCAGCACTGTTGGAGGGGCAGTACTGAGGGAGCACCGCACTGTCGGAGGGGCAGTACTGAGGGAACGCCGCACTGTCGGAGGGGCAGTACTGAGGGAGCACCGCACTGTCGGAGGGGCAGTACTGAGGGAACGCCGCACTGTCGGAGGGGCAGTACTGAGGGAGTGCCGCACTGTAAGAGGGGCAGTACTGAGGGAGCGCTGCACTGTAAGAGGGGCAGTACTGAGGGAGCGCCGCACTGTCGGAGGGGCAGTACTGAGGGAGTGCCGCACTTTTGGAGGGGCAGTACTGAGGGAGTGCCGCACTGTCACGGGCAGTATTGAGGGAGTGCTGCACTGTAAGAGGGGCAGTACTGGGGGAGCGCCGCACTGTCGGAGGGGCAGTACTGAGGGAGTGCTGCACTGTAAGAGGGGCAGTACTGAGGGAGCGCTGCACTGTCGGTGGGGACAGTACTGAGGGAGCGCCGCACTGTCGAGGGGCAGTACTGAGGAAGCGCCGCCCTGTCGGAGGGGCAGTACTGAGGGAGCGCCGCACTGTCGGAGGGGCAGTACTGAGGGAACGCCGCACTTTCGGAGGGGCAGTACTGAGGGAGCGGCACACTGTCGGAGGGGCAGCACTGAGGGAGAGCTGCACTGTCGGAGGGGCAGTACTGAGGGAGAGCTGCACCGTCGGAGGGGCAGTGCTGAGGGAGCGCCGCGCTGTTGAAGGGGCTGTACTGAGGGAGCGCCGCACTGTCAGAGGGGCAGTACTGAGGGAGCGCCGTACTGTCAGAGGGGCAGTACTGAGGGAGCGCCGCACTGTCAGAGGGGCAGTACTGAGGGAGAGCTGTAATGTCGGAGGGGCAGTTCTGAGGGAGCACAGCACTGTCGGAGGGGCAGTACTGAGGGAGCGCCGCACTGTCAGAAGGGCAGTACTGAGGGAGCGCCGTACTGTCGGAAGGGCATTACCGAGGGAGTGCTGCACTGTCGGAGGCTCAGTACTGAGGGAGAGCGGCACTGTCGGAGGGGCAGTACAGAGGGAGTGCCGCACTGTCGGAGGGGCAGTACTGAGGGAGTGCCGCACTGTCGGAGGGGCAATACTGAGGGAGCGCCGCACCGTTGGAGGGGCAGTACTGAGGGAGCGCCGCACTGTTGGAGGGGCAGTACAGAGGGAGCGCCGCACTGTCACAGGGCAGTACTGAAAAAACGCTGCACTGTCGGAGGGGCAGTACGGAGGGAGAGCCGCACTGTCAGAGGGGCAGTACTGAGGGAGCGCCGCATTGTTGGAGGGGCAGTACTGAGGCAGCGCTGCAATTTTGGAGGGGCAGTACTGAGGGAGCGCCACACTGTCACAGGGGCAGTACTGAGGGAGCTCCGCACTGTCGGAGGGGCTGTACTGAGGGATTGCTGCACTGTCAAAATCACAGTACTGAGCTAGCGCTGCACTGTCGGCGGGACAGTACTGAGGGAGCACCGCACTGTCGAGTGGCAGTACTGAGGGAGCACCGCACTGTTGGAGGGACAGTACTGAGGGAGCGCCGCACTGTCGGAGGGGCAGTACTGAGGGAGCACCGCACTGTCGGAGGGGCAATACTGAAGGAAGGCCGCACTTTCAGAGGGGCAGTACTGAGGGAGGGCCGTACTGTCGGAAACGCAGTACTGATGGAGCGCCGCACTGTCGGAAGAGCAGTACTGAGGGAGCGTTGCACTGTCGGAAGGGAAGTACTGAGGGAGCGCCGCACTGTCGGAGGGGCAGTACTGAGGGAGCGCCGCACTGTCGGATGAGCAGTACTGAGGGAGCGCTGCACTGTCAGAGGGGCAGTACTGAGGGGGCACTGCACTGTCGGAGGGGCAGTACTGAGGGAGAGCTGCACTGTCGGAGGGGCAGTACTGAGGGAGAGCTGCACCGTCGGAGGGGCAGTGCTGAGGGAGCGCCGCACTCTTGGCGGGGCAGTACTGAGGGAGCGCTGCACTGTCAGAGGAGCAGTACTGAGGGAGAGCTGCACTGTCGGAGGGGCAGTGCTGAGGGAGTGCAACACTGTCGGAGGGGCAGCACTGAGGGAGTGCCGCACTGTCGGAGGGGCAGTACTGATGGAGGGCCGCACGGTCGGAGGGGTAGTACTGAGGGAGGGCCGTACTGTCGAAGGGGCAGTACTGAGGGAGCGCCGCACTGTCACAGGGCAGTACTGAGGAAAAGCTGCACTGTCGGAGGGGCGGTACTGAGGGAGCGCAGCACTGTCGGAGGGGCAATACTGAGGGAGGGCCGTACTGTCGGAGGGGCAGTACTGAGGCAGCGCCGCACTGTCGGAGGGACAGTACTGAGGGACCGCCGCATTGTTGGAGGGGTAGTTCTGAGGGAGCGCCGCACTTTTGGAGGGGCACTACTGAGGGAGCGCCGCACTGTCACAGGGGCTGCACTGAGGGATTGCTGCACTGTCAGAGGGGCAGTACTGAGCTAGCGCTGCACTGTCGGTGGGACAGTACTGAGGGAGCGCCGCACTGTCGAGGAGCAGTACTGAGGGAGCGCGCACTGTCAGAGTGGCAGTACTGAGGGAGTGCTGCACTCTCGGAAGGGCAGTGCTGAGGGAACGCCGCACTTTCGGAGGGGCAGTACTGAGGGAGCGCCACACTGTCGGAGGGGCAGTACTGAGGGAGAGCTGCACTGTTGGAGGGGCAGTACTGAGGGAGAGCTGCACCGTCGGAGGGGCAGTGCTGA
Organism: Somniosus microcephalus; assembly: GCF_052327205.1. Taxonomy (NCBI): domain Eukaryota; kingdom Metazoa; phylum Chordata; class Chondrichthyes; order Squaliformes; family Somniosidae; genus Somniosus; species Somniosus microcephalus. Next base: position 11,198,146 of record NC_140993.1, read on the forward strand.
GGGAGCGCCGCGCTGTTGGAGGGGCAGTACTGAGGAAGCGCTGCACTGTCAGAGGGGCAGTACTGAGGGAGAGCTGCAATGTCGGAGGTGCCGTTCTGAGGGAGCGCTGCACTGTCGGAGGGGCAGTACTGAGGGAGCACCGCACTGTCGGCAGGGCATTACTGAGGGAGTGCTGCACTGTCGGAGGCTCTGTACTGAGGGAGAGCTGCACCGTCGGAGGGGCAGTGCTGAGGGAGCGCCGCACTGTTGGAGGGGCAGTACTGAGGGAGCGCTGCACTGTCAGAGGGGCAGTACTGAGGGAGAGCTGCACTGTCGGAGGGGCAGTGCTGAGGGAGTGCAACACTGTCGGAGGGGCAGTACTGAGGGAGTGCCGAACTGTCGGAGGGGCAGTACTGATGGAGGGCCGCACTGTCGGAGGGGTAGTACTGAGGGAGGGCCGTACTGTCGAAGGGGCAGTACTGAGGGAGCGCCGCACTGTCACAGGGCAGTACTGAGGAAAAGCTGCACTGTCGGAGGGGCGGTACTGAGGGAGCGCAGCACTGTCGGAGGGGCAATACTGAGGGAGGGCCGTACTGTCGGAGGGGCAGTACTGAGGCAGCGCCGCACTGTCGGAGGGACAGTACTGAGGGACCGCCGCATTGTTGGAGGGGTAGTTCTGAGGGAGCGCAGCACTTTCGGAGGGGCAGTACTGAGGGAGGGCCGTACTGTCGGAGGGGCAGTACTGAGGCAGCGCCGCACTGTCGGAGGGACAGTACTGAGGGACCGCCGCATTGTTGGAGGGGTAGTTCTGAGGGAGCGCCGCACTTTCGGAGGGGCAGTACTGAGGGAGCGCCGCACTGTCACAGGGGCTGTACTGAGGGATTGCTGCACTGTCAGAGGGGCAGTACTGAGCTAGCGCTGTACTGTCGGTGGGACAGTACTGAGGGAGCGCCGCACTGTCGAGGAGCAGTACTGAGGGAGCGCGCACTGTCAGAGTGGCAGTACTGAGGGAGTGCTGCACTCTCGGAAGGGCAGTACTGAGGGAACGCCGCACTTTCGGAGGGGCAGTACTGAGGGAGCGCCACACTGTCGGAGGGGCAGTACTGAGGGAGAGCTGCACTGTCGGAGGGGCAGTACTGAGGGAGAGCTGCACTGTCGGAGGGGCAGTTCTGAGGGAGCGCCGCGCTGTTGGAGCGGCAGTACTGAGGAAGCGCTGCACTGTCAGAGGGGCAGTACTGAGGGAGAGCTGAAATGTCGGAGGGGCAGTTCTGAGGGAGCGCTGCACTGTTGGAGGGGCAGTACAGAGGGAGCGCAGCACTGTCGGAGGGGCAGTACTGAGGGAGCGCTGCACTGTCGGAGGGGCAGTACTGAGGGAGGGTCGTACTGTCAGAAGGGCAGTGCTGAGGGAGCGCAGCACTGTTGGAGGGGCAGTACTGAGGGAGCACCGCACTGTCGGAGGGGCAGTACTGAGGGAACGCCGCACTGTCGGAGGGGCAGTACTGAGGGAGCACCGCACTGTCGGAGGGGCAGTACTGAGGGAACGCCGCACTGTCGGAGGGGCAGTACTGAGGGAGTGCCGCACTGTAAGAGGGGCAGTACTGAGGGAGCGCTGCACTGTAAGAGGGGCAGTACTGAGGGAGCGCCGCACTGTCGGAGGGGCAGTACTGAGGGAGTGCCGCACTTTTGGAGGGGCAGTACTGAGGGAGTGCCGCACTGTCACGGGCAGTATTGAGGGAGTGCTGCACTGTAAGAGGGGCAGTACTGGGGGAGCGCCGCACTGTCGGAGGGGCAGTACTGAGGGAGTGCTGCACTGTAAGAGGGGCAGTACTGAGGGAGCGCTGCACTGTCGGTGGGACAGTACTGAGGGAGCGCCGCACTGTCGAGGGGCAGTACTGAGGAAGCGCCGCCCTGTCGGAGGGGCAGTACTGAGGGAGCGCCGCACTGTCGGAGGGGCAGTACTGAGGGAACGCCGCACTTTCGGAGGGGCAGTACTGAGGGAGCGGCACGCTGTCGGAGGGGCAGCACTGAGGGAGAGCTGCACTGTCGGAGGGGCAGTACTGAGGGAGAGCTGCACCGTCGGAGGGGCAGTGCTGAGGGAGCGCCGCGCTGTTGAAGGGGCTGTACTGAGGGAGCGCCGCACTGTCAGAGGGGCAGTACTGAGGGAGCGCCGTACTGTCAGAGGGGCAGTACTGAGGGAGCGCCGCACTGTCAGAGGGGCAGTACTGAGGGAGAGCTGTAATGTCGGAGGGGCAGTTCTGAGGGAGCACAGCACTGTCGGAGGGGCAGTACTGAGGGAGCGCCGCACTGTCAGAAGGGCAGTACTGAGGGAGCGCCGTACTGTCGGAAGGGCATTACCGAGGGAGTGCTGCACTGTCGGAGGCTCAGTACTGAGGGAGAGCGGCACTGTCGGAGGGGCAGTACAGAGGGAGTGCCGCACTGTCGGAGGGGCAGTACTGAGGGAGTGCCGCACTGTCGGAGGGGCAATACTGAGGGAGCGCCGCACCGTTGGAGGGGCAGTACTGAGGGAGCGCCGCACTGTTGGAGGGGCAGTACAGAGGGAGCGCCGCACTGTCACAGGGCAGTACTGAAAAAACGCTGCACTGTCGGAGGGGCAGTACGGAGGGAGAGCCGCACTGTCAGAGGGGCAGTACTGAGGGAGCGCCGCATTGTTGGAGGGGCAGTACTGAGGCAGCGCTGCAATTTTGGAGGGGCAGTACTGAGGGAGCGCCACACTGTCACAGGGGCAGTACTGAGGGAGCTCCGCACTGTCGGAGGGGCTGTACTGAGGGATTGCTGCACTGTCAAAATCACAGTACTGAGCTAGCGCTGCACTGTCGGCGGGACAGTACTGAGGGAGCACCGCACTGTCGAGTGGCAGTACTGAGGGAGCACCGCACTGTTGGAGGGACAGTACTGAGGGAGCGCCGCACTGTCGGAGGGGCAGTACTGAGGGAGCACCGCACTGTCGGAGGGGCAATACTGAAGGAAGGCCGCACTTTCAGAGGGGCAGTACTGAGGGAGGGCCGTACTGTCGGAAACGCAGTACTGATGGAGCGCCGCACTGTCGGAAGAGCAGTACTGAGGGAGCGTTGCACTGTCGGAAGGGAAGTACTGAGGGAGCGCCGCACTGTCGGAGGGGCAGTACTGAGGGAGCGCCGCACTGTCGGATGAGCAGTACTGAGGGAGCGCTGCACTGTCAGAGGGGCAGTACTGAGGGGGCACTGCACTGTCGGAGGGGCAGTACTGAGGGAGAGCTGCACTGTCGGAGGGGCAGTACTGAGGGAGAGCTGCACCGTCGGAGGGGCAGTGCTGAGGGAGCGCCGCACTCTTGGCGGGGCAGTACTGAGGGAGCGCTGCACTGTCAGAGGAGCAGTACTGAGGGAGAGCTGCACTGTCGGAGGGGCAGTGCTGAGGGAGTGCAACACTGTCGGAGGGGCAGCACTGAGGGAGTGCCGCACTGTCGGAGGGGCAGTACTGATGGAGGGCCGCACGGTCGGAGGGGTAGTACTGAGGGAGGGCCGTACTGTCGAAGGGGCAGTACTGAGGGAGCGCCGCACTGTCACAGGGCAGTACTGAGGAAAAGCTGCACTGTCGGAGGGGCGGTACTGAGGGAGCGCAGCACTGTCGGAGGGGCAATACTGAGGGAGGGCCGTACTGTCGGAGGGGCAGTACTGAGGCAGCGCCGCACTGTCGGAGGGACAGTACTGAGGGACCGCCGCATTGTTGGAGGGGTAGTTCTGAGGGAGCGCCGCACTTTTGGAGGGGCACTACTGAGGGAGCGCCGCACTGTCACAGGGGCTGTACTGAGGGATTGCTGCACTGTCAGAGGGGCAGTACTGAGCTAGCGCTGCACTGTCGGTGGGACAGTACTGAGGGAGCGCCGCACTGTCGAGGAGCAGTACTGAGGGAGCGCGCACTGTCAGAGTGGCAGTACTGAGGGAGTGCTGCACTCTCGGAAGGGCAGTGCTGAGAGAACGCCGCACTTTCGGAGGGGCAGTACTGAGGGAGCGCCACACTGTCGGAGGGGCAGTACTGAGGGAGAGCTGCACTGTCGGAGGGGCAGTGCTGAGGGAGAGCTGCACCGTCGGAGGGGCAGTTCTGAGGGAGCGCCGCGCTGTTGGAGGGTCAGTACTGAGGAAGCGCTGCACTGTCAGAGGGGCAGTACTGAGGGAGGGCCGTACTGTCGGAAGAGCAGTACTGAGGGAACGTTGCACTGTCGGAAGGGAAGTACTGAGGGAGCGCCGCACTGTCGGAGGGGCAGTACTGAGGGAGCGCCGCACTGTTGGATGGGCAGTACTGAGGGAGCGCTGCACTGTCAGAGGGGCAGTACTGAGGGAGCACCGTACTATCGGAGGGGCAGTACTGAGGGAGAGCTGCACTGTCGGAGGGGCAGTGCTGAGGGATAGCTGCACCATCGGAGGGGCAGTGCTGAGGGAGCGCCGCACTGTTGGAGGGGCAGTACTGAGGGAGCACCGCATTGTTGGAAGGGCATTACTGAGGGAGCGCCGCACTGTCGGACGCTCAATACTGAGGGAGCGCTGCACTGTCGGAGGGGCAGTACTGAGGGAGCGCAGCACTGTCGGAGGGGCAGTACTGAGGGAGCGCCGCACTGTCGTAGGGACAGTACTGAGGGAGAGCTGCACTGTCGGAGGGGCAGTGCTGAGGGAGCGCAGCACTGTCGGAGGGGCATTACTGAGGGAGCGCCGCACTTTTGGAGGGGCAGTACTGAGGGAGGGCCGTACTGTCGGAAAGGCAGTACTGAGGGAGCGCCGCACTGTCGGAAGGGCAGTACTGAGGGAGCGTTGCACTGTCGGAAGGGAAGCACTGAGGGAGCGCCGCACTGTCGGAGGGGCAGTACTGAGGGAGCGCCACACTGTCGGAGGGGCAGGACTGAGGGAGCGTTGCACTGTCAGAGGGGCGGTACTGAGGGAGCACCGCACTGTCGAAGGGGCAGTACTGATGGAGAGCTGCACTGTCGGAGGGGCAGTACTGAGGGAGAGCTGTACCATCGGAGGGGCAGTGCTGAAGGAGCGCCGCACTGTCAGAGGGGCAGTACTGAGGAAGCGCCACACTGTCGGAGGTTTAGTACTGATGGAGCGCTGCACTGTTGGTGGGGCAGTACTGAGGGAGTGCGACACTGTCGGAGGCTCAGTACTGAGTGAGCGCTGCAGTGTCGGAGGGGCAGTACTGAGAGGGGGCGCCGCACTGTCGGAGGGGCAGTACTGAGGGAGCACCGCAGTGTCGGAGGGGCAGTACTGAGGGAGTGCCGCACTGTCGGAGGGGCAGTTCTGAGGGAACGCTGCACTGTCGGAGGGGCAGTACTGAGGGAGCGCTGCACTGTTGGAGGGTCCGTCTTTCGGATGAGACACTAAACCAAGTCCTCAGGGGGATGTTAAAGATCCCATGGCGCTTTTTCGAAGAAGAGCAGGGGGAGTTCTCCACAGTATCCAGGGGCAATATATATCCCTCAATCAATATAACAAGAAACAGATTATCTGGCCATTATCACATTGCTGTTTTTTGGAGCTTGCTGTGCGCATATTGGCTGCCGCGTTTCCTACATTACGACTGTGACTGCACTTCAAAAGTACTTCATTGGTTGCAAAGCGCTTTGGGACATCCTGAGGTTGTGAAAGGCGCCATAGAAATGCAAGCCTTTCTTTTTTTCTCCCAAGTGGATGGCTTCCTGGATTCTTGCACTGTTGTGACCGAGCTCTTTACACTCTCAGCATATTTACAAATGATTGAAAGCTTGCCCAATACTGACTGAGCTTTGAGCCATACCTTTCTTTCCCCTCCCCTCAGGATACTGCTCCAAGCTTGTTTAGATGATCGTACCTCAAGGTTTTAAGGGGAACAGATTGGATAGATAGAGAGAAACTATTTCCGCTGGTTGGGGAATCGGGGACTAGGGGGCAGAGTCTAAAAATTAGAGCCAGACCTTTCAGGAGTGAAATTAGGAAACACTTCTACACACAAAGGGTGGTAGAAGTTTGGAACTCGCTTCCACAAACAGTGATTGATGCTGGATCAATTGTTAATTTTAAATCTGAGATGGTTTGATTTTTGTTAACCAAAGGTATTAAGTGATGTGGGCCAAAGGTGGGTCTATGGAGTTAGGTCGCAGATCAGCCATGATCTGATTCATAGAATCATAGAAATTTACGGCACAGAAGGAAGCCATTCGGCCCATCGTGTCCGCGCCGGCCGAAAAAGAGCTCTCCAGCCTAATCCCACTTTCCAGCTCTTGGTCCGTAGTCCTGTAGGTTACAACACTTCAGGGGCATTTCCAAGCACTTCTTAAATGTGACGAGGGTTTTTGCCTCGACCACCCTTTCAGGCAGTGAGTTCCAGACCCCCATTCTTTGAATGGCGGAGCAGGCTCAAGGGGCTAAATAGCCTCCTCCTGTTCCGATGAAATAAAGAAAGAGAGACTTGCATTTATTAGCGCCTTTCACAACCACTGGACGTCCCAAAGCGCTTTACAGCCAATGAAGTACTTTTTGAAGTGTAGTCACTGTTGTGATGTGGGAAACGTGGCAGCTAATTTGCACACAGCAAGCTCCCACGAACAGCAATGTGATAATGACCAGACAATCTGTTTTAGTGATGTTGATTGAGGGATATATATTGGCCCAGGACACTGGGGAGTACTCACCCCTGCTCTTCTTCGAAATAGTGTCATGGGATCTTTTACGTCCATCTGAGAGGGTGGTGAATCTTCAGAATTCTCTACCCAAGAGGGCTGTGGAGGCTCAGTCATTGAGTATATTCAAGGCAGAGATCGATAGATTTTTGAATATTAAGGGAATTGAGGAATATGGGGATAGTTCAGGAAAGTGGTGTGAGGTAGAAGATCAGCCATGATCTTATTGAATGGCGGAGCAGGCTCGATGGACCAAATGGCCGACTCCTGCTCCTATTTCTTATGTTCAGACGGGGGCCTCGGTTTAACGTCTCATCCACTAAAAATGATTTGGTCGGACGGTAATTTGATTGAGGCATCTTACTCATTAGCCGAGGCATAGAATATAAGAGCAGGGAGGTTATGATGGAGCTGTACAAAACGCTGGTGAGGCCACAGCTGGAGTACTGTGTGCAGTTCTGGTCGCCTCACTATAGGAAGGATGTGATTGCTTTGGAGAGGGTGCAGAGAAGATTCACCAGGATGTTACCTGGGATGGAGCGCCTCAGCTATGAAGAGAGGCTGGACAGCTGGGGTTGTTTTCCTTGGAGCAGAGAAGGCTGAGGGGGGACCTGATTGAGGTGTACAAAATAATGAGGGGCATAGATAGGGTAGATAAAGAGGAACTTTTCCCCTTAGTGGGGGGGTCAATAACAAGGGGGCATAGATTCAGGGTAAGGGGCAGGAGATTTAGAGGGGATTTGAGGAGGAACTTTTTCACCCAGAGGGTGGTTGGAATGTGGAACTCAATGCCTGAAAGGGTGGTGGAGGCAGGAACCCTCACAACATTCAAGAAGCATTTGGATGAGCACTTGAAATGCCATTGCATACAAGGCTATGGACCAAATGCTGGAAAATGGGATTAGACTGGACAGGGATGGATGGGCGGCGCAGACACGATGGGCCGAAGGGCCTCTTTCTGTGCTGTAAAACTCTATGACTCTCTATGACTCTATGACTCCTGTGAGGAATGTGTGAAGACCAATGCGTTACAATGACACTAGAAACTAATGTTTGTAGCATGAAAGTTCCACTCACTGCCTCTAGATTTACCGGAGGCATCTAGTGACACTCTGCCATTGAAACAACATGCGCCTACTCCTGTTAGAAAGGATGTTCTGGAGTGGCCTGGTGAACCAAATATCAAAGGACAGAAGATTCGAACCTGGAACCTGGCTCAAATCTACTAAGCTTGGTTGTCCTCAATGCCAAGTTTCATTGGTTTTGGCCAGGTTACTGTGGTAGAGCTTATCACTGCACAGGTAAACTGGTGGGAGGAGAAATGTCAGCAGTTCTGAGTCTGCCTGCTGTCTATGGACAGCCCTGATTGCCCTGCCATCCAAATGAAAGAAGAAGGGATAAATGCACTTACACACACAGTCACATTTACACACGCACACTTACCTCACACACTTACATAAGAACATAAGAATTAGGAGCAGGAGTCGGCCATACGGCCCCTCGAGCCTGCTCCGCCATTCAATAAGATCATGGCTGATCATCGACCTCAACTCCACGTTCCTGCCCGATCCCGGTATCCCTTGATTCCCCTAATGCCCAAAAATCTATCGATCTCAGCCTTGAATATACCTCACGACCGTGCCTACGGCCCTTTGGGGTAAAGAATCTGATGACACATTAGCATACGATTACCCACACACGCTTGATGCTTACACGCACACACTCACACACTTACACGCACACACTTACACGCACAGACTCACACTTACACTCACACTTACTTACACACACTCACACTTACAAGCACACATTTACACTTACACACTCACACACACACACTCACACTTACATGGACACACTCACACTTACACACTTACATGCACACACTCACACTTACACGCACACACTTACACATGCACACTCACACTTATATGCACACACACACTTACACTTACACTTACACGCACACACTCACACCTACATGCACACACTCACACTTACACTCACATTTACACGCACACACTCACACTTACACACACACATGTACACGTACACACTCACACGCACACTCTCACACTTACATGGACACACTCACACTTACACACTCACGCACACACACTCACACTTACATGCACACACACACATGCACACTCACACACACACACACACTTACATGCACACACTCACACTCACACATTCACACTTACATGCACACACTTACACTTACACGCACACACTTACACGCGCACACTCACATGCACACACTTACACGCACACACTTACACGCACACACTCACACTCACACACTTACGCGCACACACTCACACGCACACACTTACACGCACACACTCACACGCACACACTCACACGCACACACTTACACGCACACACTCACACGCACTCACACGCACACACTCACGCACACACTCACACTTACGCACACACACTTACACGCACACACTCACACGCACACACTTACACGCGCACACTCACACATTCACACTTACACACGCCCACACTCACACGATTGCCTCGCTGGTCTGCAGCCTTGGATTTGCTGTTAAATTAATCTTTGTTTCTATTCATCATGAACTTTGAAGAAATATGGCAAAACCTGCATAATCAATTCATAGGCTATGATAAATTATATTTAGAAATCATCTACAGTATTAAACTTAGATGAGGTAAAATTGTTTAAAATCCAATTTTCTACAAATATGCAAAAAACAGAAATATAAATGAAATGTGAATTATTGAATATCAAAACGCATGGCATTTGAAAGCCTCATTCATAGCCTTATGCAAAATCTTAAAATTAAATTAATGAATCATTGTTTCGCTCTTTCATTTCATTTTATATGACTCCAGTTTCTTTCTATTTGATTTTCAATTTCTATCTTTAAAAAAAAACCCGAGAGAAACTATGAGTGACTATTCCCTGCATTCCCCAACTGGTTTTCATTTATTTTTGATATTTAAATTGTGCGCAGACTTTCACCTTGGGGACCCGGACTTAAAGCAAGTGCAGGCGGATTTAATGAAGGTCTGCTCCCTGTGACATCTCTTAAAGGCACTGAGTGAAATCGGTTTCCACAAACTCATTCCGATTCCCGGTGGACCCAGGCCGACAGTGCAAAAAAAACTGTCCTCAGGTTGATGCTAATTCCGCACTGATTTGGCAATCTCTCTCAGACAAGGTACAGGGATAGACAGTGTCAGAAATAGAACAATCACACTGGTGCCGCAGCGAGGGTTCTCTGGAGATTATAGTTTCGGTATGTTGTCTGGTTAGTACAGATACAGCAATTCATTATTTAGATCTAAGTAGTGACTCCGCTGTCCTACAAATGCTTCAAGTGTGTACAAAGCGGAGAAATTGTGCCGTTCTTGAGCCTCCTCTCCTCTGTTTCATTAAAAAGGTATTGTATACATTAGAGAGGCAGAAATCCTTGGCCATTCTGGCAGAGGTTAGGAACATAGGAACAGGAGGAGGCCATTCAGCCCCTCGAGCCCGTTCCGCCATTCAATTAGATCAGGGCTGATCTGTATCTTAACTCCATCTACCCGCCTTGGGTCTGTAACCCTTAATACCCTTACCCAACAAAAATCGATCAATCTCAGTTTTGAAATGGTCAATTGTTTTTGTCCATGTGCTGAAGGTACTCCCACAGTGCTGTTAGGGAGGGAGCGTCGAGTTTCTTGGGCGTTGTTGGAGCTGCACTCATCCAGGCAAGTGGAGAGTATTCCATCACACTCCTTACTTGTGCCTTGTAGATGGTGGAAAGGCTTTGGGGAGTCAGGAGGTGAGACACTCACCGCAGAATACCCAGCCTCTGACCCGCTCTTGTTGCCACAGTATTTATGTGGCTGGTCCAGTTAAGTTTCTGGTCAATGGTGACTCCCAGGATGCTGATGGTGGGGGATTCACTGATGATAATGCCGTTGACTGTCATGGGGCGGTGGTTAGACTCTCGCTTGTTGGAGATAGTCATTGCCTGGCACTTCTGTGGCGCGAATGTTACCTGCCATTTATCAGCCCAAGCCTAAATGTCGCCCAAGCCTTGCTGCATGTGGGCATGGGCTGCGTAATTTTCTGAGGAGTTGCGAATGGCACTGAACACTGTGAAATCATCAGCAAACATCCCCATTTCTGACCTTATATTGGAGGGAAGGTCATTGATGAAGCAGCTGAAGATGGTTGGGCCTAGGATACTGCCCTGATCAGCTCCTGGGGCTGAGATGATTGACCTCCAACAACCACAACCATCTTCCTTTGTGCTAAGTATGGCTCCAGCCAGTGGAGAGTTTTCCCCTTGATTCCCTTTGACTTCAGTTTTACTAGGGCTCCTTGATGCCACACTCGGTCAAATGCTGCCTTGATGTCAAGGGCAGTCACTCTCACCTCCCCTCTGGAATTCAGCTCTTTTGTCCATGTTTGGACCAAAGCTGTAATGTGGTCGGGAGCCGAGTGGTCTTGGCGGAACCCAAACTGAGCATCAGTGAGCAGGTTATTGGTGAGTAAGTGCTGTTTGATAGCACTGTATATGACACCTTCCATCACTTTGCTGATGATTGAGAGTAGACTGATGGGGCATTAATTGGCCGGATTGGATTTGTCCTGCTTTTTGTGGACAGGACATACCTGGGCAGTTTTCCACATTATCGGATAGATGCCAGTGTTGTAGCTATACTAGAACAGCTTGGCTAGAGGTGCGGCTAGTTCTGAAGCACATGTCTTCAGCACGATAGCCGGGATGTTGTCGGGGCCCACGGCCTTTGCTGTATCCAGTGCGCACAGCAGTTTCTTGATATCACGTGGAGTGAATCGAATTGGCTGAAGACTGGCTTCTAGGATGGTGGGGACCTCAGGAGGAGGCCGATATGGATCATAAGAACATAAGAAATAGGAGCAGGAGTCGGCCATTCGGCCCCTCGAGCCTGCTCCGCCATTTAATGAGATCTTGGCTGATCCGATTTTGGCCTCAACTCCACTTTCCTGCCCGCTCCCCATAACCCTCGACTCTCCTGTTGCTCAAAAATCTGTCAATCTCCGCCTTGAATATATTCAATGACTCCGCCTGCACAGCTCTCTGAGGCAGAGAATTCCAAAGATTCACGACCCTCTGAGAGAAGAAATTCCTCCTCATCTCCGTTTTAAATGGGCGACCCCTTATCCTGAGACTATGCCCCCTAGTTCTAGACTCTCCAGCCAGGGGGAAGCAACCTCTCTGCATCTACCCTGTCAATCCCCCTCAGAATCTTATATGTTTCAATAAGATCACCTCTCATTCTTCTAAACTCCAATGAGTATAGGCCCAACCTGCTCAACCTTTCCTCATAAGACAACCTTTCCATCCCAGGAATCAACCTCGTGAACCTTCTCTGAACTGCCTCCAATGCAAATATGTCCCTCCTTAAATAAGGGGACCAAAACTGTACGCAGTACTCTAGATGTGGTCTCACCAGTGCCCTGAACAGTTGTAGCAAGACTTCCCTACTTTTATACTCGATCCCTCTTGCAATAAAGGCCAACGTTCTATTTGCCTTCCTAATTACTTGCTGTACCTGCATGTTAACCTTTTGTGTTTCATGTACGAGGACCCCCAGATCCCTCTGTACCGCAGCATTCTGTAGTCTCTCTCCATTTAAATTAAATGTTTCTTTTCTATTCTTCCTACCAAAGTGGATAACTTCACATTTTCCCACATTATACTCCATCTGCCAAATTCTTGCCCACTCACTTAACCTCTCTATATCCCTTTGCAGACTCTGTGTCCTCCTCACAACTTGCTTTCCCACCTATCTTTGTATCATCCGCAAATTTGGTGACAGTACACTCGGTCCCTTCATCCAAGTCATTAATATAGATTGTAAATAGTTGAGGCCCCAGCACTGATCCCTGTGGCACCCCACTAGTTACAGATTGCCATCCTGAAAATGACCCATTTATCCCGACTCTCTGTTTTCTGTTAGTTAGCCAATCCTCTATCCAATCTAATATATTACCCCCAACACCATGAGCTCTTATCTTGTGCAGTAACCTTTTATGTGGCACCTTGTCGAATGCCTTTTGAAAATCCAAATACACTACATCTACTGGTTCCCCTTTATCCACCCTGCTTGTTACCTCCTCAAAGAACTCTAATAGATTTGTCAAACACGATTTCCCTTTCATAAAACCATGTTGACTCTGTTTGATTGTATTATGATTTTCTAAATGTTCTGCTATTACTTCCTTAATAATGGATTCGAGCATTTTGCAAATGACAGATGTTAGGCTAACTGGCCTATAGTTTCCTGCTTTCTGTCTCCCTCCTTTTTTGAATAAGGGTGTTGCATTTGCAGTTTTCCAATCCGTTGGGACTTTTCCAGAGTCAAGGGAATTTTGGAAGATTACAATCAATGCATCCACTATCCCTGTAGTCACTTCTTTTAAGACCCTAGGATGCAGGCCATCAGGTCTAGGGGACTTGTCCACCTTTAGACCCACAAGTTTGCTGAGCACTTTTTCTCTAATGATAGCGATTGTTTAAAGTTCCTCCCTCCCTTTTGCCCCTTGACTTTCTACTATTACTGGAATGTTTTTAATGTCCTCTGCTGTGAAGACAGATACAAAATATTTGTTCAATGCCTCTGCCATTTCCTTGTTTCCCATTATTATTTCCCCAGTCTTGTCCTCTAAGGGACCAATGTTTATTTTAGCTACTCTCTTCCTTTTTATATACTTGTAGAAGCTCTTACTGTCAGTTTTTATATTTCTTGCTAGTTTACTCTCATAAGCTATTTTCTCCCTCTTTATTATTTTTTTAGTCATCCTTTGCTGGTTTCTAAAATTTTCCCAATCTTCTGGCCTACCACTAATCTTTGCAACATTGTATGCCTTTTCTTTCAATTTGATACCATCCTTTACTTCCTTGGTTAGCCATAGTTGGTTCATCCTTCTCTTCGAGTCTGTCTTTCTCACTGAAATATATCTTTGTTGAGAGTCATGAAATATCCCTTTAAATGTCTGCCACTACTTTTCTACCATCTTACCTTCTAATCTATTTTTCCAGTCCACTTTAGCCAACTCTCTCCTCATACCTTTGTAATTGTCTTTATTTAAGTTTAATACTCTAGTTTCAGACCCAAATTTCTCACCTTCAAACTGAATGTGGAATTCTCATGTTATGGTCACTCTTCCCTAGAGGATCCTTTACGATGAGATCATTAATTAATCCTGTTTCATTACACATTACTAGATCTAAAATAGCCTGTTCCCTGGTCAGTTCCACAACGTATTGTTCGAAGAAACTGTCCTGAATACACTCTATGAACTCGTCCACAAGGCTGCTTTTGCCAATTTGATTTGTCCAATCTACAGGAAACTCTCATTTAAATGGCACCTAAATATCCGGAATTCTCTATTAACTGGCAAAATTCATACTCCGAAAACAACACCTCAATAACTGGAAATGTTGCCGAGTCCGAGTCTCCCGCGATGGCCTAGTTAGTCAGTGGGGGTGGTTCTCCAAACTGCCACTACTCAGCTTCTTGGCGCTGTCAGAAGTCCGAACACCTCAATAACAGGAGCCTGACTCTCCTGCGCTGCCGGTAGTCTCTTCCGATCCATCATTTTTCTGTGTGTCTCTCCATCTTTATCATGAATTATCTCCCCCATCTTGCATTATGGAATTCCCAAAAGTTGGTCCAAGCAAAAGGACTTGGAATAAGTGTACAGTCAACTACAGTACTGTATACAGTCGTTTACTGTATAAGTTTTGTTTTACTGTTAAGTAATTAAAGAGTTATGGATTACCCTCAACTGGCAGTACTGTATTTAATCAAACATCTTCCATCATCCATTTAACATAACATTCTGTAGGTGAGTACCCAATTACTGTATACTGCAAATTCCTTGATTTTTAAAATTTTTGTTTGTTAAAAATAGCCTCGGTAGATAACCCTCTCCGCCATCCGGAATTTTTAATCAACTGGCAACACGCCGGTCCCGTTGGTGCTGGATACCAAAGAGTTTCCTGTATGTGAAGATTACGATCGCCCATGATTATTGCAGTACCTTTCTTACAAGCCCCCATTATTTCTTGATTTATACTCTGTCCCACAGTGTAGCTACTGTTAGGGGGCTTATAGACCACTCCCACCAGTGCCTTCTTTCCCTTACTATTTCTTATCTCCACCCAAACTGATTCTACACCTGGAACTTCCGAGCCAAGATCATTTCTCACTATTGTACTGATCTCTTCCTTTATTAACAGAGCTACCCCATTTCCTTTTTCTTTCTGTCTATCCTTCCGAAATGTCAAATACCCCTGAATATTCAGTTCCCAGCCTTGGTCACATTGCAACCACATCTCTGTGATGGCTATTAGATCATACCCATTTATTTCTATTTGTGCCGTCAATTCATCTATCTTGTTACGAATGCTGCGTGCATTCAGATAAGAGCCTTTGGCCTAGAAATTCGGTGGGCTGCACCACCAGTTAGCGCCTAAAGAGGGCACTCAGTGGCTTTAGCGCCACTGGCCACGCCTCCCGCGATATTTAGCTGGGGCGCTAATGGCGGCGTTAGCCTGTTGCGCTGCGCCGCCACCGATGACGTCATCGGTGTGCGCAGCGCCCCGCTACCGCCCCGATCTCGATATTCAGTAGCGCCCGCCTCTGTAGCGCCGTTTGCAAATCGCGCCCGGTTCACGGGGCCTACCTGTGGCGGCAATGGCGCAAATTAAGGTGGAGGTGCGGGGCGGCCGTTTTTTTCGGCGGCCGCCTGCCAGCACCTCCGTCCCCGGCCTCCTGATCTCCCCCCGCGGCAGTGCCGGCTGTTTTCCGAGAGCCCAGCACTTCTCCTCGGTGCCGGGCTCTTTTGCCGGCACTCGCGATCTCTGATCGCGCTGGTGCAGGCCCCTCCCCCTTAAGAATGGGAGGAAGGCCTGCAGTACCGCAGCGCGCCATGCCGCAGCGTGTGGCGCTGCGATATTCAGTTTCAGCGCCCTAAGAGGGATGCGGAGCGCCTCGAGCCTCGCCCCGTGTCCCTCTTGGGGCGCTCAAGCTGAATTTCCGGTGGTCGCAACTGCTCCGATCGCTGCGCTAATTCCGGCGCCCAGGCGAGCTTGGCGCCCCGTTTGTGGCTCCACCGAATTTCTCCCTTTCATTTTGTCTTTTTATAATTTTTCCCTATTCTGACCTTATTTGCTGGTGCACTCTTATGTTTGTACGCTCTGTCCCTTCCTGTCACACTCAGGTTTTCATTGCCCGTACCGCTAACCTGCACTATTGCCCTGTCCTTTCTCTTTAACTTTCTAAATTTCCGCTCGCTTGAACCCTCCCCCCCACTATTTATCATCCGCTCGACACTTCTGGCTGAGGATGGTTGCAAATGCTTCAGCTTTGTCTTTTGCACTCACGTGCTGGGCTTCGCCATCATTGAGGATGGGGATATTCCTGGAGCCTTCTCCTCCCGTTAGTTGTTTAATGGTCCACCTCCATTCACGACTGGATGTGGCAGGACTGCAGAGCTTTGATCTGATCCGTTGATTGTGGGATCGCTTAGCTCTACCTATAGCATGCTGCTTCCGCTTTTTCGCATGCATGTAGCCCTGTGTAGTTCTTTTCCGTATCTGTAGAATATGTACATTTTTTGAGGTCAATCGCTTTGATGGATGCTGCACCACACATGAGGTGAGAGGTACTGTGCGATGAATATAACTAATCTAAAATGTTCTTGACTCTAGATTATGAGGAGAGATCACATAAACTAGGCTTGTATTCCCTGGAATATTGAAGGTTAAGGGGTGATTTGATTGAGTTTTTTAGGATTTTGAAAGGAACTGATAGGGTAGATGGAGAGAAACTTTTTCCGCTGGTGGGGGAGCCTAGGACAAGAGGGACATCACCTTAAAATCAGAGCCAGGCCATTCGGGAGAGAATTCAGCAAACACTTCTTCACACAAAGGGTGGTAGAAGTGAGGAACTCGCCCACAAAAAGCAGTCGGTGCTGGGGCTCAATTAATAATTTCAAATCTGAGATGGATTGATTTTTGCTGGACAAGGGTATGAAGGGATATGAAGCCAACATAAGGACATAAGAAACAGGAGCAGGAGTAGGCCAATCAGCCCCTCGAGCCTGCTCCGCCATTCAATTAAGATCATGGCTGATCCAATTTGGCCTCAACACCACTTTCCCGCTCTCTCCCCATACCCCTTGACTCCCCTGTAGTTCAAAGGTCTGTCAATCTCCGCCTTGAATGTATTCAATGACCCAGCCTCCACAGATCTCCGGGGTAGAAAATTCCAAAGATTCACGACCCTCTGAGAAGAAATTCCTTCTCATCTCCATCTTAAATGGGCGACCCCTTATTCTGAGACTATGCCCCCTAGTTCTAGATACCCCCACTAGGGGAAACATCCTCTCAGCATCTACCCTGTCGAGCCCCCTCAGAATCTTATACGTTTCAATAAGATCACCTCTCATTCTTCTAAACTCCAATGGCCCAGTAATTCCGGTCCCAACGCGTGAGTACGGACGGGGTACTCACGCATGGGCCCGTTGGAAGTGCCGGATTTCAGCACGCACAGCGCATGCGCGGGAAACCGGCATTTCCTCCAAGGGGTTCAGAGGCCCAATGCGTGCACGCAGGACTCTGCGCGCACGCGTTGAACTTCCTTCTTTTTGACAGGTTTGCCCGTGTGTAAGGGCCTCAACTTTTTATGAATGTAAAAAGGAGACGTAAGGACTTGATTCTTTAAGGTAAGTGGTCTATTATTTAAAATTATAACATTTTTTCCACAGCTTTATTGTTTTTAAGGACTTTACAGTAAGGTAAGTGTATTTTTAGACCCGATTTAAAAAAAAATTATTTATTTAAAAACTTTGAATAATTGTTTAAAATAGTTTTTTAACGTTATTTATAGTTCATTTAATTAGTGGGATGTTTTTTAAAATTTTATTTAAAGTTTAAGTAGTGTTTTGGGCGCCCGTAGTTTTCATGAGTTTGACAGTTCTTACTATCAAACTCATGAATGAAGTTTTCCCTCCCCTGATTGGCTGCCCAGTGCTCACCTGATCCCAGCCGGCACATCGCACTAACTACGCCGCTGGATCAGGCAAGCACATCGCGCCGACAGCTGAACCGGGCCAGTGACAGGAATTCCAAGCAGGCCCAGGCTTCAGCTGTCGGCGCGCCGGGTAAGTGCACATCGGGGGCTTGCACGCACGGCAAGCCCCCGAACCTAATTTCTGGGCCAATGAGTCTAGGTCCAACCTGCTCAACCTTTCGTCATATGTCAACTCCTTCATCCCAGGAATCAACCTAGTGAACCTTCTCTGAACTACCTCCAATGCAAGTATATCCTTCCTTAAATATGGAGACCACAACTGTACGCAGTACTCCAGGTGTTGTCTCACCAGCGCGAGTGGATGGAGTTAGGATACAGATCAGATCAGGATAATGATCTCATTGAATGGCGGGACAGGCTCGAGGGGCTGAATGGCCTCCCCCTCTTCCTATGTTCCTTCCTATGGTCCTGTGAGCCTGGATCCTGTTGAATTCCTTGGATGTTATGAAAAATGCTTAACCTTAACATATCTGCCCAGGGTGACGTTCCATGGAATTCCTGTATGCTGGCTCCCCCAGGTGGTTTTATGATGTAATATTACTACAGGAAAAAACTTACACTAACTGACAATGTCGATGTTATTTCGAACTTTTCTGTCCAACAGGAAGAAAAAAACCCCCTCAAAATTAAATAAATATTTGCGTTTACCTTTCTTAGAAGTGTTGGTGGGTTTGATTTGATTTGACGCGACTGTTGCGCAGGTAATCATAGAATCATAGAAACCTACAGCACAGAAGGAGGCCGTTCGGCCCATCGTGTCCATGCCGGCCGACAAAGAGCGATCCAGCCTAATCCCACTTTCCAGCTCTTGGTCCGTAGCCCTGTAGGTTACGGCGCTTCAAGTGCATATCCAAGTACTTTTTAAATGTGATGAGGGTTTAACATAGAAACATAGAAGATAGGAGCAGGAGCAGGCCATTCGGCCCCTCGAGCCTGCTCTGCCATTTAATGCGATCATGGCTGATCATCCAAATTCAGTACCCTGTCCCTGCCTTCTCCCCATATCCCTTGATCCCTTTAGCCTTAAGAAATATATCCAACTCCTTCTTGAATATATATAATAAATTGGCCTCTACTGCCTTCTGTGGTAGAGAATTCCACAGGTTCACCACTCTCTGGGTGAAGAAATTCCTCCTCATTTCTGTCCTAAATGGCTTACCCCTTATCCTTAGACTGTGACCCCTGGTTCGGGACTCCCCGACCATCGGGAACATCCTTCCTGCATCTAGTCTGTCCAGTCCTGTCAGAATTTTATAAGTTTCAATGAGATCCCCTCTCATTCTTCTAAACTCCAGCGAGTATAAGCCTAATCGACCCAATCTCTCCCCATACGTCATTCCTGCCGTTTCTGCCTCTACCACCCTTTCAGGCAGTGAGTTCCAGACCCCCACCACCCTCTGGGTGAAAAAGTTCTCCTCAACTCCCCTCTAATCTTTCCACCAATTACTTTAAATCTCTGCCCCCTGGTTATTGACCTCTCTGCTAAGGGAAATAGGTCCTTCCTATCCACTCTATCTAGGCCCCTCATACACCTCAATTAAATCTCCCCTCAGTCTCCTCTGTTCCAAAGTAATGAGGTAGATTAAATCATTAAAGATTAAATTAAAGGATGTTTGCTCCTGTTTCAGAGGCTTCTTTGCAGTTTGGCTTTTTACTTTCTCAGCCTGTTGAGCGAGATTGCTGCTTTGCTGCTTTGCAAGAAAGGAGCTTATTGACGGTCTA
The DNA here is from genome assembly GCF_052327205.1 of Somniosus microcephalus. NCBI lineage: Eukaryota > Metazoa > Chordata > Chondrichthyes > Squaliformes > Somniosidae > Somniosus > Somniosus microcephalus. Next base: position 11,217,608 of record NC_140993.1, read on the forward strand.
GCCTCTCTGCTAATGCATGGCAACATCCCCGGGGATATTTCATTGTGTGTATTCTACTTAGAATCATCGAATGATACAGCACAGGAGGAGGCCATCGGCCCACCGTGCCTGTGCCGGCTCTTTGAAAGAGCTCTCCAATTAGTCCCGCTCCCCCCCTGCTCTTTCCCCATCGCCGAGCAAATTTTCTTTTTTCGAGTATTTATCCAATTCCCTTTTGAAAGTCACTATTGAATCTGCTTCCACCGCCCTTTCAGGCAGCGCATTCCAGATCACAACAACTCGCTGCATTTAAAATAAGTTCTCCTCCTCTCCCCCTCTGGTTCCTTTGCCGATTACCTTCAATCTGTTTCCTCTGGTTACCGACCCTCCTGCCAGTGGAAACAGTTTCTCCTTATTTACTCTATCAAAACCCTTCATGATTTTGAACACCTCTATTAAATCTCCCCTTAACCTTCTCTGCTCTAAGGAGAACAATTCCAGCTTCTCCAGTCTCTCCACGTAACTGAAGTCTTTCATCTCCGGTACCAGCCCAGTAAACCCCCTCTGCTCCCCCACTAAGGACTTTCTAAAAAATTAGTTCCTGGGATGTGGGCGTCACTGGCAAGGCCGGCATTTATTGCCCATCCCTAATTGCCCTTGAGAAGGTGGTGGTGAGCCGCCTTCTTGAACCGCTGCAGTCCGTGTGGTGAAGGTGCTCCCACAGTGCTGTTAGGGAGGGAGTTCCAGGACATTGACCCAGCGACGATGAAGGATCGGCGATATACTTCCAAGTCAGGATGGTGTGTAACTTGGAGGGGAACTTGGAAGTGGTGGTGTTCCCATGCGCTTGCTGCCCTTGTCCTTCTAGGTGGAAGAGGTCGCGGGTTTGGGAGGTGCTGCCGAAGAAACCTTGGCGAGTTGCTGCAGTGCATCTTGTAGATGGTACACACTGCAGCCATGGGACGCCGATGGTGGAGGGAGTGAATGTTTAAGGTGGTGGATGGGGTATCAATCAAGCGGGCTGTTTTGTCCTGGATGGTGTCGAGCTTCTTGAGTGTTATTGGAGCTGCAGTCATCCAGGCAAGTGGAGAGTATTCCATCACACTCCTGACGTGTGCCTTGTAGATGGTGGAAATGCTTTGGGGAGTCAGGAGGTGAGACACTCACCACAGAATACCCAGCCTCTGACCTGCTCTTGTTGCCACTGTATTTATGTGGCTGGTTCAGTTAAGTTTCTGGTCAATGGTGACCCCCAGAATGTTGATGGTGGGGGATTCGGCGATGGTAATGCCAAGGGGAGGTGGTTAGACTCTCGCTTGTTGGAGATAGTCATTGCCTGGCACTTGTGTGGCGCGAATGTTACTTGCCACTTATCAGCCCAAGCCTGAATGTTGACCAGATCTTGCTGCATGTGGGCATGGATTGCTTCATTATCTGAGGAGTTGCAAATGGAACTGAACACTGTGCAGTCATCAGCGAACATCCCCACTTCTGACCTTATGATGGAGGGGAGGTCATTGATGAAGTAGCTGAAGATGGTTGGGCCTAGAACACTGCCCTGAGGAACTCCTGCAGCGATGTCCTGGGGCTGTGATGATTGACCTCCAACCACCACAACCATCTTCCTTTGTGCTCGGTATGACTCCAGCCAGTGGAGAGTTTTCTCCCTGATTCCCATTGACTTCAGTTTTACTAGGGCTCCTTGATGACACACTCGGTCAAATGCTGCCTTGATGTCAAGGACAGTCACTCTCACCTCACCTCTGGAATTCAGCTCTTTTGTCCATGTTTGGAGCAAGGCTGTAATGAGGTCTGGAGCTGAGTGGTCCTGGCGGAACCCAAACTGGGCATCAGTGAGCAGGTTATTGCTGAGTAAGTGCCGCTTGATAGCACTGTCGACGACACCTTCCATCACTTTGCTGATGATTGAGAGTAGACTGATGGGGCATTAATTGGCCGGATTTGATTTGTCCTGCTTTTTGTGGACAGGACATACCTGGGTAGTTTTCCACATTGTCGGATAGATGCCAGTGTTATAGCTGTACTGGAACAGCTTGGCTAGAGGCGCGGCTAGTTCTGGAGCACAAGTCTTAGAGTCATAGTGTTGAGTCTGTGTTTCCCAAATGTAGTTATGCTGAATAACTGGACACAGACAACAGAATACTTAAACAGGTCTTTAGTAATTGAGGGTCAGGGCTGAACTGAAATACAAACTGCTCCACAGGGTTTATATACCGGTGTGGTCACCACCGGTACTACAATATACAGGAGCCATCAGAAAGTAGTTCATCACCTTAAGGTAGTCTCTTAAGGTGGTACAGGTTACATACACTACAATTCCTCCCCTTTTAGCTTAACAGTGTACACCCCAATTTAAACATAACATGGATAACATATATACAACTTTCATACAAAACTGTTCAAAGATTCAGTCTCTGAGGAGGCCTCCTGATCTGGGCCGGATAACGCCTTTCAGGGGTCTCTGGTTCTCGTTGCTGGGGTGACTCATCCATTTGATCTCTTATGGATTGAACATCATCATGTACGTTCGAGTCTGAGGTAGATGCTACAGGCTCAATAATTTCTTCAACTGGTGTCTCTGCCGTAGACATGGGGTCGACCCTTGTTCTCGATTCCACAAGTTGGTCAGCGTGACGTCGTATTACGTTCTTACCAACGTCTACCGTGTACATCAAGGGTCCTTGTCAGGCACGAATTGTTCCGGATTGCCATTTATCATTCCTATAGTCCCTGGCCAACACTGGTTGTCCTATTTCGAAACTCCGAGTGGCCTTGTTATTTACGTGCTGGAATTGTTTGTTTTCGACTTCCCTACGCACATTGGGTTTTAACAAATCCAACCGGGACCGCAACCTCCTGTTATAGAACATTATGGCAGGGCTTTGATTTGTCACTGCATGCGTGGCGTTTCGATATGCCATCAGGAAATTGTCCACCTTGTGTTGTAGTGGAATATGGTCTTCGCTCATGGCCTTTATCGCCTTATTGAATGTTTGTACAAATCTCTCTGCCAACCCATTGGTAGCCGGATGATATGGGGCAGATGTATAGTGTTTCACCCCATTCTTCTTCATGAATTTCTGGAATTCTTCTGACACGAACTGTGGTCCGTTGTCTGAACATATTTGTTCTGGCAACCCATTCCTTGCAAATATGGTTTTTAGAACTGCGATCATCTTTTCAGAGGTAGTGGTCGACATCTTAATCACTTCTGGCCATTTAGAATGTGCGTCTACCGCTATCAAAAACATGGAATCCATGAATGGACCTGCAAAGTCGATATGCACACGTTGCCATGGGGTTGAAGGCCATTCCCACGGATGCAGCGGTGCAATTGGAGGTGCATTTTGAACTTTTTGGCACCCTGAGCAGCTTTTAGTCAGATCCTCTATTTGTTTGTCGATACCTGGCCACCACACATAAGCCCTAGCAAGGCCTTTCATCTTGACTCCCCCCAGATGACCTTCATGCAGTTCCTTCAGAACTCTCTCCCTTAATTTAGGAGGAATAATCACCCTTGTTCCATACATCAATGTTCCTTGACAGACGGACAGCTGCTCTCGTCTGGCTGAGAATGCAGGTAACAGTGGTTCGCCATGTGCTGCCCATCCCTTCACTGTCAAATCGTAGACCCGAGACAGTGTCGGGTCGTTTCTGGTCTCTCTCTCAATACTCGCATTGGTGACTGGTAAGCATTCGATGATGGTCGAGTGAAATATCTCAACAGGGTCAACTGCCGGTGCCTCTTCCGCTGTAGGTAGTGGCAGGCGCGACAGCCCATCAGCATTTCCATGTTGCTTTGTACCTTTGAATTCGATATCATATTGATGTGCCCCTAGGAAAAGGGACCATCTCTGAAGCCTCTGCGCCGTCATAACCGGAACACTCTTCTTAGGGTTAAAAATGGAAACCAACGGCTGGTGATCTGTCAGCAGCGTAAACCTTTGGCCTTGCAGGTAATGGTTAAATTTCTTAACTCCCCACACGAGGCTGAGAGCCTCCCTATCTATCTGAGCATAGTTTCGCTCTGCGGAGGTCAATGATCTGGATGCGAACGCGACTGGCCTTTCCAAGCCATTTGGCAACTTATGTGAGAGCACTGCCCCGATACCATATGGAGAAGCATCACAAGCTAAACGAATAGGCAGCATTGGGTTAAAGTGAGCCAACACTTCCTTAGAGGTGATCAGTGCCTTGCTTTTTTGAAAAGCCCGCTTACAGTCCTCGCTCCACTTCCATGGTACTCCCATTTGCAAAAGAGTGTTCAGCGGGTGTAACACTGTGGATAAATTTGGAAGAAACTTGTGGTAATAGTTAATCAACCCAAGGAACGACCTCAACTGGGATACATTTTCCGGAGCGGGAGCTTTCACAACAGCTTCGATCTTGTCAGGTGACTTATGGAGCCCCTCCTGGTCAATGACGTGACCGCAGTACGAGATTCGCTTCTGAAAGAACTCACATTTCTGGCGATTAACTCTGAGTCCATATTCTTTCAATCTGGTGAGCACCTGCTCCAAATTCACGAGGTGTTCCTTATCATCATCTCCTGTAATCAGAATGTCGTCCAGGTAGCATTGTGTGCCTGGAATTCCCTGTAATACCTGCGCCATGGCCCTTTGCCAAATCGCTGGAGCCGATGCCACTCCAAAAACCAGTCTATTATACCGATATAAGCCCTTATGTGTGTTGATCGTGAGATACTGGTGTGACGCTTCATCAACTTCCATCTGTAAGTACGCCTGCGCCAGGTCTATCTTGGTGAAGTGTTTCCCGCCAGACAGCGAAGCAAAGATATCCTCAATCCGCGGAAGCGGATATTGCACCGTGTGAAGAACCGGATTAACAGTGATCTTGAAATCGCCACAGATGCGAACCTTCCCAGGTTCCCCCAGCTTGTTGCTCAACGAACGCTTCATGACGGGAACAATGGGCGTGGCCCGTTCGCTCCAGTCCACCTTTGACAGTACTCCTGAACGTTCTAGCCCTTCCAGCTCTGCTTCCACAGCAGGTCGTATCGCATAAGGTACCGGTCTGGCTTTGAAAAATTTTGGGTTTGCATGTTCTTCAACCTTGATGTTTGCCGTAATTCCTTTCAGTGTTCCCAGTCCCTGTTGGAACACCTCCTTAGCATCGTCCAATATTTTGGACAGTCGTTTAGGTTTGACGTCGTCCTCTTTACAGGAATCTACAGTTAGTGCTTGTAAGGAATGCCAGTCCATATTTATTCTCCGGATCCATTCCCGTCCCTGTAGTGGTGGACCTCCCTCAGGTAACACATACAAGTCCATTCCCTGACTTTCTTTTCCATTGTAGACCACCTTTACCTTTATCTTTCCGATGGGGTATACTCTTTGCCCCGTGTATGTTTTCAATACAATCTCCGTATCCCTCAGGGGAATGTGTGAGAATAACCTTTTGTAATCTTGCTTATTCATGACCGTCAATGCCGATCCAGTGTCCAATTCCATCTTCACTTGGACTCCTGCTATCTGAAGCATGACCCAGATAGTTTGGCGGTCTGCTGTGTTACCCACATTATGTATTTTTAGACAACCCAGTTCCTTACTGCTGGAGTCTGAATCCGTCTTTTGTTCATCCGAACTGTTCTCTGTCACCTTGTGTACTTTTTTGTACTTCTCCTGCGGCGACTTTTTGTTGCTGGTCTTCTTTCCTGACCAGCATACTTTCGCTATGTGACCAAGTCTGCCACATTTCCTGCATTCTTTATCTTTGAACCAGCACTGGTTCTGATTATGCGTTGTCCTTCCGCAATGATAGCACTTTACTGCACCCAATGCCATTTCATTGGTGCTGAATTCCGATGGCCTTTGCTGCATTTCCGCAGTGCCTCGTGCTGCTGCCTTGTGCGATGCCGCAATGCTGAAAGCTTTGTCCAGCGTAAGATCCTTTTCCTCTAGCAGTCGCTTCTGGGTTCCTTCCTTTAGTAGCCCACACACGAACTTATCTCTCAGAGCGTCTGCTAGTCCTGTACCGAACTGACAGTACTTGGATAACTTGCGCAGTTCGATTAAGAATTCAGCGTTGCTTTCCTCTTTAAGCTGAATTCTTTTGTAAAATTTAAATCGTTCCGCTATCAGCAGCGGCGTGGGGTTTAAATGCTCTTGCAGGATAGTAACAATCTCCGCGAAACTCTTTCCTACCGGTTTATCTGGTGTTACAAGGTGCCTTAATAACCCGTACGTCTTCGCACCCATCGAGTTTAATATGGTTAGTGCTTTCTTATCCGCCGGTACCTCATTCGTTGTACAGTAAACTTCAACGCGTTCCACATAAGTGGCCCAATCTTCTACATCGCTATCAAAAGCAGTGATGTTACCCGTTTTTGGCATCTTGTTGAGTTTCCTTTATTTTATTTATTTTCCAAAATGGCGGCTTCCCGCGCTTGGCGGCTTTTCCCGCGCTTGTCTTCTTCCCCCGCCGACTAAAATGGCGATTACCGCGCTGTTGCCGTTCTCGCCTCCCAGCGGTCCTTTGTTTCCCCTGACGCTGCTGCTCTTGTTCCCCGCCGCTCCCGCGGTCCTCGTGGACATTAACGCTCTTCTGGCTGCTGCGCGTCTCTGCCCCGATTGCAGTCCGGCCCCTTACACCGGCTGCGGTCGTGTTCTCCGCCCTTTTCTTCGGTTTCCCTCCCCTTCTCCCACTGACAACTCGGCCGACTTTCTCTCCGTGTCGCTAGATCGGGCTTACCCGCCGCTGTCGTAGAAGGGATGATCACTGCCTGTTGCTGATGGTGGACTTCGTGGACAGAAAATCCAACCCGGGTTCTCGATGCCTCCCGTGCGATGCGGTGCTCAGCAGGATGATGAGGGCGGATGCCCCTTTTCGACGCCCGTTCTGAGGATGAAGCTTCCTTGGATGCAACACTGCCGCTAGGTACGATCAGACTCGTCGCCACTGTTGAGTCTGTGTTTCCCAAATGTAGTTATGCTGAATAACTGGACACAGACAACAGAATACTTAAACAGGTCTTTAGTAATTGAGGGTCAGGGCTGAACTGAAATACAAACTGCTCCACAGGGTTTATATACCGGTGTGGTCACCACCGGTACTACAATATACAGGAGCCATCAGAAAGTAGTTCATCACCTTAAGGTAGTCTCTTAAGGTGGTACAGGTTACATACACTACACATAGAGTCATAGGGGGAGAAATTGGGTGAGTAGCGCCACCTGTTAGTGCCTAAAGAGGCAGTCAGTGGCTGTAGCGCCACTGGCTGCGTCTCTGGCGATATTCAGTAGGGGCGCTAATGGTGGCGTTAGGCATTTGCGCTGCACCGCCACCGATGACGTCATCGGTGTGCGCAGCGCCCCATTCGTGCCCCGTTCGCGATATTTGGTAGCGAACGCCGCAGTTGCGCCGCTCGCTACCCGCGCCCGGTTCACGGGGCCTTACTGTGCCGGCAGCAGCGCAAGTTAAGGTGGAGGTGCGGGGCGGCCGCTTTTTCGGCGGCCGCCTGCCAGCACCTCCATCCCCGGCCTCCTGACCCCCCCCCCCCCGCGGCATTGCCGGCTGTTTCCCGAGAGCCTGGTACTTCTCCTTGGTGCCGGGCTCATTTGCCGGCACTTGCGAGCGGGGATCGCGCTGTTGCTGGCACCTCCCCCTTAACAGTGGGGGGAAGGCCTGCAGTACCGCAGCGTGCTGTGCCGCAGCATGTGGCGCTGCGGCACGTTGCGCTGCGATAATCAGTTTCAGCGCCCTAAGAGGGACGCGGAGCGCCTCGAGCCTCGCCCCGTCTCCCTCGAGGGGCACTGAAACTGAATTTCTGGCGATCGGTATCACTCCGATCGCTGCACTAAATCCTGCACTCAGGCGACTTTTGCGCCACTTTGGCGCCCCAACCCAATTTCTAGGCCATAGAGTTTTACAGCACAGAAAGAGGCCCTTCGGCCCATCGTGTCCGCGCCGGCCATCAAGCCCTGTCTATTCTAATCCCATTGGCCAGCACTTGGTCCGTAGCCTTGTATACTTTGGCGTTTCAAGTGCTCATCTAAATGCTTCTTGAATGTTGTGAGGGTTCCCGCCTCTACCACCCTTTCAGGCAGTGAGTTCCAGATTCCAACCACCCTCTGGGTGAAAAAGTTTTTCCTCAAATCCCCTCTAAACCTCCTGCCCCTTACCTTGAAACTATGCCCCCTGGTTATTGACTCCTCTACTAAGGGGAAAAGTTCCTATCTACCCTATCTATGCCCCTCATAATTTTGTACACCTCAATCAGGTCCCCCCTCAGCCTTCTCTGCTCTAAGAGAAACAACCCCAGCCTGTCCAGTCTCTCTTCATAGCTGAAGCGCTCCAGCCCAGGTAACATCCTGGTAAATCTCCTCTGCACCCTCTCCAATGCAATCACATCCTTCCTATAGTGTGGCAACCAGAACTGCACACAATATTCCAGCTGTGGCCTAACTAGCGTTTTGTACAGCTTCAGCACGACAGCCGGGATGTTGTCGGGGCCCACAGCCTTTGCTGTATCCAGTGCGCTCAGTTGCTTCTTGATATCACGTGAAGTGAATTGAATTGGCTGAAGACTGGCTTCTGTGGTGGAGGGGACCTCAGGAGGAGGCCGAGATGGATCATCCACTCAGCACTTCTGGCTGAAGATGGTTGCAAACGCTTCAGCTTTGTCTTTTGCACTCACATGCTGGGCTCCACCATCATTGAGGATGGAGATATTCATGGAGCCTCCTCCTCCCGTTAGTTGCTTAATGGTCCACCACAATTCACGACTGGATGTGGCAGGACTGCAGAGCTTTGATCTGATCCGTTGATTGTGGGATCGCTTAGCCCTGTCTATAGCATGCTGCTTCCGCTGTTTAGCATGTATGTAGTCCTGTGTAGCAGCTCCCCCAGGTTGGCACCTCATTTTTAGGTATGCCTGGTGCTGCTCCTGGCATGCTCTTCTACACTCCTTATTGAACCAGGGTTGGTCCCCTGGCTTGATGGTAATGGTAGAGTGAGAGATATGCTGGGCCATGCGTTTACAGATTGTGGTAGAATACAGTTCTGCTGTTGCTGATGGCCCACAGCGCCTCATGGATGCCCAGTTTTGAGCTGCTAGATCTGTTCTGAATCTATCCCATTTAGCACGATGGTAGTGCCACACAACACGATGGAGGGTGTCCTCAGTGTGAAGACGGGACTTCATCTCCACAATGACTGTGTGGTGGTCACTGCTACCAAATACTGTCATGGACAGATGCATCTGCGACAGGTAGACTTGGGAGGACGAGGTCAAGTAGGTTTTTCCCTCGTGTTGGTTCTCTCACTACCTGTCGCAGGCCCAGTCTGGCAGTTATGTCCTTCAGGACTCAGCCCGCTCGGTCAGTAGTATCATTCTAGAAACATAGAAGATAGGAGCAGGAGTAGGCCATTCGGCCCCTCGAGCCTGCTCCGCCATTCAATGAGATCATGGCTGATCATCCAAATTCAGTACCCTGTCCCTGCCTTCTCCCCATATCCCTTGATCCCTTTAGCCTTAAGAAATATATCCAACTCCTTCTTGAATACATTTAATGAATTAGCCTCAACGGCCTTCTGTGGTAGAGAATTCCACAGGTTCACCACTCTCTGGGTGAAGAAATTCCTCCTCATCTCTGTCCTAAATGGCTTACCCCTTATCCTTAGACTGTGACCCCTGGTTCTGGACTCCCCGACCATCGGGAACATCCTTCCTGCATCTAGTCTGTCTAGCCCTGTTAGAATTTTATAAGTTTCAATGAGATCCCCTCTCATTCTTCTAAACTCCAGCGAGTATAAGCCCAATCGACCCAATCTCTCCTTGTACGTCATTCCTGCCATCCCAGGTATCAGTCTGGTGAATCTTTGCTGCACTCCCTCCATGGCAAGAACATCCTTCCTCAGATAAGGCGACTAAAACTGCACACAATACTCAAGGTGTGGTCTCACCAAGGCCCTGTACAACTGCAGGAAGACATCCTTGTTCCTGTACTCAAACCCTCTCGCTACGAAGGCCAACATACCATTTGCCTTCTTAACCGCCTGCTGCACCTGCATGCTTACCTTCAGCGACTGGTGCACAAGGACACCCAGGTCCCGTTGCACTTCCCCTTCTCCCAATCTATTGCCGTTCAGATAATAATCTGCCTTCCTGTTTTTGCCACCAAAGTGGATAACCTCGCATTTATCCACATTATACTGCATCTGCCATGCTTCTGCCCAATCACCCAACCTGTCCAAATCATACTCGGCATCCTCCTCACAGCACACACACCCACCCAGCTTTGTGTCATCTGCAAACTTGGAGATATTACATCTAGTTCCCTCGTCTAGATCATTTATATATATAATGAATAGCTGGGGTCCTAGCACCGATCCCTGCGGTACCCCACTAGTCACTGCCTGCCACTCGGAAAAAGAGCCGATATTTATTTATAATGTTGAGCAGGTTGGGCCTACACTCATTGGAGTTTAGAAGAATGAGAGGTGATCTTATTGAAACATATAAGATTCTGAGGGGGCTTGTGAGGGTAGAGGCAGGGAGGATGTTTCCCCTCGTGGGGGAATCTAGAACGAGGGGGCACAGTTTCAGAATAAGGGGGCATCCATTTAAAACGGAGAGGAGGAGGAATTTCTTCTCTCAGAGGGTCGTGAATCTTTGGAATTCTCATCCCCAGAGAGCTGTGGGGGCGGAGTCATTGAATATATTTAAGGTGGAGATTGACAGATTTTTGAACTATAGGGGAATCAAGGGTTATGGGGAGCGGGCGGGAAAGTGGAGTTGAGCCCAAGCTTGGATCAGCCATGATCTTATTGAATGGCGGAGCAGGCTCGAGGGGCCGATTGGCCGACTCCTGCTCCTATTTCTTATGTTCTTATTTGCAGATTGTGGAGTAGGAGGGTCGGAGAAGGTTCGCAGGAGTGTTGGAGGAAGGTCGGAGGAGGGTCGGAGGAAGGTCGGCGGAGGGTCGGAGGAGGTTCGGAGAAGGGTCGGAGGAAGGTCGGAGGAGGGTTGGAGGAGTGTCGGAGGAAGGTCGGAGGAGGGTCGGAGGAAGGTCGGAGGAAGGTCGGAGGAGGGTCGGAGGAGGGTCGGAGGAGGGTCGGAGGAGGGTCGGAGGAGGGTCGGAGGAAGGTCGGAGGAGGGTCGGAGGAAGGTCGGAGGAAGGTCGGAGGAGGGTCGGAGGAGGGTTGGAGGAAGGTCGGAGGGGGGTCGGAGGAGTGTCGGAGGAAGGTCGGAGGAGGGTCGGAGGAGGGTCGGAGGAAGGTCGGAGGAGGGTCGGAGGAAGGTCGGAGGAAGGTCGGAGGAAGGTCGGAGGAGGGTCGGAGGAGGGTCGGAGGAGGGTCGGAGGAAGGTCGGAGGAGGGTCGGAGGAGTGTCGGAGGAAGGTCGGAGGAGGGTCGGAGGAGGGTCGGAGGAAGGTCGGAGGAGGGTCGGAGGAGTGTCGGAGGAAGGTCGGAGGAAGGTCGGAGGAAGGTCGGAGGAGGGTCGGAGGAAGGTCGGAGGAGGGTCGGAGGAGTGTCGGAGGAGGGTCGGAGGAAGGTCGGAGGAGGGTTGGAGGAAGGTCGGAGGAGGGTCGGAGGAGTGTCGGAGGAGGGTCGGAGGAAGGTCGGAGGAGGTTCGGAGGAGTGTCGGAGGAGGGTCGGAGGAAGGTCGGAGGAGGTTCGGAGGAGTGTCGGAGGAGGGTCGGAGGAAGGTCGGAGGAGGGTCGGAGGAAGGTCGGTGGAAGGTCGGAGGAGGGTCGGAGGAAGGTCGGAGGAGGGTCGGAGGAGGGTCGGAGGAAGGTCGGAGGAGGGTCGGAGGAGGGTCGGAGGAAGGTCGGAGGAGGGTCGGAGGAAGGTCGGAGGAAGGTCGGAGGAGGGTCGGAGGAGGGTTGGAGGAGGGTCGGAGGAGGGTCGGAGGAAGGTCGGAGGAGGGTCGGAGGAGGGTCGGAGGGGGGTCGGAGGAGGGTCGGAGGAAGGTCGGAGGAGGGTCGGAGGAGGGTCGGCGCAGGGTCGGAATGCTGCACAGGTGCATTAATAACTTAGACAGTCACTTAGGACCCATCCTTATGCAGCACCTGTGTTGGTGGAGGGAATTGTAATTAGAAATAGTTGGAGGAATTCCTCAGGTGGTGACACGGCTCCGGAGGCTGCCACAGAACCTTTTCCTCGAATGGCTCCGGGATTTTCCACTGGCTTTTCACCTCACCCAGGAGATAACATCAAATTTACATTAAAAATGCAACTCAGAAACAGGCCATTCGGCCCAACCAGTCCATGCCGGCGTTTATGCTCCCCTCGAGCCTCCTCCCATCTTTCCTCATCTAAATCTATCAGCGTAACCCTCTACTCCCTTCTCCCTCAGATGCTTGTCCAGCCTCCCCTTAAATGTATCTATACTATTCGCCTCAACCACTCCCTGTGGTAGCGAGTTCCACATTCTCACCACTCTCTGGGTAAAGAAGTTTCTCCTGAATTCACTATTGGATTTCTTGGTGACTATCTTATATTGATGGCCTCTAGTTATGCTCTTCCCCACAAGTGGAAACATTCTCTCTGTATCCACTCTATCAAAATTTTTCATCATTTTAAAGACCTCTATTAGGTCACCCCTCAGCCTTTTTTCAAGAGAAAAGAGACCCAGCCTGTTCATCCTTTCCTGATATGTATAGCCTTGCATTTCTGGTATCATCCTTGTAAATCTTCTCTGCACCCTCTCCAGTGCCTCTATGATATGGCTGCAATGGGGGGAAGTGGAGGGTAGAGTAGGCAATGTTTAGTCTCGATGCTCCAGCTATCATGAATGTGGGGCAGGTTTGATGGACGAGCTGGTCTTTGCCTACCCTCAGATTTCGGATGTTCGTGACTGCGCGCACTTCCACACCCAGACCTGGAAACCACTGCCAAGAGAGGGACAGTTCCGTCACCAACCATCACGATACACCCTGCTTTGAACTTTGCTGCCACAGAATGAATTGGACGGTTCTTGAGGGTGAGCCACTTACAGGGGTACGGACAACAAGCGGGGGTGTGTGACTGCTCTTTCAAAGAGCCGGCACAGGCACGATGGGCCGAATGTTCTCATTCTGTGCGGTAAGTTTCTATGAATCTATGAATCATAGAAACATAGAAGATAGGAGCAGGAGTAGGCCATTCGGCCCTTCGAGCCTGCTCCGCCATTCAACGAGATCATGGCTGATCATCCAAACCCTAGCACCCGGTCCCTACACCGACAGCCATCCCACCCAAGCCCTATCCCCGTAACCCCACGTATTTAATCCCCCCTAACACTAAGGGCCAATTTTTATCATGGCCAATCAACCTAACCCGCACATCTTTGGACTGTGGGAGGAAACCGAAGCACCCGGAGAAAACCCACGCAAACACGGGGAGAATGTGCAAACTCCACACAGACAGTCACCCGAGGCCGGATTTGAACCCAGGTCCCTGGCGCTGTGAGGCAACAGTGCTAACCACTATGCCACCGTGCTGCCCAATCCTTCCAAGCAGGAGCTGTCTGCCAAATCTCCCAGTCTGTGTAAGGGCAGACTGCGGGGTAGCAATGAGGTCGTTACTGCTGGTGTGTTCTGGCTGTCTTAACCTGATACCCTAATATCGTGAATCCAGACAATAAACACAACAACTTGTATTTATACAGCGCCTTTAACGTAGTAAAACGTCCCAAGGCGCTTCACAGGAGCGTTATAAAACAATTCGACACCGAGCCACGTAAGGAGATATTAGGACAGGTGACCAAAAGCTGGGTGAAAGAGGGAGGTTTTAAGGAGCATCTTAAAGGAGGAGAGAGGCGGAGAGGTTTAGGGAGGTAATTCCAGAGCTCAGGGCCCAGGCAGCTGAAGGCACGGCCGCCAATGGTGGAGCGATTAAAATCGGGGATGAGCAAGAGGTCAGAATTGGAGGAGTGCAGAGATCACGGAGGGTTGTGGGGCTGGAGGAGGTTACAGAGATAGGGAGGGGTCGAGGCCATGGAGGGATTTGAACACATGGATGAGAATTTTAAACTCGCAGTGTTGTCGGGTCGGGACAGGAGAGAATGCTGTAGACTGGAACCCTCAGTTGTAAAGTCCGCGCCTCAATAATACACGGACTTCGGGAGAACAGTTTAACAGGTACTTTACTGAACAGGAGGGTACTCTTTTGTTTGGACCCAAAAAAACCCCAAAACAAATTGGACTGTAAATTAACAAAAGTTCAACTAAAACTTAACAAATCAAATTAAAATTTGGTTTTCCGGGTTGATGATGCACTCCAGTCCCCGCGGCGCCCACCGGTCGCGGAAATACTCAAGCGTGCCGGTGGACACCACGTGCTCCATCTCCAGGGCCACCCGGGCGCGAACATGGCCGTGGAAGAGAGGCAGGCACTCCGGCCGGACGACCTCCTCGACCGCCCGCTGCCTGGACCAATTGATGGCTTTTTTAGCCAGGCCCAGGAGCAGGCCTACAAGGAGGTCCTCCAACCTGCCCGCTCCCCTCCGCACCGGGTGACCGTAGATCAAGAGTGTGGGACTGAAGTGCAACCAAAAATCGAGGAGCAGCCCCTTCAAGTAGTGAAAGAGGGGCTGCAACCTCTCACACTCGACGTAAACGTGAAACACGGACTCCTCCAGGCCGCAAAAAATGCAGGCGGCCTGGGAGTCCGTGAACCTACTTAAAACCATATTGCACGGGACCGCTCCGTGCAACACCCTCCAGGCCAAGTCCCCGATGGAACAAGGGAGGACTCCCGCGTAGAGAGCCCTCCATTGGGGACCTCTGCCTCCGCCGGTCGGCAAGACGCCACGCCAAGGCGTGTCCGGACGGCAGACGAAGATGGCAAAGTGGAGAGTGTGCAGGAGCAGCCCGTACAGGAAACCCCTCTGCGCGGAATGAAAAGGCATGGAGGGTATTTCCTCGAGACGGCTCAAGTTGTGAGGCGCCGGTTTCCGAGGGGAGTTTCGGGGCCGGGCGCCGATGAGGAATTCTGTCCGAACGGGGGTAAGCTCGGACGGGATCGCCCCACGTGCTTGAGCCGCCTCGATACACCTAGTGGAGTCGGGGCCCAGTGCCACTTTCACCGACTCGATGGCTTCGACCGCGAGCCGGACGTTAGCCCAGGACAGGCGCCGCGCCAGCTCCTCCAGCGCCATCCAGCCCACTCCTCCGCCATCGAGCAGGTCCCCGACTCTGGTCACCTTGCCAGGCACAGCCCTGCCCTCCGCCAGCCGCCCGAACCCGCGGTCGTGGAGGTGCGGAATCCTGAGCAGCGGCTCCCGAAGGAGAGCCGCCGCTCCTGACGGGGGAGAGCTCCGCCTGGAAGCGACGTAGTTCCAAACCCATAGCAGTTCCTGGTAGAAGACAGGCAGCTCCCACAGGCCGGCACGCCTGCAGCCCACTTTCACAAACAGGAGCTGCGTGTCGTAATTGAGGCCGTAGCTGGCGGAAGAAATACGTCGCCAGCGCACACCATCTCGGAGGATTCTCGACGTACAGGTATCTCTGCAGCGTCTGAAGACGGAAAGTCGCAGCCTGGGTGCGAAAGCACACCAGCGCCTGACCTCCCTCCCTAAGCGGGAGACACAGAACCGCGGCAGAGACCCAGTGCTTCCTTTTCTCCCAGAAGAAGTCGATGAGCTTCTTCTGCATCTTGGCGACAAACGCAGGGGGAGGGATCAAAGTGACCAACCGGTACCACAACATGGTGGCCACCAGCTGGTTTATGACCAGCGC
This sequence comes from Somniosus microcephalus, assembly GCF_052327205.1. Taxonomy (NCBI): domain Eukaryota; kingdom Metazoa; phylum Chordata; class Chondrichthyes; order Squaliformes; family Somniosidae; genus Somniosus; species Somniosus microcephalus. The sequence goes on from NC_140993.1 coordinate 11,233,290, forward strand.
TCGACCCCTGTAGGACAACACTTGGAGCAGTCCTGTCCAGCGTCCTAGGCGAGCGGTGACTTTGGCCTCCAGCTCTTGCCAGTTCGCCGGCCAGGCGTCCTCGGCAGGGCTAAGGTAGACTCCCAAATAGAGGAGGTGCGTGGTGCTCCAGGCGAAAGGCCTGAACTCCTCCGGCAGGGAGTCCACCCGCCACTGACCCACCAGGAGTCCGGAACATTTCTCCCAGTTGATCTTGGCGGAGGATGCGTCCGAGTAAATCTGCTGGCATTCCCGCATCCTCCGCAAGTCAGTGGGATCCGTGACCATGAGGAGCACGTCATCGGCGTAAGCCGAGAGGACCACCTCCACGCCCGGCCCTTGCAGAGCCAGTCCCGTCAACCTCTTCCGCAAGAGGCGCAGGAATGGCTCCACGCAAATGGCGTATAACTGACCGGACATGGGGCATCCCTGACGCACCCCCCTCCCGAAGCGAAGGGGCGCCGTCAAGGACCCATTAACTTTAATCAGGCACTCCGCGGCGGTGTGCAGAAGTCAGATCCGGGCGACGAAATGCGTCCCGAACCCGAATACGCGCAGAGTCCCGAAGAGATATTCGTGATCCACCCTGTCGAACGCCTTCTCCTGATCCAGGGAAAGGAAGGCGACCGACAGACCAGCCCTCTGGGAGTGGTGGACCAGGTCCCGGACCAGATGGATGTTATCGTGGATGGTCCGTCCCGGGACCGCGTAGGACTGGTCGGGGTGGATCATGTGGGTCAGCACGGTGCCAAGGCGAGCAGACATGGCCCTGGCAAAGATTTTATAGTCCGTGCTGAGGAGGGAGACCGGGCGCCAGTTCTTAAGGAGGCGGAGATCGCCCTTCTTAGGCAGCAGGACAATGACCGCCCTGCGCCAAGAGAGGGGCATCTCCCCGGTCGCCAAAATTTCCCCCAGGACCCGCGCATAGTCGCTCCCCAAGACGTCCCAGAACGCCCTGTGGAACACCACGGTCAGCCCGTCCAGCCCCGGGGACTTTCCCCTGGAGAGCTGGCGGAGGGTGCCGGTCAGCTCCGCCAGGCTTAGCGGAGCGTCCAATTTTTCGGCGTCCTCCAGGCTGACCTTTGGCAGGGCCTCCCACAAAACTCTGTGCGCATCCTCGCTGGACGTATCCGGAGAGAACAGAGCCCCGTAATAGGCGCGGGTCTCCGTGCTGATTCCCTCCGGATCCGAGACCAGAGATCCGTCATCGGCCAGCAGCCCCAAGAGCTGCTTACGGACCCCCCGTCTTTTTTCCAGCGAGTAGAAGAAGGGGGAACGGCGGTCCAGGTCCCGCAGGAGCTGGATCCGCGACCTCACGTACGCGCCTCGGGACCCGACGAGCTGCAGGTCCTTCAGTGCGCCCTTCTTCTCTTCATACACCTTCCGCAGGGCCGGGTCCTCAACGACCTGACCGAGGCAGGACTCCAGGTCGAGCACCTTCTTCTCCAACCGCCCGACCCGGGCCTCCCGCCTCTTGGTCGACCCCTTCGCGTACTCCTGACAGAAGAGATGGACATGAGCCTTGCCCACGTCCCACCATAGCCTCAAGGAGGGGAAGCCCCCCCGCTTCCTTCTCCAGTCGGCCCAGAACACACGTAATGAATCCCGGAACCGCGCATCCTCAAGCAGCAGGTTGTTAAAATGCCAGTACGCGGACCCACCCCCCGCGCGTGCAGCGGAGCGAGCTCTGCCCACACCAGGTGGTGGTCCGTGCACGGCACCGGCCGCATGGAAGCCGCCGGAACGCAGGAGACGTACGCCCGGGAAATGTAGAAGCGTTCGATTCTGGACCTTCCTCCCCCAGACCTCACGCTAGTGAAGGCGCTGGAGTCGGGGTGGAGATTTCGCCAGACGTCCACCAAGTCGAAGGACCTGACCAGGTCCCTCAACTTCTCCATCACCGCCGGGCTTCGCGGGGGACCCGAACGGTCCCTCGCCTCGAGGGTGCAGTTAAAATCCCCCCCGAGGATGACGCACACGCCCGCGTCGACGGAGCCCAAAAGAGCGGACACTTCTTCGAAGAAGCGCACTTGCTGCGCACCGGTCTGAGGGGTGTACATGTTCACTAGATGGAGCGGCACACCCCCCAGGCGAACAGTGACCTGGAGCAAGCCTCCCGGCACGTGCTCCTTGACCCCCAAGATCTCCGGCTGAAAATGCGGGGCCAGCAAGATAGCCACCCCGCTGCAATTGTTGGAGAGGTGACTCATGCTGACCCCTCCTTGCCACTCCAGGAGCCACGTGGCTTCGTCTCCCGGAACGGTGTGGGTTTCTTGCAGGAAGCACACCGCATACTTCCCGTCCCGAAGGACCGAGAAGTTATTGAACCTGCGGCGCGCCTCCCTGCTGCCATTGATGTTGAGGCTAGCTATGGTTATCTTCATGTCAGAAGCATAGTGCTACCTCCACCTACACCTAACGGGGGGAGGAAGCGCAGCCACTGGTCTGCTGCCACTTCCTCAGCAGCCCAGTGAGGAACGTTCTGAGCCGACGCAGCTCGAGCGGGTTCACACCCTCGTCCGCGCCCATGATCTTAACGGCGGCGCGGACGGACAATATGAGCAGCGCCAGCTCCGACCACCTGTCGAGGGCCAGCCGGACCTTATTGCGCTGACCCAGGCACGTGGCCATAAAATCCCGGAGTTCCCTTACGGGAATGAGGGGAGACTCGGCAAGGGGCACGAGGTCATCCATCACCTCGTCGGCGCTGGAGTCCGAATCGTCCTCTGTGCCCATCACCGAGTCCCCATCCTCCTCCAGGGGGTCGTCACCAGCGGCCGACCCGTCCGTCGCGCAGTGCGCAGCGAACGGCTCGGCCGCACCAGCCAGCCCCGCCTCCACCCGGATCCCAGCCCCAGGATCGGTGGCAGAGGGTTCCTCCCTGGGTTCCTCTAGGGGCGCTAGGCCAGAAGACAGCGGCGGTGCAGAGCTCCCCTCCGCCCCAGATGCCAGAACGACCAGAGAAACCGGGGAGAGAACAATTCCCAGCTCCTCCAGTACGTCCGGCACCAGAGGCGCAGCCAGGAGGCCATCTTCCTCCCCGTCACCAACCTCCGACCCAGCGGATGGGGTGTTTTGAATTAAAACCTCTACCAGGTCGAGCAGCCCCTGGGAGATGTCCGGGTCGCATTGGGCGAGCTCATTTTCCTCGAACTCGCCCGACCCAGACTCCAAGCCGCCCGACCCGGCGAGGGGTAACGGTACAGATAAAATATCAATTTCTGCCCACGGGCAGGGTCTCGTCCCCATCCCCGGGAGGCACGAGCCGGACAGACTCATCTGCCTCAGCCTCCTGAGGGACAGGCGACCCCTGCCGATCGCTGATGATGACGACAGCGGCGGGGGGGGCACAGCCCCCGCGGCGGGCGACGACTCCCCCTGCTCGGAGGGACTTTCCTCCTCCCGGTCCTCCTCCTCTTCCAGGGGGTCGCACCTTCTTTTTAACGCGGAGGGAGCGAGGGAGACCTCCATGTCTGCAGGGGCCTCCTCGTCCGCTCCCTCTGGCGGAGCAGGTTTGTCGGGTTCCCCGGGCCCGAGCCCGGCCGCAGGTATTGGCGTTTCCGCTACAGCGGTTGCGGCCACAGGCTCGGGCACGAGGCCCCTCCCACTCGCGTCTGCCCCGATTAACTTCGCGAGGAGCGCGGGTGTAAGGGGCTCAAGGGGCAAGGGCCGGCCCTCCACGGGGGGACCCGCCCTGAGGTGTTTCATTTTGCGCCGCGCCTTCTTTCCGGCCGGACGTGCTCCCTCCACCCCGCCGGAGGCCTTGGTGGCATCGGCCCCCGACGTCGCCCGCGCATCAGATGTTCCCGACGCGCGGGCAGATCCGGGGGGAGGAGCGGCGGTGGCGCCAGCCTCGGCCGCACGAGATGATCCGGCAGCCTTGGAGGCGGGGCAGTTTTTCCTGATGTGCCCCACCTCCTTGCAGGCGTGGCACCGCACACCGTCCGACGCCCAGAAGACGCGATAGGCGGTCCCCTCGTGGTGGAGGACGAACGCCCTGTCGGTGTCCTCCTCCCGCGCCAGCTGGACGAATAGCTGGCGCCGGAAGGAGAAGACATGGCGAAGGCTGGCGTCCCGGAAGCCGAGCGGGATGGGCGTGATCCCCGACCTCACCTCCCCAAGTTGGCGCAAATGTGGGAGGAGGAGCTCACCAGGGACATAGGGCGGGACGTTTGAGATGACAATTCCCTGCGCGGTGGCCTCGAGAGGATCCACCGGCAGGAAGGTCCTGCCCACGGTGAGCCCCTTGGCGACGGCCAGGGACACCGCCCGCTCCGACCCCAGGAAGAACACAGCCTTCCCGTACATTTTTGAGGCCGCTACGATGGCTGAGGGGCCGACAACCCCAGCCATGGCTTTAACGCAGGCCTCAATAGTCATAGTGGGGTGAGTGTAGCTGTTCACCCCAAGTTTTTTTGTCATCAGTCTGAATGGTGACGGGGCAGCAGAAACAGCAGGGGCAGCTGTGGCTGCCACTCCCGCATACGTCTTGGCCAGCCCCATCACCGGCGAAGATGCAGTCGCCATTCTGGGGTGGTATTATAAAGGGCTACACTCACCCCAAGTCACAGGCCTGAAGGTGTTAATGGCCTCAGGTATTTTTTTGGTCCTCTATTGAGCAGAGGGAGCTGTTTAAAATGAAGGCACACCTCTCCCCTTATTGACTGAGATTGGGAGAGGGGCCTTCTCCCCTGTGCTCAATAGGCAATTAATTAATAGAGTAAATTGAGGTGCCTTAGAGAAAGAGGCAGAGAGAGACAAAGAGAGAGAGAGAGGGGGGGTTTGGAAGGAGGGAGGCCGCAAGGGCAGGGTTGCCACTCAGGATGGTGGGTGGGTGGGTGTTGGCAGGGGTGCACTCTCCGATGGAAAATTAAAAGTCTTTGATGGTGGTGGTCTTCTGGCAGGGGGAGAAGATGTCTTCACCTGGGAAAGCTGGAGATGCCCCAGGCTCAGTCCCACACCAGGTCTTAACGATGTAATTAATGAAATTGGACTTCACCTAGGCAGCTCCAGCTGTCCCAGGTCAGGCAATGGAAGGGGTGCTTATTAGTGGTGTGTGTGGCCTAGTTTTTAACAAGTGCCACACACACACACAGACACCCCTTGATGATCCGGCCTTGTTTCTTCTTTTCTCCCCCCACCTAAAATAAAAAGTCTTTGGGAGAGTGCCCCAAATAACACCCACCTGTAGATGTTCAGAAAGATGTCCTCCTTCCCTCCTTCCAAACAGTTGGTTGTTTTCTGTTGATGGTGGTTTCTCTCCCCTCTCTCCCTCTCCTGAAGTGGAGGCTAATTTGGGGAGGCAGTGATAGGAAAGGCCTCTCCCCTGGTTGATGTTGTTGCTGGCCTCCTTTCTCCTTCTCCTCCTCTGTCCTCTCTCTCCAGGCACCCCTGTTGATGTGATGATGATGGTGGAGGTGGTGGTGGTGGCCTATCGTTGTCCTCCTCTTCCTGGTCAGGAGACCACCACTTTCCACTCTCCACTCTCCTGGTTTGGCTGCTCCTTCTGCTCCTGCTGACTGAGGCAGCTGCACAACCAGCAATGCTGAGAATGAGGTCTGAAACGGAGGGTAACGTCAGACTGAAATACAGAAGCCTGCTAGGGCCTTTTATACAGGGGTGGTCACTGCCGGTACTGCAGTCTAAAACCAGTTCTTCCCTTAAAGGTACATACACAACATCAGTCATTCGTGAAGGAAGCTGTGCCTGAATTTTGGATGTTGCCCAAGGGGACCTTTATTGAAGGTGTTAGCTGTGGCTCAGTGGGCAGCACTCTCACCTCTGAGTCAGGAGATGTTGGGTTCTAAGTCCCACTCCAGACACTTGAGGAACAAAATCTAGGCTAACACTTTGCCCGTCTGCGCTCTCAGGTGGACGTAAAAGATCCCACGGGCACTATTTTGAAGAAGAGCAGGGGGGCGTTCTCCCCGGTGTCCTGGAGCCAATATTTATCCCTCAATCAACATCACTAAAAACAGATTATCTGGTCATTATCACGTTGCTGTTTTTGGGATCATGCTGTGTGCAAATTAGCTGCCGCGTTTCAACAGTGACTACACTTCAAAAAATACTTCATTGGCTGTAAAGCGCTTTGGGACGTCCTGAGGTCGTGAAAGGCTCTATAGAAATGCAAGTCTATCTTCCTTCCTTCCCCCCTCCCTCCCTCCCTCCCTCCCTCCACCACCTGTACTATGGGTAGCAAAGATCATATTATCAGCTGGTATATGGGAAGCTCTGTATCCTGACTTTTAAACCATTGATACAATGGAAAATCCTCCAACTAGTCTATTCTAAGATTGCGAAGTAATGAGCTTGGCAATGTGCTGTGAATTCTGCCCGTGACTAATTGTACACAATAAAAGGCACCAGTGAGACAGAATTATACACAAAGTGCTAATTCACTCAAACTAACCCCCAAATGCTGGAACTATCAGGAAAGATTGAATGGGCTGGGGCTCTTGACTCCAGATGTCTGTTGGCCGTGGCTCAGTGGGCAGCACTCTCGCCTCTGAGTCAGAAGGTTGTGGGTTCAAAATCCCACTCCAGGGACTTGAGCACAAGAAATCTAGGCTGACACTCCCAGTGCCAGTGCTGAGGGAATACTGCACCGTCGGAGGTGCCGCTTTTCTGATGAGACGTTAAACCGAGGCCCCATCTGCCATCTCAGGTGGATGTAAAAGATCCCATGGTGTTATTTCGAATGGAAGAATCATCCCCAGTGTCCTGGGCCAATATTTATCCCTAAAGCAGATTATCTGGTCATCATCACATTCCTGTTTGTGGGAGCTTGCTGTGCACAAATAGGCTGCTGCGTTTCCCACATTACAACAGTGACTAGACTTCAAATAGTACTTCATTGGCTGTCCAGCACTTTGGGACGTTTGGTGGTCGAGAAAGGCACGATCTAAATCTTTCTTTTCTTTGAGAAAACAGACGGCTGAGGGTTGACCTAATAGGGCTCCTTAAAATTATGAAGGGATTTGACGTAGAGAGGACATTTCCACTTGTTGGGAGTCCAAAACTGAGGGTCATAAATGTAAGATAGTCACTAATAAATCCAATAGGGAATTCAGGAGAAACTTCTTTACCCAATCATCACAGTCCCAGGGCATCGCTGCAGGAGTTCCTCAGGGCAGTGTCCTAGGCCCAAGCATCTCTAGCTGATTCATCAATGACCTTCCCTGCATCATAAGGTCAGAAGTGGGGATGTTCACTGATGATTGCACAGTGTTCAGTTCCATTCATAATTTCTCAGATTGGCGTTAAATTAATCCGTGCCCACATGCAGCAAAGCCTGGACAAAATCCAGGTTTCAGCTGATCAGTGGCAAGTAGTATTCTCGATCTTCCTTGCTGCAATGCTCCATCTCACCCTCAGTAAGCTCCCCGCTGGAGTGGAGCTAATTTACAGAACAAACGGGAAACTGTTCAACCTCCGTCGCCTCCAGCCCAGATCCAAGGTCATCCCATCCTCTGTCGTCGAATTACAGTATGCAGACGACGCTTGCGTGTGCGCTCACTCGGAGGTCGAACTCCAAACCATCGTCAACACCTTCACCGAAGCGTACGAGAGCATGGGCCTTACACTAAACATCTGTAAGACAAAAGTCCTCTACCAACCTGCCCCCGCCACACAGTACTGCCCCCCGATTATCAAAATCCACGACAAGGCCTTGGACAACGTGGACCACTTTCCATACCTCGGGAGCCTACTGTCAACAAGGGCAGACGTCGATGACGAAGTCCAACACCGCCTTCAGTGTGCCAGTACAGCCTTCGGTCGCCTGAGGAAGAGAGTGTTTGAAGACCAGGACCTCAATCCTGGCACTAAGCTCATGGTCTACAGAGCAGCAGTGATACCCGCCCTGCTGTATGCCTCAGAGATATGGACCATGTACAGCAGGCACCTCAAAGCACTGGAGAGGTACCACCAACGCTGCCTCCACAAGATCCTGCAAATCCATTGGCAGGATAGGCGCACCAACGACAGTGTTCTTGCACAGGCCAACATCCCCAGCATCGAAGCTTTGACCACGCTCGATCAGCTCTGATGGACGGGTCACATTATCCGCATGCCCGATACGAGACTCCCAAAACAAGCGCTCTACTCGGAGCTCCAGCACGGCAAGAGAGCCCCAGGTGGGCAGAGGAAATGCTTCAAGGACACCCTCAAAGCCTCCTTGAAAAAGTGTAACATCCCCACCAACATCTGGGAATCCCTGGCCCAAGACCACACAAAGTGGAGGATAAGCATCCGGGAGGGCGCCGAACACCTCGAGTCTCTTCACCGGGAATAAGCAGAAGCCAAGAGCAGGCAGCGCACGTCAACCCAAGCACCCCACCCACCCGCCCCTTCCACCACCATCTGCCCCACCTGTGATAGAGACTGTAGGTCCCGTACTGGACTCCTCAGTCACCTGAGAACTCATTTTTAATGTGGAAGCAAGTCATCCTCGGTTCCGAGGGACTGCCTAAGAAGAAGAATATTCACGCCACACAAGTGCCAGGCAATGTCTATCTCCAACAAGCGAGAGTCTAACCACCTCCCCTTGACATTCAACGGCATTACCTTTGCCGAATCCCCCACCATCAACATCCTGGGGGTCACCATTAACCAGAAACTTAACTGGAACAGCCACATAAATACTGTGGCTACAAGAGCAGGTCAGAGGCTGCGTATTCTGCAGCGAGTGTCTCACCTCCTGACTCCCCAAAGCCTTTCCACCATCTACAAGGCACAAGTCAGGAGTGTGATGGAATACTCTCCACTTGCCTGGATGAGTGCAGCTCCAACAACACTCAAGAAGCTCGACACCATCCAGGACAAAGCAGCCCGCTTGATCGGCACCTCATCCACCACCTTAAACATTCACTCCCTCCACCACCGGCGCACTGTGGCTGCAGTGTGTACCATCTACAAGATGCGCTGCAGCAACTCGCCAAGGCTTTTTCAGCAGCACTTCCCAATATATCGGCCGTTCCTTCATCGTCGCTGGGTCAAAATCCTGAAACTCCCTCCCGCACAGCACTGTGGGAGCGCCCTCACCACACGAGTTCAAGTCCCATCTCGGCAGCTGAGAAATTTAAATTCAGTTAATTAAATAAATTTAGAATAAAAAACTAGTGTCAGTAATGGTGACCATGAAACTACTGGATTGCTTCACTAATATCCTTTAGGGAAGGAAATCTGCTGCCCTTACCCGGTCTGGCCGATATGTGACTCCAGGCCCACAGCAATGTGGTTGACTTTTCACTGCCCTCTGAAATAGCCTAGTGAGCCACTCAGTTACCTGTTACAAAAAACTGCAGCTGTTCAAGGCGACGGCTCACCGCCACCTTCTCAAGGGCAATTAGTGATGGGCAATAAAATCATGCCGTGCCAGCGATGCCCATATCCTGAGGATGAATACATTCTTTAAAAAACCCCAGAGAGCAGTGAGAATGTGGAACTCGCTACCACAGGGAGCGGTTGAGGCGAATAGCAGAGATGCATTTAAGGGGAAGCTCGATAAACACATGAGGGAGAAAGGAATAGAAGGGTATGTTGATGGGGCGAGATGAAGAGGGGTGGGAGGAGGCTTGTGTGGAGCATAAACACCGGCACGGACCCGTTGGGCCGAATGGCCTGTGTCTGTGTTGTGCATTCTATGTAAACCTATGTAATGTGCGAGAAGCTGAAGAACTACAGAAAACTCTCTTTTACCCGGCACCTAAATATCTGGAAATCTCTCTTAACCGGCAAAATTCAGGAGTAGGTTCAGATAAGTTTTACTATATATTAGTGGCCGTGTAACTGGGGTTCCTGGATCTGTGGCCGTGTAACCGGGACTCCTGCACCTGTTGCCGTGCAACAGGGACTCCTGGATCTGTGGCTGTGTAACCGGGGTTCCTGGATCTGTGGCCGTGTAACCAGGGTTGCTGCACCTGTTGCCATGCAACAGGGACTCCTGGACCTGTGGCCGTGTAACCGGGGTTCCTGCACCTGTGGCCGTGCAACAGGGACTCCTGGACCTGTGGCCGTGTAACCGGGGTTCCTGCACCTGTGGCCGTGCAACAGGGACTCCTGGACCTGTGGCCGTGTAACCGGGGTTCCTGCACCTGTGGCCGTGCAACAGGGACTCCTGGATCTGTGGCCGTGTAACCGGGACTCCTGCACAAGTGCTGTGTAACCAGGGCTCCTGTACCTGTTGCCGGTACGGGGCTCTCGTACCTTAGTAAGTATACCTCTCTGTAATCCGGACTTTTTGATCAACCGGCACCACGCCGGTCCCGTCGGTGCCGGATAAAAAAGAGTTTCCTGTACTGATTTCATATGTAGGATTCTTATTATGTGTTAACACCTGCAGATAGAGAGAGAGCTGGGATATAGACAGAGGTTGACAGGCAATGCACGAGCTGTGAGATTTGGTTTCTGAAATTACTATTTCTTTTATTAAGTATTGGGCGATTGTATATTTTCAAAGTTTGTTCAATTACCAATACATTGTACAATTTGTGTGGGGAAGTTCAGGAATTCTAATAAAGCAAGCGTTTAGCTTCTTTTTCTTTCAAATACAGCTTTTTGTAACAAATATCAAAAGCAAATTTAAAAAAAACAATCTCCTTCTGAATGGAATATTGATTTAAGTCTGAGCCTTTTGGGGTGAAAATCGCTGTGGAGAGAAAATAGGAAAAAAAAAACAACCTCGAGGAATCCTTGAGAGAGGCAGCAGACCGCTGTGTTGGAAGGTAATATGACGATCAATTCTTCAGAAAGGTAATTACTTTTTTGTCGAGAAGAAACGGCTTCGGAAATCAGTTATTTCCGCAGATGTGGGGGGAGAAAAAGGAGCAGCGGTATTGCAGGTGCCTGGGGCTAAGAATGCACGGAGAATGTGCGATGGCGAGAGGGGGGTTACAACAACAACAACAACATGCTACGGGTGGGGAGGCATGTGTCTCACAGGTGCTCAATGATCGAGCGAGTTTTCTTTCTGTATTTATTAAAAATGGCTAAACAGAGCAGCTGAGACCATGGAGTGGACAATGAGGTCCTGTTTGATACTTTCTCACATTACAACAGTGACTACATTTCAAAACTCCTTCATTGGTGCTTTGAGATGTCCTGAGACCTGTTGGTTTCTCTCTGTCTTTCTCGCTTTCTCTTTCTCTCTCTCTCTCTCTTTCTTTCACTCTCTCTCTCTCTCTCTCTCTTTCTTTCTCTCTCTCTCTCTCTTTCTTTCACTCTCTTTCTCTCTCTCTCTTTCTTTCTCTCTCTCTCTCTCTTTCTTTCTCTCTCTCTCTCTCTCTCTTTCTCTCTTTCTTTCTCTCTCTCTCTCTCTCTATTTCCTTCTCTCTCTCTCTCTCTCTTTCCTTCTCTCTCTTTCTCTCTCTCTTTCTCTCACTTTCCTTCTCTCTCTCTTCCCTTCTTTCTTTCTTGTCCATTTTCTTTGAACATATCTGTTGAGTCTGTATGTCCCAGTTAGGTTTAGGATCAATCACTGGACACAGACAACAAGAATAACTTTTAACAGGTCTTTACTGTTCGAAGGTCAGGGCTGAACTGCCCAGCAAATCCTTGCACAACACTTATATACCGGTGTGGTCACCACCGGTATTACAGTATTACAGTATACAGCAGCCAAGAGAAAGTAGTACATCTCTTAAGGTAGTTCTCTTAAGGTGGAACAGGTTACATACGCCACAATCCTCCCTTTTTAGCTTAACAGTTATATCCCCATTTAACATAACATAATAACATATATATATATACAACTTCATGCAAAACAGTTCAAAGATTCAGTCTCTGAGGAGGCCTCCTGATTCGAGTTGGATAACGCCTTTCAGGGGTCTCTGATTCTCGTTGCTGGGGTGACTCATCTAGTTGGTCTCTTATGGATTGGACATCATCATCAGGTACATTCACTTCTGAGGTAGATGCTTCAGGTTCACTAATTTCTTTCACGGTTGTCTCTGCCGTAACCATGGGTTCGACCCTTGTTCTCGATTCTACCAGTTGGTCAGCATGACGCCGTATTACATTTTCACCAATATCTACCGTGTACATCAGGGGTCCTTGTCTGGCCCGAATTGTTCCAGATTGCCATTTCTCGTTTTTATAGTCCCGGGCTAACACTGGTTGTCCTATTTCGAAACTCCGAGTGGTCTTGTTATTTATATGCTGGAACTGTTTGTTTTCAACTTCCCTCCGCACATTTGGTTTTAACAAGTCCAGCCTGGACCGCAACCTCCTGTTGTAGAACATCATGGCAGGACTTTGGTTTGTCACTGCATGAGTGGCGTTTCGATATGCCAGTAGGAATTTGTCCACCTTGTGTTGTAGTGGAATCTGATCTTCGCTCATGGCCTTTATTGCTTTTTTAAACGTTTGTACAAATCTCTCGGCCAACCCGTTTGTAGCCAGATGATATGGGGCAGAGGTATAATGTTTCACCCCATTCTTCTTCATGAATCTCTGGAATTCTTCTGACACGAACTGCGGTCCGTTGTCTGAACATATTTGTTCTGGCAATCGATTTCTCGCAAATATCGTTCTTAACACCGCGATCGTCTTTTCCGAGGTAGTGGTAGTCATCTTAATCACTTCTGGCCATTTAGAATGTGCGTCCTCCGCAATTAAAAACATGGAGTCCATGAAAGGACCAGCAAAGTCAATATGTACACGTTGCCATGGGGTTGAAGGCCATTCCCATGGATGCAGCGGTGCAATCGGAGGTGCATTTTGCACTTTTTGGCACCCTGAGCAGCTTTTTGTCAGCTCCTCTATCTGTTGGTCGATACCCGGCCACCACACATAAGCCTTAGCAAGGCTTTTCATCTTGACTCCCCCCAGATGACCTTCATGCAGTTCCTTTAGAACTCTCTCTCTTAACTTAGGAGGAATAATCACCCTTGTTCCATACATCAATGTTCCTTGACAGACGGACAGCTGTTCTCGTCTTGCTGAGAATGCCGGTAACAGTGGATCACCATGTGCTGGCCATCCCTTCACTGTCACTTCGTAGACCCTGGACAGTGTCGGGTCGTTCCTGGTTTCTCTTTCAATACTTGCATTGGTGACTGGTAAACATTCGATGATGGTCGAGTGAAACAACTCAACAGGGTCAACCGTCGGTGCCTCCTCCTCTGTAGGTAGTGGCAGGCGCGACAGCCCATCAGCATTACCATGCTGCTTTGTACCTTTGAATTCTATCAGATATTGATGTGCCCCTAGGAAAAGGGACCATCTCTGGAGTCTCTGTGCTGTCATCACCGAAACACCCTTCTTAGGGTTAAAAATGGATACCAACGGCTAGTGGTCTGTCAGAAGCGTAAACTTTTGGCCCTGCAGGTAATGATTAAACTTCTTTACTCCCTACACAAGGCTGAGAGCCTTCCTATCTATCTGAGCATAGTTGCGCTCAGCGGAGGTCAATGATCTGGATGCGGACGCAACTGGCCTCTCCTGGCCATTTGGCAACTTGTCCGAGAGTACTGCCCCAATACCATATGGAGAAGCATCACAAGCCAAACGAATAGGCAGCGTTGGGTTGAAGTGAGCCAACACTTCCTCTGAGGTGATCAATGCCTTGCTTTCGCGAAAGGCCCTCTTACAGTCCTCGCTCCACTTCCATGGTCCTCCCTTCTGCAAAAGAGCGTTCAGCGGGTGCAGCACCGTGGATAAATTTGGCAGAAACTTATGGTAATAGTTAATCAACCCTAGAAACGACCTCAATTGGGATACATTATCCGGAGCGGGAGCCTTCACAACAGCTTCGATCTTGTCAGGAGACTTATGAAGCCCCTCCTGGTCAATGACATGACCACAGTACGAGATCCGCTTCTGAAAGAATTCACATTTCTGGCGATTAACTCGAAGACCATATTCTTTCAATCTGGTGAGCACCAGTTCCAAGTTTGCAAGGTGTTCCTCGTCAGCATCTCCTGTAATCAGAATATCGTCCAGGTAACATTGTGTACCTGGAATTCCCTGTAATACCTGCTCCATGGCCCTCTGCCAAATTGCTGGAGCCGATGCCACTCCAAAAACCAGTCTATTATACCGGTACAAGCCTCTATGCGTGTTGATCGTGAGATACTGGCGTGACTCTTCCTCAACTTCCATCTGTAAGTACGCCTGCGCCAGGTCTATCTTGGTGAAGTGTTTCCCGCCAGACAATGAAGCGAAGATATCCTCAATCCGTGGGAGCGGATACTGCACCGTGTGAAGCACCGGATTAACAGTGATCTTGAAATCACCACAGATGCGAACCTTCCCCGGTTCCCCCGGCTTGTTGCTCGATGAACGCTTCATGACTGGGACAATGGGCGTGGCCCACTCACTCCAGTCTACCTTAGACAGTACTCCTGAACGTTCTAGCCCTTCCAGCTCAGCTTCCACAGCAGGTCGTATTGCATAAGGTACCGGTCTGGCTTTGAAAAATTTCGGTTTGCATGTTCTTCAACCTTGATGTTTGCCTTCTTCCCCCGCTGGCTGCAATGGCGATTGCCTTGCTGCTGCCATTCTCGCCTCCCCAGCGGTTCTCACTCCCCGACGCTGCTTTGCCTTGCAGCCCCGCTTGCAGCCCGGTCCTTTACACCGGCTGCGTTTGAATTCTCCGCGGCTCTCGTGCCTTAAGCTTCTCAACTCCCCGATGCTGCTTTGCCTCGCAGCCCTGCTCGCAGCCCGGTCCTGTACACCGGCTGCGTTTGAGTTCTCCGCGGCTCTCGAGCCTTAAGCTGCCCCAGTCGCTGCGCCTCTCGGCCTCGATTGCAGCCCGGCCCTTTCTACTGGCCGTGGTTGAGCTCTCCGCCCTTATTCCTCCGTTTTTCCTCCCCTACTCCACAGTCAACGCGGCCGACTTTCTGCTCGTGTCGCTGATCGGCTTACCCACCACCGTGGTAGAAGGGATGATCACTGCCTGTCGCTGATGGAGGGCTTCGTGGTCAGAATTCTTTTTCTTTTTAACCCGGGTTCTCGATGCCTCCCGTGCGATGGTGCTCAGCAGGAGGATGAGGGCGGATGCCTCTTCTCGACGCCCGTTTTGAGGACGAAGCTGCCTTGGATGTAAATTTGCCGCAGGGTAAGATCGGACTCGTCGCCACTGTTGAGTCTGTATGTCCCAGTTAGGTTTAGGATCAATCACTGGACACAGACAACAAGAATAACTTTTAACAGGTCTTTACTATTCGAAGGTCAGGGCTGAACTGCCCAGCAAATCCTTGCACAACACTTATATACCGGTGTGGTCACCACCGGTATTACAGTATTACAGTATACAGCAGCCAAGAGAAAGTAGTACATCTCTTAAGGTAGTTCTCTTAAGGTGGAACAGATTACATACACCACAATATCAATTCCAAGGTGACCAAGGTGACTATTTTGCAGCCCAACACTCGGGGAAAGTTTTATTTCCTAGCAAACTTGTTCCTTCTCCTAATCCCCCTGCTCCACCCTTCCAATAAATTGAAGTGTCAGCCATGGCTCAGTGGGTAGCACTCGCGTCTCTAAGTCAGAAAGTCGCAGCCCAGAGACTTGAGCACATAATCTAGGCTGACACTCCAGTGCAGTACTGAAGGAGTGCTGCATTGTTGGAGGTGCCGTCTTTTAGATGAGACATTAAACCGAGGCCCCGTCTGCTTTCTCAGGTGGACGTTAAAGATCCTATGGCACTATTTTGAAGAAGAGCAGGGGAGTTATTCCTGGTGTCCTGGAGCCAATATTTATCCCTCAACTAACATCACTAAAACAGATTATCTGAACATTACAAAGCTAGGTGGGAGTGTAAGTTGTGAGGAGGATGCAAGGAGGCTTCAAGAGGATATAGACAGGCTAAGTGAGTGGGCAAGAACATGGCAAATGGAATATAATGTGGAGAAATGTGAAGTTATCCACTTTGGTAGGAAAAATAGAAAAGCAGAGTATTTTTTAAATGGTGAGAGATTGGGAAATGTTGGTGTTCAGAGGGACCTGGGTGTCCTTGTACACGAATCACTGAAAGTTAACATGCAGGTGCAGCAAGCAATTAGGAAAGCAAATGGTATGTTGGCCTTTATTACAAGAGGATTTGAGTATAAGAGTAAAGACATCTTACTGCAATTATATAGGGCCCTGGTGAGACCACACCTGGAGTATTGTGTACAGTTTGGGTCGCCTTACCTAAGGAAGGATATACTTGCCATAGAGGGAGTGCAACGAAGGTTCACCAGACTGGTTCCTGGGATGGCAGGAATGACGTATGAAGAGAAATTGGGTCGATTAGGCTTATATTCGCTAGAGTTTAGAAGAATGAGAGGGGATCTCATTGAAACTTATAAAATTCTAATAGGACTAGACAGACTAGATGCAGGGAGGATGTTCCCAATGGCGGGGGAGTCCAGAACCAGGGGTCACAGTCTAAGGATAAGGGGTAAGCCATTTAGGGGAAACCATTATGAAAGATGTAATAGCAGAGCACTTGGAAAACAGTGAAAGGATCGGACAAAGTCAACATGGTAAATCGTGCTTGACTAATCTACTGGAATTTTTTGAGGATGTAATTGGTAGAATAGAATAGATAGGGGCACGGTGGCATAGTGGTTAGCACTGTTGCCTCACAGCGCCAGGGACCCGGGTTCAAATTTGGCCTCGGGCGACTGTCTGTGTGGAGTTTGAACATTCTCCCCGTGTTTGCGTGGGTTTCCTCCGGGTGCTCCGGTTTCCTCCCACAGTCCAAAGATGTGCAGGTTAGGTTGATTTGGCTATTATAAATTGACCCTTAGTGTTAGGGGATTAAATACGTGGGGTTACGGGGATAGGGTGGGATATGTGTCGGTGCAGGCTCGATGGGCCGAAATGGCCTCTATCTGCACTGTAGATTCTGTGAAAGTCTGTGAAAGATAAGGGAGAACCAGTGGACGTGGTGTATTTGGACTTTCAGAAGGCTTTCAATAAGGTCCCGCATAAGAGATTAGCATGTAAAGTTAAGGCACATGGGATTGGGGGCAAGGTACTGACTTGGATAGAGAACTGGTTGGCAGACAGAAAGCAAAGAGTTGGAATAAATGGGTCTTTTTCCGAGTGGCAGGCAGTGACTATTGGGGTACCGCAGGGATCGGTACTAGGACCCCAGCTATTCACAATATATATTAATGATCTAGACAAGGGAACTAGATGTAATATCTCCAAATTTGCAGACGACACAAAGCTGGGTGGGTGTGTGTGCTGTGAGGTGGATGCCAAGAAACTCCAGTTTGATTTGGACAGGTTGGGTGATTGGGCAGAAGAATGGCAGATGCAATATAACGTGGATAAATGTGAGGTTATCCACTTTGGTGTCAAAAACAGGAAGGCAGATTATTATCTGAATGGCAGTAGATTGGGAGAAGGGGAAGTGCAACGAGACCTGGGTGTCCTTGTGCACCAGTCGCTGAAGTTAAGCATGCAGGTGCAGCAGGCGGTTAAGAAGGCAAATGGTATGTTGGCCTTCGTAGCGAGAGGGTTTGAGTACAGGAACAAGGATGTCTTGCTGCAGTTGCACAGGGCCTTGGTGAAACCACATCTTGAGTATTGTGTGCAGTTTTGGTCGCCTTATCTGAGGAAGGATGTTCTTGCCATGGAAGGAGTTCAGCGAAGATTCGCCAGGCTGATACCTGGGATGGCAGGAATGATGTATGAGGAGAGATTGGGTCGATTAGGCTTATACTCGCTGGAGTTTAGAAGAATGAGAGGGGATCTCATTGAAACTTATAAAATTCTGACAGGACTGGACAGACTAGATGCAGGAAGGATGTTCCCGATGGTCGGGGAGTCCAGAACCAGGGGTCACAGTCTAAGGATAAGGGGTAAGCCATTTAGGACTGAGATGAGGAGGAATTTCTTCACCCAGAGAGTGGTGAACCTATGGAATTCCCTACCACAGAAAGCAGTAGAGGCCAATTCATTAAATATATTCAAAAAGAGTTGGATATATTTCTTAAGGCTAAAGGGATCAAGGGGTATGGGGAGAAAGCAGGGACCGGGTACTGAATTTGGATGATCAGCCATGATCGCATTGAATGGCGGAGCAGGCTCGAGGGGCCGAATGGCCTACGCCTGCTCCTATCTTCTATGTTTCTATGTTTTATCCACTTTAGTAGGAAAAATAAAAAAGCAAATTATTATTTAAATGCGGAGAGATTACAAAATGCTGAGGTACAGAGGGATCTGGGGGTCCTTGTACATGAATCACAAAAAGTTAGCATGCAGGTACAGCAAGTAATTAGGAAAGCAAATGGAGTGTTGGCCTTTATTGCATGGCAGATGGAGTATAAATGTAGGGAAGACCTATTACAACTGTACAGGGCGCTGGTGAGACCACACCTGGAGTACTGCGTACAGTTTTGGTCTCCTTATTTAAGGAAGGATATATTTGCATTGGAGGCAGTTCAGAGAAGGTTCACGAGGTTGATCCCTGAGATGAAGTGGTTGTCTTATGAGGAAAGGTTGAGCAGGTTGGGCCTATACTCATTGGAGTTTAGAAGAATGAGAGGGGATCTTATTGAAATATATAAGATTCTGAGGGGGCTTGACAGGGTAGATGCAGAGAGGATGTTTCCCCTCGTGGGGGAATCTAAAACTAGGGGGCAGAGTTTCAGAATAATGGAAAACCCTTTTAAATCGGAAATGAGGAGGAATTTCTTCACTCAGAGGGTCGTGAATCTTTGGAATTCTCTTCCCCAGAGAGCTGTGGAGGCTGGGTCATTGAATATATTTAAGGTGGAGATAGACAGATTTTTGAACGATAAGGGAGTCGAGGGTTATGGGGAGCGGGCAGGGAAGTGGAGTTGAGGCCAAGATCAGATCAGCCATGATCTTATTGAATGGCGGAGCAGGCTCGAGGGGCCGAATGACCGACTCCTGCTCCTACGTCTTATGTAATTCTGGTCGCCATATTCTAAAAAGGATATAGAGGCACTGGAGAGGGTGCAGAGAAGATTTACAAGGATGATACCAGAAATGTGAGGGTATATATATCAGGAAAGGATGAACAGGCTGGGTCTCTTTTCTCTTGAAAAAGAAGGCTGAGGGGTGACCTAATAGAGGTCTTTAAAATTATGAAAGGTTTTGATAGAGTGGATACAGAGAGAATGTTTCCACTTGTGGGGAAGAGCAAAACTAGAGGCCATCAATATAAGACAGTCACCAAGAAATCCAATAGGGAATTCAGGAGAAACTTCTTTACCCAGAGAGTGGTGAGAATGTGGAACTCGCTACCACAGGGAGTGGTTGAGGCGAATAGTATCGATGCATTTAAGGGGAGGCTGGATAAACATATGAGGGAGAAGGGAATAGAGGGTTATGGTGATAGATTTAGATGAGGAAAGACAGGAGGAGGCTCGAGTGGAGCATAAATGCCAGCATGGACTGGTTGAGGCGAACAGCATTTAAAAGGAATAGAAGGATATGTTGATGCGGTGAGATGAAGAAGGGTGGGAGGAGGCTCGTGTGGAGCATGAACACCGGCACGGAGCAGTTGGGCCGAATGGCCTGTTTCTGTGCTGTATATCCTAGGTAAATCTACGTAGTACACTCCAGGAAATTGATAAAAGAACCTCTTAATCTGCCATAATTGTGTTGGAAAAGTTGATTGTTACACGTTGTGTCTTTCTTTTCTGGGGTGGGGTGTCGGTGGAAAAACCATAAGAAACTTGTGCTTTGTGAAGCAATATGCCATTTTGTTCTGAATTGTTTTCCAATTTTCCATCCAGAGTTTCGGAGCTTGCATTGAAAGAAGGTTGGCATTTGGGAAATTTTGCCGGGCGCCGTGTGAAATCTCAGTACGATCACAAGCGGTTAATGCGTTTGTAACAAATTCCAGTGTCTGCTTTTACTTTGAGAGCCTTAACTGTATTCCTTTTCACGCAGGTTAAAGTATCGGATGGAGGAATTTGGTACGAGCCTCTTAATCATTGGGACAAAAGAGCTGAATTCCAGCAGTGAGGTGAGAGTGATTGCCCTTGACATCAAGGCAGCATTTGACCGAGTGTGGCATCAAGCAGCCCTCGTAAAACCGAAGTCAATGGGAATCAGGGAGCAAACTCTCTGTGGCTAGTAACTCACCTTCTGACTCCTTTCCACCATCTACAAGGCACAAGTCAGGAGTGTGATGGAATACTCTCTGTAATGATATCAGCAAATAGTGATGGTATTTGCCTGTTTGATTATTTATGCCTTACCAGCATATTTGCCTGATTGATTATTTATGCCTGACCAGCAGAGGGCATGTGAGAGACAAGCAGTTTAGTTTTCTCAGTGGCGCCATCTTTTCTGAGAGGTTGGATATGAATTTCCCCATGTAGTTGATCATTCCATTAAACCTCTGCACGTCCTTTTTGCATTGTGGCTTTGGCATATTCTCAATGGCGGACACCTTTCTGGGATCTGGTCTGATGCCCTCACTGCTAAGGATATCTCCCACGAATGTCAGTTCTGTCACCCCGAGCTGGCATTTCTCTCTATTCAGCTTCAGGTTTGTTTTCCTTGTTGCTTCCAGCACTTTTTTCAGTCTCTCGTCATGCTCAGTTCTCGTGGTTCCCCATACTATGATGTCATCCATTGAGGTATCAACTCCCTCCAGATGCTCATAGATCATATGGATAGTTTTGTGATACACTTCAGGAGCTGAGGCAATGCCAAATGGTAACCTTAGGAATCTGTATCTGCCAAATGGACTGTTGAACGTGCACAGTCTTGAACTTGACTCGTCCAGTTTCATCTGCCAAAATCCTGATGATGCATCTAATTTGCTGAAATACTTTGCATTTGCAAACTGTGACGTGATTTCCTCACGTGTAGGAAGCTTGAAGTGCTCTCTCTTTATTGCTCTGTTTAGATCTCTTGGATCCAGGCAAATTCTGAGCTTTCCATTCTTTTTGTCCACAACGACGAGGGAACTCACCCACTCAGTTGGCTCATCTATCTTCTGAATCACGTTCAGGCTTTCCATCCTGTCCAACTCTGCCTTCAGTTGCTTTTGAAGAGCAAACGGAACTTTTCTGCATGGATGTATGACCGTTGGCATACTTTTATCTACTCTGATCGTGTGTTCTCCTGGCAGGCAGCCTAGACCCTTAAATAGGTCGTTGTACTCTTTCATGAGTTCATCATAGACTGTCTCTCCTTCGCTTTCCACAACGAGGACTCTCTTTACCAGGTTCAGTCTCTCACAGGCTTTTAAACCTAGTATGGCTTGCACATCCTTTGGCACCACGATTAATGCTAGCGTGTGCTCTCTGTCCTTGTGTGTCACTTTGACAATGCACCTTCCTTTCACTGGTATATCAGTACCTGAGTATCCTGTCACTTTCACTTTTATTCCATGTATCTTTGGTCTGGGTCTAATTTTCTTAAAATCAGTCTCTGATATCACATTAACTTGTGCTCCAGTATCCAATTTAAATGGAATGTGTATGTCATTCACTTTTAGTGTCAACATCCAGTCTCTTTTTTCTTTTTTGTTTTCAGACACAACATCTACATAGAACTCCTCTATCTCGCTTTCATCTACTGTATGGACCTTGCTTTGTTGCGCTTGGTTCTTGCAGCAACGGGCATAATGGTTGTTTTTGTTGCAACTATTGCATGTTTTACCATATGCTGGACACTTTTTTGGTGTATGCTGTGTACCGCATCGACTACATGACTTTCGATTGTCCCTTTCATTTTTGTTCGCTGGCCTCGCCTCTTTTTTCACATTGGCGCTCTTTTTGTTAAACGGTTTGTGTCCGTTCTTACTCACTGCATCCACGTTGCAGCTACTGTCACTGAACAGCTCCTTTGCCTGCGACTTCACAGTCTCTGTAGCCCTACACAGTGCTATGGCTTTTCCCAGGTCTAGATTTTGCTCTCTTAGCAGTCTTTCCCTTAGACCATTATCTGGAATACCACACACCAGTCTGTCTTTTATCAGCGAGTCTGTCAGTCCCCCAAATTCACACGATTTGCTTCTGTTTCTCAGTTCAGTCACATACTGATCAATAGTCTCTCCCGTTTTCTGTACACATGTGAAAAATCTGTGCCTCTCAAACGTCACGTTACGTTTAGGTATGCAGTAGGCCTCAAACTGTTCCATTATTTTATCCAACTTCATTTTGTCTCCATCAGCAGCGAATGTGAAGTTATTATACACCTCCAGCACTTCATCACCCACGACATGTAAGAACACTGATGCTTTCATTTTTATCACTTTTCTCGTCAGCTCCGATTGCTGATAAATACAACTCCAAACGTTGTTTGAACCTTCTCCAATTTTCAGCCACATTACCTGTCAACTGAAGCTTCGCCGGTGGGTGTAAACCTTCCATTTTTTCAATTCGTTAGCTATTCTCCAATGGTAAGTAACGATGTTCTCTTTTGGCTTGCTAATATGTGGAGAGCTGATTTAACTTCAGATTTTTCCTCTTCATCGCTTTCAATCACTTCTGACACCATGTATCGTTTTGTATGTGGGTTGAATGACAACACAATCATGAAAGAGAATGTCTTTTTATCTAAAGCTTGTTCAACAAGTTAACAGCATTACAGGAGACACCATCTTAGAGTCATGGAGTGATCTAAAGAAACTGCTCACAGAGGAACCAGTTCTGAGGTTTTATGACCCAGCGAGACCCATCAAGATATCATCAGATGCATCACAGAGTGGGCTGGGTGCTGTTCTTCTGCAAAAATATGACTACTGGCAACCTATTGCATATGCATCGCGCTCAATGACAGACGTGGAGACGCGATATGCTCAAATAGAAAAGGAGCTGCTCAGCATCACATACGCCTGTGAAAGATTTCACCAGTTTGTGGCAGGACAAGCAATCAGTGTAGAGACTGACCATAAGCCCTTGATTGCATTGTTCCAAAAGCCACTAAATAGCTGTCCGCTTAGAATACAAAGAATGATGATCAGGCTGCAATGCTATACACTGAATGTTGCGTACACACCGGGTAAGCTGATGTATACAGCAGACACGTTGTCCAGAGCTGTTGACCCAAGTGAGCCCGCAAACACCAAAATGGATGAAAAAGTGAACGCCTACGTGGACATGATCACAAGTGCACTGCCCATAGCAGATGCAAAAATGGAGCTTATAAAGACTGAGACAAACAAAGATGAAACAATGAGATGACTGAGGAAAAGCATCTTGGATGGGTGGCCCAACATGAAGCAAGACTGCTCACCTGACATGGCAGAGTACTGGAACTGCAGGGCGGAACTATCAGTGGTCGAAGACATCATCTACAAAGGAAGTAAAATAGTTATCCCAAAGAGTCTGAGAAAAGAGATGCTAAAAAGGATCCATGGAGGACATCTGGGAATCGAAAAGTGTAAGAAAAGAGCACGAGAGGTGATGTACTGGCCACGAATCAACCAAGATGTGACAAAATGAGGTGTCAAACTGCACAATATGCCTGAAATATCGAGCAAGCAATCCAGTAGAACCACTAAAGCCACACCCAGCGCCAGACAGGCCTTACCAGAAGGTAGGCGCTGACCTATTCGTATGTCAAGGGAAGGACTATCTTGTAGTCACAGACTATTACTCCCTGTATCCAGAGGTGTGTAGACTGTACACCACCACTGCAGATGCTGTGATAACATGTATGAAAGCCATATTCTCCAGACACGGCGTGGCAAGCGAGGTCTTCACAGACAACGGATCCCAGTTTTACAATGCAAGTTTCCGACACTTTGCCAAAGAGTGGGACTTTGTCCACACAACGTCAAGTCCTCACTTTCCACAGTCCAATGGGCTAGTGGAAAAATCGGTCCAGACAGTGAAAAGACTGATGTACAAGGCAAAAGAGTGGAACTGACTTCTACCAGAGCATGCTTGTATACCGCACAACGCTGCTCGAGTGTGGTATGTCACCAGCCCAACTCCTTATGGGACATCTGCTAAGGTCAAACCTACCCATCCCGGAGAAACTCCTGAAAACAAAAGAGGGGGAGAAAGTGAGGAAGTTCAAAGTACAACAGAAAGAAAAGCAAAAGTACTACTATGACAGAGGAACACAAAACCTACCTGAACTCCACACTGGTGACCAAGTAAGGTTCAAAGACAAAACAAACATATGGACTCAGAAGGGAACTGTCCTGAGTGAAGTACAACCAAGATCATACACCATTCAGACAGATGAGGGTGCTGTTCTGAGAAGAAATCGTCGGGATCTTCTCATGGGACCAGCCACAGCAGGTCAAAAGACTGATACTGTTGAACAACCTGATCACACAGCAGGTCAAAAGACTGATACTGTTGAACAACCTGATCACACAGCTGAGAAATCATCATCGGAGGCAACAACTCAGATTCAAGGACAATCAATCAGAAAATCCTCAAGACACGTGAAGCCTCCTGAGAGACTCATTGAGTAAGTTTAAGGACTCTTGTTATAGAAGGAAGTAATGTTATCTTATTCTTTCTTCAAGTTCTAGTGTATTTACATATTTCATGTGAACACGCAAAGCAAGGTTAAAAAACCTTGATCATGATAATGATAATGTAAGTTCATTAATTGTTACAGTTAAAATGCAGAGTAATACAAAGAAAACATGTTGTTAGATAAAAGTAAAATACTTTTGTTTTAAGAAAGGGAGATGTAATGATATCAGCAAATAGTGATGGTATTTGCCTGTTTGATTATTTATGCCTTACCAGCATATTTGCCTGATTGATTATTTATGCCTGACCAGCAGAGGGCATGTGAGAGACAAGCAGTTTAGTTTTAGTTTCGTTTTAGATGGATCTCTAAGATGGTGTCTCCTGTAATGCTGTTAACTTGTTGAACAAGCTTTAGATAAAAAGACATTCTCTTTCATGATTGTGTCGTCATTGAACCCACATACAAAACGATACACTCTCCACTTGCCTGGATGAGTGCAGCTCCAACAACACTCAAGAACCTCGACACCATCCAGGACAAAACAGCCCGCTTGATTGACACCCCATCCACCACCTTAAACATTCACTCCCTCCACTACCGGCGCACCGTGGCTGCAGTGTGTACCATCTACAAGATGCACTGCAGCAACTCGCCAAGGCTTCTTCGGCAGCACCTCCCAAACCCGCGACCTCTACTACCTAGAAGGACAAGGGCAGCAGGAACACCACTACCTCCAAGATCCTCTCCAAGTTAGACACCATCCTGACTTGGAAATATATCGGCCGTTCCTTCATCGTCGCTGGGTCAAAATCCTGGAACTCCCTCTTTAACAGCACTGTGGGAGCACCTTCACCACACGGACTGCAGCGGTTCAAGAAGGCGGCTCACCACCACCTTCTCAAAGGGCAATTAGGGATGGACAATAAATGTTGGCCTTGCCAGCGATGCCCACATCCCGTGAATGAATAAAAAAGAAGTCCCACAACCCAGGTTTCTCCCTATAACCCAGCAAATTTGCCCTCATCAAGTACATGTCCAATTGCCTTTTGAAAGTTCCTACGGAATCTGCTTCCACCACCCTTTCAGGTAGTGCGTTCCAGACCTTAACAACCCGCTGTGTGAAGTAATTTCTCTTCATTTCCCCTCTAGTTCTTTTGCCAACTATTTTAAACCTTTGACCTCTGGTTACTGACCCCTCTATCATTGATCTTGGCAGTCCTGGGCTATGGAATGTGTAATATATGTGGGTAGAACAAATGAAGGACAGAGACACGATGAGTTGCTAATCCATGTGCTTGCTTTACTAGGCCAGAGCGAACTGAGCATGCTCATACCAAACCATGTGACATACCATGTGATAATACAATACACTGCTTTCCCCCTTAAAAGAAATGTACATATTCCCGTCTCAAATACAACAGAACTATGGTCGCACATTTCCCAGCATTACATGTACCACAGAACTCTCTGCTTTTTTTTCTGTTAATTGAACTACAAATCCAGTTTAATAACAATTCCTGGTCTCCTTACAGAAGGTTTTGTTGTTGAACCAATTTTCGGGCTGTTTTGTTTTGGTTCCGAACTCAAAGATGATCCTGTTTCTATCTCAGTCTTGTTTGAACCTGGTGCTTCAGTTACTGAAGTCTGAACTGAGTCAGACTCATGTATGTGTTCATGATCAAATGGTTCACGATCACTGTCCAATCCAGGCCAGTAAACAAAGCTTCTTACAATTGATTTCATATTGACGATCCCTGGATGTTCAGTATGAAGTTCGGCCAGAATTCTATCTCTCAAAGAAGTAGGTACCAGACTCCGTTTCCCCACTTGATACAACCTTGCTCACAAGACAATTCAGTGTGACAGTTATGGAATGGTTTCAACTCTGTGTCCAGACACTGATCAGTCTGTCCATTCAAGGTGTGTTCATACACTCTTTTCAGTACTGAGTCCTTTTGAGTCTCATCTGTAATGGCCATTACAGAAACATGGCTGCAAGGTGACCATGACTGGGAACTAAACATCCAGGGGTATTTGACTATTAGGAAGGACAGACAGGAAGGAAAGGGAGGTGGGGTGGCTGTGTTAATAAAGGATGGAATCACTGCAATAGTGAGAAATGATATTGGGTCAAAGGATCAGGATAGTGAAACAGTTTGGGTGGAGATAAGGAATAATAAGGGGAAAAAGTCATTAGTAGGCATAGTCTATAGGCCTCCTAACAGTTGCAACTCCATTGGTCAGAGTATAAATCAGGAAATAGTTGGGGCTTGTAATAAGGGAACAGCTATAATCATGGGAGATTTTAACTTTCATATTGATTGGACAAATCAAATTGGGCAGGGCAGCCTTGAGGAAGAGTTCATAGAGTGCATTAGGGACGGGTTCCTTGAGCAGTATGTTACTGAACCAACCAGGGGGCAGGTAATCTTAGATCTGGTCCTGTGTAATGAGACAGGATTAATAAAAAATGTCCTAGTAAAGGATTCCCTTGGAATGAGTGACCATAACATGGTTGAATTCCAAATTCAGTTGGAGGGTGAAAGAGTTGGATCTCAAACCAGCGTACTAAGCTTAAATAAAGGAGACTATGAAGGTATGAGAGCAGAGTTGACTAAAGTTGACTGGGAAAATAGATTAAGGTGTAAGACAGTACATGAGCAGTGGTGTATCATTCAAGGAGATATTTCACAACTTTCAAGAAAAATATATTCCACTGAGGAAAAAGGGGCGTAAAAGAAAAGACAGCCATCCGTGGCTAAGTAAAGTAATTAAGGATAGTATTCGACAGAAAACAAGGGCATATAAAGTAGCCAAATCTAGTGGGAGGATAGGAGATTGGAAGCATTTAAAAGCCAGCAAAGAATAACTAAAAGATTAATTAAGAAAGGGAAGATAGATTATGAAAGTAAACTAGCAACAGTTATATAAAAAGAAAAAGGGTGGCTAAAGTGAATGTTGGTCCCTTAGAGGACGAGACCAGGAAATTAGCAGTGGGGAACATAGAGATGGCAAAAATGCTGAACAAATATTTTGTATCAGTCTTTACAGTAGAGGACACTAAAAATGTCCCAACACTGGACAAACAGGGGGCTATAGGGGGGGAGGAGCTAAACATGATTAAAATCACTAAGGAGATGGTACTCGGTAAGATAATGGGACTTAAGGCAGATAAATCCCCTGGACCTGATGGCTTACATCCTAGGGTCTTGAGAGAAGTGGCGGTAGGGATTGCGGATGCATTGGTGGTAATTTTCCAAAGCTCCCTGGATTCAGGAAAGGTCCCAGCAGATTGGAAAACTGCTAATGTACTGCCCTTATTTAAAAAGGGAGGTAGACAAAAGGCTAGAAACTATAGGCCAGTTAGCCTAACATCTGTGGTTGGTAAAATGTTGGAGTCCATTATTAAGGAAGCAGTGACAGGACATTTGGATAAGCATAATTTAATCGGACAGAGTCAGCATGGTTTTACGAAAGGGAAGTCATGTTTGACAAATTTGCTCAAATTCTTTGAGGACGTAACAAACAGGGTGGATAAAGGGCAACCAGTGGATGTGGTATATTTGGACTTCCAAAAGGCATTTGACAAGGTGCCACACAAAAGATTACTGCACAAGATAAAAAATCACGGGATTGGGGTAATATACTGGTGTACTGGCTGCGCTAGATGTGCTCCTATCTAGCTATCCAGCAAGTTAAACACTCGTTCAAAAATAATTCTTCTGAAGCGGTTGCTGTTTTGAAGCTTTTACTTGAACAAATTTGTGAAACTGTAAACAAAGACAAAGTATGTTTTGTACATAAACTGAGTACTATACATTCGATATTACATAAGATATAAACATATTTACAACAGTAGAATGGACTAATTGTATAACTAACTAAATTTGAACTAACTTCTGTAACTATTAAATATTAACCTTTTATAAACATAGTATTGTTGAGATACCGCGGCAAACGTGGGAGTCAAGACCAGAGCTAGTAAAACACAACTGCTTTTATTCTACCTCATGGCAAAGAGAAACTGGGAAAGCCCGCGCATCCATTTAAATACTTCCCAGACAGGAAGTGCTCCCGGCAGCCTGTCCCTGCGGGAAACAAGTTGCTGGAGGAAAGGGCCCCTGGCTGGGGGCGTCTGCTTAAACTGTCCGTGCCGCCGTGAGCGGATTATGTCCAGTGGTGGCATGTCGCCACAGAGCTCCCCCCAGAATCTGCTTAGGAGGAGTGGACGAGTCGTGACGGTGGTCTGATGGTTCTGCCGCAGCAGCCCTGAGTGGTCGCCGGTCTAGTTGGTGGGGCCGGGCGGTTCGCCGCCGGCTGTGCTGGCTTGCTGGCGGGATGGCCTCTAGTTGGAGGCCGGGCCACGGGGACCTGTTCCCCTGGTTCTGTGTGTGTTGGTTTGAGCCGGTCGATGGAGACTGTGTCGACCCTGTCGCCGAGTCGCAGCTTGAAGACCTTGTCCCCGGTTTGTAGCACCTCGTACGGTCCGTCGTACGGGGGTCGCAGGGGCCCGCGGTGCGCGTCGTGTCGCACGAAGACGAAGCGCGCCTGCTGTAAATTTGGCGGGACGTGAGGTGCAAGTTCGCCGTGTCGGTTGACCGGAAGTGGGGCGAACTGCTGAGCGGAAGAGAAAGAGTTGAGCCGCTGCTGTTCGGCCGACCAAGGCGTGGTAGCCTCCGGAAGGAATTCGCCTGTGACACGCAGCGGTTGTCCGTAGACTAACTCCACTGCCGAGGACTGGAGGTCTTCCTTGACCGTGGTGCGTAGGCCTAGTAGCACCCACGGTAGGCGGTCAGTCCAGGTACTGTCCTGCAGGCCGGCGTGGAGTGAGGCCTTGAGTGACCTGTGGAAGCGTTCAGAAAGCCCGTTGGCCTGCGGGTGGTACGCCGTGGTTCGGTGGAGCGTCACCCCGAGGTTGCGTGCTGTGGCCGTCCAGAGTTCGGAGGTGAACTGGGTGCCTCTGTCGGAGGTTATGTCGGTCGGTACGCCGAACCTCGCAACCCAGGTGTTAACGAACGCCCTGGCGATGTCGGCTGTGGTGGTGGAGGTCAGCGGCACTGCCTCAGGCCAGCGTGTGTAGTGGTCGACCATCGTGAGGAGATAAGTTTGGCCTTGCGATGGCGGCAGGGGACCGACGATGTCGACGTGTACGTGGTCGAAGCGGCGGCTGGGTACCTCGAAGTCTCCCAGGGGTGCTTTTGTGTGCAGCTGTACCTTAGCCCGTTGGCAGGCGAGGCAGGAGGTGGCCCAAGTCCGAACATCTCTGCTGAGGCCGCGCCAGATGAAAAGCTGGGAGAGGAGTTTGACGGATGTGCGGGAACCCGGGTGGGAGAGCCCGTGGAGCGCGTTGAAGATGCGGCGGCGCCAGGTTTCAGGGACGACCGGCCTGGGTTGGCCGAGTGAGACGTCGCAAGTGACTGCCGTGGCTTCGGGCCCGTGCGCGACCTTGACTAGGCGTAGCCCTGGCAGGCTGGTAGCCGCCGAGAGGAGGTCTGGGTCCGTGAGCTGGGCCGCTGCTAGTTGCGCGTAGTCGACCGCGAGGTGATTCGCGCAGATGGCGGGACGGGAAAGGCAGTCGGCGACAACGTTGTCTCTACCGGAGACGTGCTGGATGTCCGTAGTAAACTCGGACACGGCCGCGAGCTGGCGTTGCTGCCTAGTGGACCAGGGTTCGGTGTGCTTGGCCATCGCGTATGTGAGCGGCTTGTGGTCCACGTACGCGGTGAAGGGGCGGCCTTCCAGGAGGAACCTGAAATGGCGGACCGACAGGTGGAGCGCGAGAAGCTCGCGGTCGAAAGTGGAGTATTTGACCTCCGGTGGGCGCAGTTGGCGGCTGTAGAAGGCAAGTGGCTGCCACGCGCCATTGACCCACTGTTCGAACACGGCGCCGACCGCGTGGTCGGAGGCGTCGGTGGTGAGCACGACCCGGGCATCGGCCCTCGGGTGCGCGAGCAGGGTGGTGTCGGCGAGCGCGTTTTTGGTGGCGTCGAAGGCGGCTGACGTGTCAGTGGTCCAGGCTACGTCCATCTTGCCGGATTTACCTCGGAGGGAGTCGTATAGGGGCTTCATGAGGGCTGCCGCTCTGGGGATGAACCTGTTATAGAAGTTCACCATCCCGAGGAACTCCTGGAGGCCCTTGATGGTTGTGGGGCGGGGGAATTGCTGGACGGCCTGCACCTTGTTGGGCAGGGGGACGGCCCCAGCAGGGGTGATGTGGTGACCGAGAAAATTGATCTCGGTTAGGCCGAATTGGCACTTCGCCGGGCTGAGGATGAGCCCGTGTTGGGCTAGGCGCCCGAACAAGATGCGAAGGTGTTCGAGGTGTTCCTGTTTGGAGGAGCTGGCCACGAGAATGTCGTCTAGATAGACGAATAGGAAGTTTAGGTCCCGGAGGACTGAGTCCATCAGGCGCTGGAAAGCCTGGGCGGCATTCTTGAGGCCGAAGGGCATCCTCAGGAACTCAAACAGGCCGAATGGGGTGATGACGGCCGTTTTGGGGATGTCCGCGGTGTGTACGGGGACTTGGTGGTAACCGCGCACCAGGTCGACTTTGGAAAAGACGGTTCGTCCGGCCAGTCGGGCCGAGAAGTCCTGGATGTGTGGCACTGGGTATCGGTCGGGGGTGGTGGCGTCGTTAAGGCGGCGGTAGTCCCCGCAAGGGCGCCAGCCTCCGCCGGGCTTGGGGGCGATGTGGAGGGGCGAGGCCGAAGGGCTGCTGGAGCGGCGGATGATGCCGAGTTGTTCCATGGTGGTGAACTCGGCCCGCGCGATTTCCAGCTTGGCCGGGTTGATCTGCGGGCGTGGGCAGAAACTGGGGGGCCGGTGGTGGGGATATAGTGCTCCACACCGTGTTTGGCGGCTTTGGCCGAAAAGGTCGGGTTAGTGAGGGTGGGAAACTCGGCTAGGAGTGCCGAGTAGTCGTCCGTGGCTCTGGCGAGGCAGTAGGTCGTCAGGCCGGCCGAACGGGCCGGGGTAAATGCGCCGGGGATGGGGGCCATAGTGTTGATGTCGACGAGGCGGTGCCTCGGAATGTCGACAAGGAGGCCGTGGGCGCGTAGGAAGTCTGCGCCGATGAGTGGGCAGAGGACCTTGGCTGTGAGGAACTCACAGCGGTAGCGGCGGCCCGCGAGGTCGAGCGTGACCATGCGGGTGCCATATGTGCGGATGTCAGAGCCATTGGCTGCGGCCAGCGTGATACCCCGTGTGCCGCATTGGATTTCGAGGGCGGAGGCGGGGGTGATGCTGTGCTGGGCCCCTGTGTCGCACAGAAATCGGCGGTTGGTTCTGTCGTCGGTGACGTACAGTAGAGGCCCCTTTTGCCCCGCGGCCATCGCGGGGGCCGGTGCAGGGGAGGGTTTGAAAGTACACGGTGGCGTGCAGCGTTGGGCCCTAGCGCCAAAACGGGTGTGGTAGTAGCAGTGACCCGGAGTGGTAGGGCGGTCGGGCCTAGTGGGCTGGGAAGACCGCATGGTCGTTGCCGTGAGGTCGGGCGCGACGTCGCGAGCGGACTGTGCAGAGAGCAGCCGGTCGGCCTTTTCGGCTATGTCATTCAGGTCCGTGGAGCCAGACTCCACAATGAGCGGGCGGATGCTGGCGGGGAGCTGCCGAATGAAAAGCGTGCGAAAGAGGGCGCCGGGGTTTTTGTCGTCCGAGAGGGACAGCATGTGGGAAAGCAGGTCTGATGGTGAAGCGTCACCAAGGCCGGGGAGGTCAAGGGGTTGGCAGTGGCGCTGGTAAGAGGACGTTTGAAATTTTTTAAGGAGCGCAGCCTTCAGATGTTCGTACTTGCCGTCTGGTGGTGGATTCTGCAGCGCTGCCCAAACCTTGGGGACTGTGGCGTAGGTGAGAGCGGAGACGAGGTAGTCGTACTTTGTGGCGTCGACTGTAATGTGTTTCAGCCAGAATCTGGACTCAGCTTGAACGAACCAGGCTTCGGCCAGGTTCTCCCAAAAGTCCGGTAATTTAACCGTGACTGCGTTTGTATCTGCCATGCTAGCTTAGGATTCGTCCTGAGCGGCGGGGTCACCAGTGTTGAGATACCGCGGCAAACGTGGGAGTCGAGACCAGAGCTAGTAAAACACAACTGCTTTTATTCTACCTCATGGCAAAGAGAAACTGGAAAAGCCCGCGCATCCACTTAAATACTTCCCAGATAGGAAGTGCTCCCGGCAGCCTGTCCCTGCGGGAAACAAGTTGCTGGAGGAAAGGGCCCCCGGCTGGGGGCGTCTGCTTAAACTGTCCGTGCCGCCGTGAGCAGATTATGTCCAGTGGTGGCATGTCGCCACAGTATTATCAAAATATTACTCTGACAACATTGCTATTATGCTAAGAATCAAAGATGCTCACAGATATTGCGCTTGGCCTAACATATGAAATCAGATTACACTGGATTGTAAATGGAACCTCTCATAGCAGATTCTCCATTACTCAAGTCAGGTTCTTCCTGGCAAAACTGCTTCCTGGGGTCAACAGGAAGAAAGGAACAAAGGTCAAATGACCTCACACAGGAAGAAAGGAACAGATGACCTTTCCAGCATACAAACTGTTAACACAATAACCACCACCAGAGGATGCTATTGCATGTAAAAATGTCCAGAATGTCACATAATGTCCATCGGTCCAGAACACTCCCCGTCTGGGGTCATTAATGACTCCACATAGTCCGAACTCTACTTGTCACTGGAGTCCTCTGGCGACAAAAGAAGAACCACCTCGGAGACGGTCCGTTGGTGTCGATGATAGGATGCAGCTTCCGTAGACTGCTGTGAGGGGATAGGTTGCGTTCTGTTACGCACAGTTCCAACCTGGGTATGGTGAGGTCTGGCTGGGGCGCCAACTTGCCTCTATCAAAGACGAAGCCGATTTTGCTTTGTCCTTCTTGAGTGGTGACCTTCAGATAAGCCACACTTGCAATGGCCTTAGCGGATGCGTCTGCAAAGACACAAAGCTCTTTGAATTGGGCATTTAAGGGAGTGAAAGACGAATAGCAGCGAGGTATTCGGATCTCCTGTAAGTCTTGGAGTGAGTCTCTCCATCTGTCCCACTCTGCTTCCATCTCTTCAGGAAGAGGTGAATCCCACTCTTCAGCGCGTGTGGAGAGTTCCCTGAGGAGCAGTCTGCCTTGTATGGTGACAGGGGCTAAGAAGCCGAGAGGGTCGTAGAGGTTGTTGACTGTAGAGAGCACTCCTCTACGTGTGAAGGGTTTCTTGGCGTTTAGGACTTGGAACGTGAACGTGTCTGTTGCTATGTTCCACGACACCCCTAGGCTACGCTGTAGGGGGAGGTCATCAGTGAAGAGGTTTAGGTCCTTGACGTCCTTAGCACGATCTTCAGGGGGGGCTGCCTCCATCACTGCTGGTCTGTTAGAGGCTATCTTATGCAGCCTGAGGTTGGATAGTGCAAGTAGTTCCTGGGCTCGTCCGAGGGTACTGATGGCCTCTGCTTCGGTCGGGAATGACTTCAGTGCGTCGTCGACGTAGAACTCTCGTTCGATGAACCCTCTCACATCACTGCCAAAGTCGTCATCTTCTTCCTTGGCAGCCCTCCTCAGTCCGTATATGGCGACAGCAGGGGATGGGCTATTCCCAAAGACATGGACACGCATTCTGTAGTCCACAATGTCTCTATTAGGGTCATTGTCCCGATACCACAGGAAGCGGAGGAAGTCTCTCTGGTCTTCTCTCACCATGAAGCAATGAAACATGTGCTGGATATCGGCAGTGATGGCGACGGGCTCTTTCCTGAATCTCATGAGCACTCCCAAGAGGCTGTTGTTAAGATCGGGCCCTGTGAGGAGTACGTCGTTGAGAGAGACGCCCTGATATGGTGCACTGGAGTCAAACACCACACGGATCTGTTCCAGCTTTTTGGGGTGATAGACTCCGAAGGAAGGGAGGTACCAACACTCTTGGCCTTCCTGGAGTGGAGGAGCTATCTCTGCATGATCGTTGACAAGCATTTTCTTGACAAATTCTAGGAAGTGTGCTTTCATCTGAGATGGCTTGTTCTCTAGTGTGCGACGTCCTACCGGGTACACATTAACGAGGCATATCTTGGAGCATGCTCTTGCGCTCACTCCTTCTCCACACACCTCGGTGCACCTGGATGTAATCTCCGGACCGGCAGCTCCCTCTCTCTCCCCGCCGTGCTCTGAAGCGGGAGGAGGCGACTCTGACTTCCAAGGAGCTGGGCCTGGGTGCAGTGCTGAAACGTGCCGATCACTTTCGCCTTCTGTGCATTTTGCACCTACCTTGCAGTTCTTGGCGAGATGGCTCGTGGATGAGCAGTGTTAAGTCTGTGTGTTCCAGTTGTATTAAGATTAATTACTGACACAGACTACAAGAATAAAGTTCAACAGGTCTTTACTAGTTGGAGGTCAGGACTATACTAAATACAGTATCATTACACAGTACTTATATACCGGTGGTCACCACCGGTATTACGTATACAGCAGCCAGAGAAAGTAGTACATCTCTTAAGGTGGAACAGGCTTAAGTTCTCTTAAGGTGGAACAGGTTACATACACCACAATCCTCCCTTTTTAGCTTAACAGTCATATCCCCATTTAACATAACATCATAACATATATACATATATAACTTCAGGTATAAACAGTTCAAAGGTTCAGTCTCTCAGGAGGCCTTCTGATTCGGTTTGGATAACGCCTTTCAGTGGTCTCTGACTCTTGTTGCTGAGGTGACTCTTCTTGTTGGTTTCCTATGTATTGGACGTCATCATCAGGTACAGTCCCTGCCGAGGTAGATGCTTCAGGTTCATTAACGTCTTCCACAGTTGTCTCTGTCGCAACCATGGGTTCGACCCTTGCTCTTGATTCTACCAGTTGATCCGCATGACGCCTTATCACATTGTTACCAATATTTACTGTGTACATCAGAGGTCCTTGTCTGGCCCGAATTGTTCCGGACTGCCATTTTTTGTTTCCATAGCCCCTTGCCAACACTGGTTGTCCTACGTCGAAACTTCGAGTGGACTTGTTATTAATATGCCGGAACTGTTTGTTTTCCACTTCCCTCCGCACATTTGGTTTTAACAAGTCCAACCTGGACCGCAACCTCCTGTTATAAAACATCATGGCAGGACTTTGGTTAGTCACTGCATGAGCGGCGTTTCGATATGCCATTAGGAAATTGTCCACCTTGTGTTGTAACGGAATCTGATCATCGTTCATGGCCTTTATTGCCTTTTTGAATGTTTGGACAAATCTCTCGGCCAACCCGTTTGTCGCCGGATGATATGGGGCAGAGGTATAATGTTTCACCCCATTCTTCTTTAAGAATTTTTGGAATTCTTCCGACACGAACTGTGGTCCGTTGTCCGAACAGATCTGTTCTGGCAATCCGTTCCTTGCGAATATTGTTCTTAACACCGCAATTGTCTTTTCTGAAGTAGTGGTATTCATCTTGATCACTTCTGGCCATTTGGAATGTGCGTCCACCGCAATTAGGAACATGGAGTCCATGAATGGACCAGCAAAGTCAATATGTACGCATTGCCATGGGGCTGAAGGCCATTCCCATGGGTGTAGCGGTGCGATCGGAGGTGCATTTTGCACTTTTTGGCACCCAGCGCAGCTTTTTGTCAACTCCTCTATCTGTTGGTCAATACCCGGCCACCATACATAAGCCCTAGCAAGACTTTTCATCTTAACTCCCCCCAGATGACCTTCATGCAGTTCCTTTAGAACTCTTTCCCGTAACTTGGGAGGAATAATCACTCTTGTCCCGTACATCAAAGTACCATGGCAGACGGACAGCTGGTCTTGCCTTGCCGAGAATGCCGGTAACAGAGGATCACCATGTGTTGGCCATCCCTTCACTGTCACCTCGTAAACTCGGGACAGTGTCGGGTCGTTCCTGGTTTCTCTTTCAATACTTGCATTGGTGACTGGTAAACACTCGATGATGGTCGAATGAAATAACTCAACAGGGTCAACTTTCGTCGTCTCTTCTGCTTCAGGTAGTGGCAGGCGCGACAGTCCATCAGCATTGCCACGCTGCTTTGTACCTTTGAATTCTATTTGATATTGATGTGCCCCTAGGAAAAGGGACCATCTCTGGAGTCGCTGTGCTGTCATCACCGAAACACCCTTCTTAGGGTTAAAAATGGATACCAACGGCTGATGGTCTGTCAGAAGTGTGAATTTTTGGCCCTGCAGGTAATGATTAAACTTCTTCACTCCCCATACAAGGCTGAGAGCCTCCCTATCGATCTGCGCATAGTTGCGCTCAGCGGAGGTCAATGATCTGGATGCAAACGCGACTGGCCTTTCCGTGCCATTTGGCAACTTGTGTGAGAGTACTGCCCCAATACCATATGGAGAAGCATCACAAGCCAACCGAATAGGCAGTGTCGGATTGAAGTGAGCCAACACTTCCTGAGGTGATCAATTCTTTGCTTTTGCGAAATGCCTTCTTACAGTTTTCACTCCATTCCCATGGTACCCCCTTCTGTAAAAGAGCGTTCAGCGGGTGCAGTACCGTGGATAGATTCGGTAGAAACTTATGGTAATAGTTAATCAATCCCAGAAACGACCTCAACTGAGAGACATTATCCGGAGCGGGACCCTTTACAACTGCCTCTATCTTGTCAGGAGACTTATGAAGCCCCTCCCGGTCAATGACATGACCACAGTACGAGATCCGCTTCTGAAAGAACTCACATTTCTGCCGATTAACTCTAAGTCCATACTCTTTCAGTCTGTTGAGCACCAGTTCCAAGTTTGCGAGGTGTTCTTCATCACCATCACCTGTAATCAGAATATCGTCCAGGTAACATTGTGTGCCTGGAATTCCCTGTAATACCTGCTCCATGGCCCTCTGCCAAATTGCCGGAGCCGATGCCACTCCAAAAACCAGCCTATTATACCGGTACAAACCTCTATGCGTGTTGATCGTGAGGTACTGGCGTGACTCTTCATCAACCTCCTTCTGCAAGTACGCCTGCGCCAGGTCTATCTTGGTGAAGTGTTTCCCGCCAGACAACGAAGCAAAAATATCCTCAATCCGCGGAAGCGGATACTGCACCGTGTGAAGCACCGGATTAACGGTGATCTTGAAATCTCCACAGATGCGAACCTTCCCTGGTTCTCCTGGCTTGTTGCTCGAAGGACGTTTCATAACGGGAACAATGGGCGTAGCCCACTCACTCCAATCTACCTTAGACAGTACACCTGAACGTTCTAGCGCTTCCAGTTCCGCTTCTGCAGTAGGTCGTATTGCATAGGGTACCGGCCTGGCTTTGAAAAATTTTGGTTGTGCATGTTCATCAATCTTGATGTTTGCCGTAATTCCTTTCAGTGTTCCCAGTCCTTGCTGGAACACCTCTTTAGCATCATCCAATATTTTGGACAATCGTTTAGGTTTGACATCTGTTTCCCCGGAATCTACCGTTAGTGCTTTTAAGGAGTGCCAGTCCATATTCATTTTCCTAATCCACTCCCGTCCCAGTAGTGGTGGACCTCCTTCAGGTAGCACATATAAGTCCATTACTTGGCTTTCTTCGCCCTTGTGGACCACTTTTACCTCTATCTTTCCGATGGGGTACACTCTTTGCCCCGTGTATGTTTTCAATATAATCTCCGTATCCCGTAGGTGAATATGTTGGAATAACCTTTTGTAATCTTTCTTATTCATGACCATCAATGCCGATCCTGCAAAAGGACATAGTGACCACTTTCTCAAGCGTCAGCTCATTCTCCTCGAGCAGTCGCTTTTGTGTATCTTCTTTTAATAATCCACACACAAATTTATCTCTTAGCGCGTCTGTCAGTCCCATTCCAAACTGACAGTACTTTGCCAGCTTACGCAATTCCATTAAATATTCAGCATTGCTTTCATCCTTCAGCTGCCTTCTGCTGTAAAATTTAAATCGTTCCGCTAGCATCAGCGGCGTGGGGTTTAGATGATTTTTCAGGACAGTAACAATCTCCTCGAACGTCTTATCCGTTGGTTCATCTGGTGATAAAAGGTGTTTCAATTGCCCGTATGTCTTCGCACCCATTAAGTTCAATAACGTTAGTGCTTTCTCTGCATCTGGGATTTTATTTGCTTTACAATAATTTTGTATGCGTTCTACATACATGGCCCAATCTTCGATGTCGCCATCAAAGGTATCAATGTTCCCATGTTTAGGCATCGTTGCAATTTATTTTATCCCAAGATGGCGGCTTCCCGCTCTTGTCTTCGTCCTCCGCCTACAAAATGGCGGTTTTCCCCGCGCTTGGCGGTCTTCACCCACTGGCTGCAATGGCGTTTGGCGTGCCGCTGCTGCTCCCCTTTCCCAGCGGTTAGTAACTCCCCCGACGCTGCCTCCGCTTCACCGCGGCTCCCTCGGGCATTCGCGCTTCCCCGCTGTCGCGCCTCGCAGCCCTTCTTGCAGCCCGGTTATTAGCACCGGCTGCGTTCACCTTCACCGCGGCTCTCGCACCTTCAGTCGCCCCAGACGCTGCGCCTTTTTGGCCCGAAAGCGGCCCGGCCCTTATCACCAGCCGCGATCGATCTCACTGCCCTTATTCCTCCGTCTTCCTCCCCCCGTCTGTACAGCCAACGCGGCCGACTTTCTGCTCGCGTCGCTGACCAGCTTACCCACCACCGAGGTAGAAAGAAGATAGCTGACTGCCGCTGATGGAGGCTTCGAGTTCAGGATGTCTTCTGCACTCCGGGTTCTCGACGCCTGCCGCGCGACGTGTCTTCCAGCAGGGTGATGAGGGTGGATGCCTCTCTTCGACGCCCGTTCTGTGGACGAAGCCGCCGTGGATATAAACTGCCGCAGGGTAAGAATCGGACTCGTCGCCACTGTTAAGTCTGTGTGTTCCAGTTGTATTACGATTAATTACTGACACAGACTACAAGAATAAAGTTCAACAGGTCTTTACTAGTTGGAGGTCAGGACTATACTAAATACAATATCACTACACAGTACTTATATACCGGTGGTCACCACCGGTATTACGTATACAGCAGCCAGAGAAAGTAGTACATCTCTTAAGGTGGAACAGGCTTAAGTTCTCTTAAGGTGGAACAGGTTACATACACCACAAGCAGCACCTGAAACATATAGAGTTCTCTTTAAGATATTGTTTCTGATCTTCCAGGGACATCTCCCTGCAGCCTCTGCACTTCTTTAAAGGATGGGGCTTGTTGTGGATAGGGCATTGTTTGCTCATATCCTCAGGTTTCTTCTGAATCTTTGTGTGCTCAGTTGAGGACACTTGCATTCTGTGGACAGATATTGGTGTCTTTCCATGTCTGTCGAACTTGTCTCTTCTGGCAAGTGCTGGGTGGGAGGAGAAGAAGTTGAAGCTGGGGTCGTTCCTGGCTTTGGCTTCTTTACGGATGAATTTAATGAACGCAGAGAATGGTGGGAACGCCACGTTGTGCTTTAGCTTGAACTTTGATCCAAACGTTATCCACTTCTCCTGCAGGTTAAATGGAAGCTTCTCAATGATGGGACTTACCCCTCTGGCAGTGTCTAAGTACGATAGACCGGGTAGGTAGCCGTCCTGCTTTGCGGCTTCGAGTTCCGACAGCAGATCTCCAAGGTCGCAGAGCTTCTGGGGTTCCTTACTCGTCAACCTCGGAAAGTTCTCCAACCTGTCAAAGAGAGCCCTTTCAATGGCTTCGGGCGAGCCGTAGCTTTCTTCTAGCCTCACCCAAGCCTTCTTCAACCCCTCTGGCAGCTGCCCCACATTGGCTGCTTTTATCCTGCAGGCCTGTCCGGCGGACTCTGGGCCGAGCCATTTGATAAGGAGGCCGAGCTCCTCTCCTGCCGACAGGTCTAAGCCCAATATGGCATCGTGGAAGCAGGACTTCCAAGCCCGATAATTCTCCGGCCTGTCATCAAACTTGATTAACCCCAAAGTCACTAGCTGGGTGCGTGCAAGGTATTTGGCGAGGTCGTAGGTGCTGGGACCTGTGCCAGGGTTGCCTTGGCTGGGGGCTCTGTTGGGGGTCTCAAGGAACCGAGAGGGGATTTGCCTCTGACTTTCTCTATTCGGCGTCCTATTCCTTTGCACCGTGTCTTCCGTTCTGCTGGCGGAGACTCTGCGGCTTGAGGCACGCCGTCTGCTTTGACCTTGGTTGGCAACTTGTGGCATGTTATACGAAGTGTTTGCGTCTGTAGAGATGTGCGGGCCTCCATCCCTTTCTCCTGTAAACTGTATGTCAGCATGGTCGCTCACGTAATCTATGGTGCGCTGTCGTGGACTCTGCCACAGAACGGGAATTAAA
Source organism: Somniosus microcephalus (assembly GCF_052327205.1). NCBI lineage: Eukaryota > Metazoa > Chordata > Chondrichthyes > Squaliformes > Somniosidae > Somniosus > Somniosus microcephalus. The sequence goes on from NC_140993.1 coordinate 11,273,924, forward strand.
GGTTTGTAAGCTGTCTCGGGATCAGCTCCCTCCAAAATTGCCTCGAATACTTGTGTCTCGGCTAATGCAACATCTATCTCTTTTTGTTGCTGCAGAACCTCTAATGTGGCTTGGAGACGGGCCTGTTCAACCTGGCGTTCCACTTGGTGATGGGCCTGTTCTGCTTGGGATTCAGCTTGGAGTCGGGCCTGTTCTGCTTGGTGTTCAGCTTGGAGATGTGCCTGTCTTACTTTTATTTCTATTTCACTGTCCGTATGCGCAGCCCTGGCTTGAGCTGCTATTAGTTTAGCCCGTGCTTTGGCGATGGCTATGCTTACTCTAGAACCACCCGATGACTGTGAACCAACTTGCGATCTGTAGTAACCGGTGCTTATAGACCGATTGTCACGTTCTGCAGTTTCGTCTGCCTATTTAAGGTCTTCTACTTGCTGCAAAGCATTTTCGTTATTATCTTCTGACATGTTGATGTGAGGTAGATGTGCTCTACGAGGTTAAGGCTGGGTTCCTCCTGCTCCGCTCTTCACAGCTAGCCGTATTGCTATCTTTTCACTGATATCTTTTCACTGATATCTTTTCACTGTACTGGCCGTGCTAGATGTGCTCCTATCTAGCTATCCAGCAAGTTAAACACTCATTCAAAAATAATTCTTCTGAAGCGGTTGCTGTTTTGAAGCTTTTACTTGAACAAATTTGTGAAACTGTAAACAAAGACAAAGTATGTTTTGTACATAAACTGGGTACTATACATTCGATATTACATAAGATATAAACATATTTACAACAGTAGAATGGACTAATTGTATAACTAACTAACATTTGAACTAACTTCTGTAACTATTAAATATTAACCTTTTATAAACATAGTATTATCAAAATATTACTCTGACAACATTGCTATTATGCTAAGAACCAAAGATACTCACAGATATTGCGCCTGGCCTAACATATGAAATCAGATTACACTGGATTGTAAATGGAACCTCTCATAGCAGATTCTCCATTACTCAAGTCAGGTTCTTCCTGGCAAAACTGCTTCCTGGGGTCAACAGGAAGAAAGGAACAAAGGTCAAATGACCTCACACAGGAAGAAAGGAACAGATGACCTTTCCAGCATACAAACTGTTAACACAATAACTGCCACCAGAGGGTGCTATTGCATGTAAAAATGTCCAGAATGTCACATAATGTCCATCGGTCCAGAACAACTGGCATGGGTGGAAGATTGGCTATCTAACAGAAAACAGAGTTGGGATAAATAGTTCATTCTCGGGTTGGCAATCAGTAACTAGTGGTGTTCCGCAGGGGTCAGTGCTGGGACCCCAACTCTTTACAATCTATATTAACGATTTGGAGGAGGGGACCAAGTGCAATGTATCCAAGTTTGCCGACGATACAAAGATGGGAGGGAAAGTAGTGAGTGAGGAGGACATAAAAAACCTGCAAAAGGACATAGACAGGCTAAGTGAGTGGGCAGAAATTTGGCAGATGGAATATAATGTTGGAAAGTGTGAGGTTATGCACTTTGGCAGAAAAAATCAAAGAGCAAGTTATTATCTAAATGGAGAGAAACTGCAAAGTGCTACAGTACAAAGGGATCTGGGGGTCCTGGTGCATGAAACACAGAAGGTTAGTACGCAGGTACAGCAGGTGATCAGGAAGGCCAATGGAATCTTGGCTTTTATTGCAAGGGGGATGGAGTATAAAAGCAGGGAAGTCTTGCTTCAGTTATACAGGGTACTGGTGAGGCCACACCTGGAATACTGCGTACAGTTTTGGTTTCCATATTTAAGAAAAGATATACTTGCTCTCGAGGTATGGCCTACTCCTGCTCCTACTTCTTATGTTCTTATGTTCTTATTATCACAGTTGCATTCACGGGAAAGTCTTTGTCAGCTGCAACTAACGTGAAAATCACACCTTCACTCCCAACACACGAGTCCTCATGTGGCAACCTGGACAAAGCATCTGTGATTGTGTTCTGCTTTGAAGTGTGATATTCAATCGTGTAGTCATATTGTGACAGCAACACCGCCCAATGTTGCATTCTTGATGCAGCCATTGCAGGGATGGCACATTTGGGCCCCAATATTGCTAGGAGTGGTTTGTGATTGGTTATCAGGGTAACCTTTCTGCCGATCAGGAACTGTTGGAATTTCTTGATTCCAAACACTATGGCGAGTGCTTCCTTTTCAATTTGCACCTAGTTTCTTTCGCTCTTTGTGAGGGTTTGCGATGCGAACGCGATTGGTTTCGCTTGGCCATCATCCATTACGTGGCTTATGATAGCTCCCACACCATCGCTGGAAGCATCACACGCTAACTTAAGCTCACGCTCTGTGTCATCGTGCACAAATAGAGCATCACTAGAGAGACTTCTCTTACAAGCGACGTAAGCTTCCTGTTGTGCTTTAGCCCACTTCCACTGGACATCCTTCTTGAGGAGCTCGTGCAATGGAGCTAACATGGTCGCTAACTCAGGTAAGAAACGTGCGTAGTACTGGACCATTCCAAGGAAAGATCTTTACTCAGACACGTTCTGTGGCTTTGGAGCATTGATGACAGCATCAACCTTTTCCCTCACTGGTTGCAAATCATTTGCATCAACTTTCAGACCAAGGTACACAACTTCAGGCTGCACAAAAGCACATTTGCTCCTTTTCAATTTGATGTTGTGAGCATTCAACCTTTGAAGCACTAAATCCAACTCTTCTAGATTTTCTTCCTCGCTGCTTGTTGTGATCAGCACATCGTCTTGCTTGCATAAGCTATTTGGAACTCCTTGCAAATTCTTATCCATCATAACCTGGAAGATTTTGGGGGAGGACTTTACACTCTACGGCAGCTTGGTGTATGAGTCCAGTCCCTTGCGTGTGTTGATGGTGAAATACTGTTGACTCTTTGTCAACATTCAGCTGAGTGTAAGCGTGCGACAGGTCAAGCTTGGAGAAAACCTTTGACCCAGAGAGTGCTACATACAAATCTTGTGATGTAGGTAACGGGTACTGCTCATCATCAACTGCTTGGCTGATAGTAACTTTGTAGTCACCGCTCAAGCGAACAGTTTTGTCTGCTTTGGGCACTACCACGATCGGGGTAGCCCATTCACTTTTGTCAGTTTTTACTAGCACGCGGTTCTCTCTGAGCTTCGCTAGCTCTTCCTCCACCTGATTTTTCAACGCATAGGGGACCAGCCTTGCCTTACAATAGACAGGCTTCACGTTGGACTTGATGTGGATATGTGCGTCATACCCAGTGATGCCCTCATAACTGTCTGTGAACATGCTGTCGTACTTGTTCAGCATTGTGTCGAGTCGCTTCTTTGAAGCACTTACACTGAAGATGTTTTTCCGGTCTAGTTTTAACTTTCTCAACCAGTCTTTGCCCATGAGGGTTGGCCTGTTGTTGTAGCTCACTACAGTAATAGGCAGCTTTACTGACTGGCCAATGTGTTGAACTGCACATTCCATTTTTCCACATGTCTCTAGGATTTCTCCGGAGTAGGTTTTTAACTCTACGGTACTCTTTGTAAGTGGTATTTGATTAAACTTACTCTCCTATGTGTCCTTACTCATGATAGAGCAGTCCGCTGCCATGTCAATATACATATCAACATTGATCAAAAGTTTTGTACACAGATTTAAGGTGATTGGCAAAAGAACCAAAGGCGATATAAGAAAAAACTTTTTTACGCAGCGAGTGGTTAGGATCTGGAATGCACTGCCTGAGAGGGTGGTGGAGGCAGATTCAATCGTGGCTTTCAAAAGGGAATTGGATAAGTACCTGAAGGAAAAGATTTTGCAGGGCTACGGGAAAAGGGAGAGGGAACGGGACGGGACTAGCTGAAGTGCTCTTGCAGAGGCCTGGTGCGGGCTCGATGGGCCAAATGGCCTCCTTCTGTGCTGTGACCATTCTATGATTCTATTAGTCTTTCTCACGACTGCTAGCATTGCCGCAGGTGTCATAGATACTGTAGGTGCCTAGTTCTTCAACATCAGGCGTGTCCACTTCAATATTGTGGACTCCTCCCTTTTGTTGTCACTGCTTTGCTTTACCACTAGAATGGTTCTTACTTCCTGCTTTAGTTCTAGCTCTGCAAGCTGTTGAAATATGGCCTGGCTTCTGGCAGTGAAAACACTTCGCATTTCTGTATTGGCTGGACGGTGGTGAGTGATTTCCATTGCAGCGATAACAATTCACTGAGCTGCTCTCACCGACATGCTGTTGACTCGGTCTCACAGCTTTAGGTTTGTTGGTGGCTTTGTGACTGTAGACCTCAGCTGCACGAGCCACTTGAGTTGGACAGAGCTCCCTCGCATTCTTAGACGCCATCTCCATAGATAGGGCAATTTTGCATGCTATGCCATCCCCCTTTCAAACAGGTATACCAATTTGGATACTGTTGAGGGGGATGACTCACCAGAGGAAGGCAGCAGCAGCCAACTTCCTGGCACCGGGGGTGTTGCTGCTGCTCAGGAAGGGAGGAAAAAGAGTGGGAGAGCAATAGTGGTAGGGGATTCTATCGTAAGGGGAACAGATAGACGGTTCTGTGGCCGTAGACGTGACTCCAGGATGGTTTGTTGCCTCCCTGGTGCCAGGGTCAAGGATGTCACTGAATGGCTGCAGGGCATTCTGAAGGGGGAGGGTGAACAGGCAGAGGTCGTGGTTCACATTGGGACCAACGGCATAGGTAGGAAGAGGGATGAGGTCCTGCAGCAAGAATTTAGGGAGCTAGGTAGCAGATTAAAGAGCAGGACCTCAAAGGTTGTAATCTCTGGATTACTCCCGGTGCCACGTGCTAGTGAGTATAGGAATAGGAGGATAGAGCAGATGAATGCGTGGCTAAAGAGTTGGTGCAGGAGGGAGGGCTTTAGTTTCCTGGATCACTGGGCCTGCTTCTGGGAAAGGTGGGACTTGTACAAGTCGGACGGGTTGCACCTGAACCAGAGCGGGATAAATATCCTTGCGGGGAGGTTTGCTAGCACTGTTCGGGGGGGTTTAAACTAAAATGGCAGGGGGTTGGGAACCTGAGCAGGGAGACAGAGGAACGGAAAACAGGGATAAAAGCAAAAGATAGGAAGGAGAAAAACAAAAGTGGCAGTCAGAGAAATCAACGGTTTAAATCAAACGTGGCCACAGTAAATAATAATTCTAATAGGTCTAAGAGCGTTAAAAAACAAGCCTGAAGGCTTTGTGTCTTAATGCGAGGAGCATTTGTAATAGGTGGATGAATTGGCTGCGCAAATAGAGGTAAACGAATACGATTTGGTTGGGATTACAGAAACGTGGCTCAAGGATGGCCAAGACTGGGAACTCAACATCCAGGGGTATTCGATATTCAGGAAAGATAGGCAAAAAGGAAAGGGAGGTGGGGTAGCATTACTGGTTAAAGAAGGGATTAATACAATTGTAATGAAGGATATTAGCTCTGATGGTGTGGAATCTGTATGGGTAGAATTGAGAAATACTAAGGGGAAAAAAACATTAGTGGGAGTGGTATATAGACCTCCAAACAGTAAGGTGGAGGTTGGGGATGGCATTAAAAGGGAAATTAAAGAAGCGTGCAATAAGGGCACAGCAGTCATCATGGGTGACTTTAATCTACATATAGATTGGGCCAACCAAATTAGTAACAATACTGTGGAGGAGGAATTCCTGGAGTGTTTACGGGATGGTTTCCTGGACCAACATGTCAAGGAACCAACCAGAGATCAGGCCATCTTAGACTGGGTATTATGCAACGAGAAAGGATTAATTAGCAATCTTGTTGTACGAGGCCCCTTGGGTCGGAGCGATCATAATATGATTGAATTCTTCATTAAGATGGAGAATGAAGTAGTTGACTCAGAGACAAGGGTCCTCAATTTAAATAAAGGAAACTACGATGGTCTGAGGAGCGAGTTGGGTAGGATTGAGCGGGGAATGGCGCTCAAAGGGTTGATGGTGGATAGGCAATGGCAAACATTCAAAGACTGAATGGATGAGCTACAGAATTTGTTCATCCCAGTTTGGCGTAAAAATAAAACAAAGAAGGTGACTCAACTGTGGCTAACAAGGGAAATTAGGGATAGCATAAGATCCAAGGAGAGGACATATAAATTGGCTAGATAAAGCAATAATCCTGAGGATTGGGAGCAGTTTAGGAGTCAACAAAGGAGGACAAAGGGATTAATTAAGAAAGGGAAAATAGAATATGAGAGTAAGCTAGCATGGAACATAAAAACTGACTGTAAAAGCTTTTATAGATATGTGAAGAGAAAAAGATTAGTGAAGTCAAGCGTAGGTCCCTTACAGTCAGAATCAGGGGAATTTATAATGGGAAACAAGGAAATGGCAGACCAACTAAATGCATACTTTGGTTCTGTCTTCACAAAGGAGGACACAAATAACCTCCCAGAGATGCCGGGGAACATAGGGTCTGATGAAAGCGAGGAACTGAAAGAAATCAGTATTTGTAGGAAAATGGTGTTAGGAAAATTGATGGGACTGAAGGCCGATAAACCCCCAGGGCCTGATGGTCTACATCCCAGGGTACTTAAGGAAGTGGCCCTAGAGATAGTAGATGCATTACTGATCATCTTCCAGAACTCGATAGACTCTGGAACGGTACCCATGGATTGGAGGGTAGCTAATGTTACCCCACTATTCAAAAAAGGTGGTAGAGAAAAAGCGGGGAATTATAGACCGGTAAGCCTGACATCGGTAGTGGGGAAAATGCTAGAGTCTATTATAAAAGATGTAATAGCAGAGCACTTGGAAAGCAGTGACAGGATCGGACAAAGTCAACATGGATTTACAAAAGGTAAATCATGCTTGACTAATCTACTGGAATTTTTTGAGGATGTAACTGGTAAAATAGATAAGGGAGAACCAGTGGATGTGGTGTATTTGGACTTTCAGAAGGCTTTCGATAAGGTCCCACACAAGAGATTAGCGTGCAAAATTAAGGCACATGGGATTGGGGGCAAGGTATTGACTTGGATAGAGAACTGGTTGGCGGACAGAAAGCAAAGAGTTGGAATAAACGGGTCGTTTTCCGAGTGACAGGCAGTGACTAGTGGGGTACCGCAAGGATCGGTCCTAGGACCCCAGCTGTTCACAATATATATTAATGATCTGGACGAGGGAATTGGATGTAATATCTCCAGATTTGCAGACGACACAAAGCTGGGCGGGAGGGTAAGCTGCGAGGAGGATGTCGTGAAACTCCAGTACGATTTGGACAGGTTGGGTGATTGGGCAGAAACATGGCAAATGCACTATAATGTGGATAAATGTGAGGTGATCCACTTTGGTGGCAAAAACAGGAAGGCAGATTATTATTTGAATGGCAATAGATTGGGAGAAGGGGAAGTGCAAAGAGACCTGGGTGTCCTTGTGCACCAGTCGCTGAAGGTAAGCATGTAGGTGCAGCAGGCGGTTAAGAAGGCAAATGGTATGTTGGCCTTCGTAGCAAGAGGGTTCGAGTACAAGAACAAGGATGTCTTGTTACAGTTGTACAGGGCCTTGGTGAGACCGCACCTTGAGTATTGTGTGCAGTTTTGGTCACCTTACCTGAGGAAGGACGTTCTTGCCATGGAGGGAGTGCAGCGAAGATTCACCAGGCTGATACCTGGGATGGCAGGAATGACGTATGAGGAGAGATTGTGTCGATTGGGCTTATACTCACTGGAGTTTAGAAGATTGAGAGGGGATCTCATCGAAACCTATAAAATTCTGTCAGGTCTGGACAGGCTAGATGCAGGAAGGATGTTTCTGATGGCTGGGGAGTCCAGAACCAGGGGTCATAGTCTAAGGATAAGGGGTAAGCCATTTAGGACTGAAATGAGGAGGAATTTCTTCACCCAGAGAGTGGTGAACCTGTGGAATTCTCTGCCACAGAGGGCGGTGGAGGCTAGTTCATTAAATATATTCAAGAAAGAGTTGGATATATTTCTTGAGGCTAAAGGGATCAAGGGATATGGGGAAAAGGCAGGGACAGGGTACTGAATTTGGATGATCAGCCATGATCTCATTGAATGGTGGAGCAGGCTCGAGGGGCCGAATGGCCTACTCCTGCTCCTATCTTCTATGTTTCTATGTTAGGTTCGGAGTGTTCAGTAACTTGGGCTGTGTGCGCTCATCCACCAGTCCACACATATACTTATCTCGCAACGCACGTTCCGTGGACATCTGGCCCGATCTCAGTTAGAAAAATTGCTTTTTTCCATTCACGAATTACTTTATTTTGAGCGCAAACATTCTCATCTGCACCTTCGGTCTCAATAATGATATTGGCCCTAAAAAAACATCTCCATCCACTCAGTGTAAGAACTGAATGGTTTGTGAGCTCGGTTATACAGGCCGAGGCTTCCGATGAATCCCGTAGGCGTGGCCATGATTGTCACGATCCCATCGAACAGTGACTCAGCACGCTCCCTGTGCACCTGTGAGAATCAGTGCCGCTGTTACTGTTTATACAAACACACGAAGGTGAAGCACAGAGGATTCTGGATCAGCATTAACGGTAAAACATCTCAAAAATTCAGTTTAGGTGTCACAAATTCACCTTAAACTTGTCCACTCGAAGGTTGGACACTGTGTCCTTCCATGATCCCTAAAAATGACTTTGGGATCCCATCCTCGTCACCAAAATGTAATATACTTGGGTAGAACAAATGAAGGACAGAGACACGATGAGTTGCTCGTCCACGTGCTTGCTTTATTAGGCCAGAGCGAACTGAGCATGATCTTACCAAACCATGTGACAAACCAAGTGATAATACAATTACAGAACGGTCAATCCTCTCAGCCCCAGGACATCACTGCAGGAGTTCCTCAGGGCAGTGTCCTAGGCCCAACCATCTTCAGCTGCTTCATCAATGACCTTCCCTCCAACATAAGGTCAGAATAGGGATGTTCGCTGATGATTTCACAGTGTTCAGTGCCATTCGCAATTGCTCAGATAATGAAGCAGTCCATGCCCGCATGCAGCAAGACCTGAATGACGTTCAGGCTTGGGCTGAAAAGTGGCAGGTAACATTCGCGCCACAGAAGTGCCAGGCAACGACTATCTCCAACAAGCGAGAGTCTAACCACCGCCCCTTGAAATTCAACGGCATTACCATCACCGAATCCCCCACCATCAACATCCTGGGGGTCACCATTGACCAGAAACTTAACTGGACCAGCCACATAAATACTGTGGCAACAAGAGCAGGTCAGAGGCTGGGTATTCTGTGGCGAGTGTCTCACCTCCTGACTCCCCAAAGCCTTTCTACCATCTACAAGGCACAAGTAAGGAGTGTGATGGAATACCCTCCACTTGCCTGGATGAGTGCAGCTCCAACAACACCGAAGAAGCTCGACACTATCCAGGAGAAAGCAGCCCGCTTGATTGGCACCCCATCCACCACCTTAAACATTCACTCCCTCCACCACCGGCGCACCGTGGCTGCAGTGTGTACCATCTACAAGATGCACTGCAACAACTCGCCAAGGCTTCTTCAGCAGCACCTTCCAAACCTGCGACCTCTTCCACCTAGAAGGACAAGGGCAGCAGGCACATGGGAACACCACCACCTCCAAGTTCCCCTCCAAGTCACACACCATCCTGACTTGGAAATATATCGGCCGATCCTTCATCGTCGCTGGGTCAAAATCCTGGAACTCCCTCCCTAACAGCACTGTGGGAGTACCCTCACCACACGGACTGCAGCGGTTCAAGAAGGCGGCTCACCACCACCTTCTCAAGGGGCAATTAAGGATGGGCAATAAATGCCGGCCTTGCCAGCGACGCCCACATCATGTGAATGAATAAAATAAAAGTCCCACAACCCAGATTTCTCCCTATAACCCAGCAAATTAGTCCTCTTCAAGTACATGTCCATTTGCCTTTTGAAAGTTCCTATGGAATCTGCTTCCACCGCCCTTTCAGGCAGTGCGTTCCAGATCTTAACAACCCTCTGTGTGAAGAAATTTCTCCTCATTTCCGATCTTGTTCTTTTGCAAATTATTTAAAATATATTACCTCTGGTTACTGACCCCTCCATAGTTGACCTAAGCAACCCCAGGCTAGAATCATAGAATCATAGAAATTTATGGCACAGAGGGAGGCCATTTGGCCCATCGTGTCTGTGCCGGCCGACAAAGAGCTCTCCAGCCTAATCCCACTGTCCAGCTCTTGGTCCGTAGCCCTGTAGGTTACGGCACTTCAAGTGCATATCCAAGTACTTTTTAAATGCAATGCGGGTCTCTGCCTCTCCCACCCTTTCAGGCAGTGAGTTCCAGACCCCCACCACCCTCTGGGTGAAAAAAGTTCTCCTCAACTCCCCTCTAATCCTTCCACCAATTACTTTAAATCTCTGCCCCCTGGATATTGACCTCTCTGCTAAGGGAAATAGGTCCTTCCTATCCACTCTACCTCATAATTTTTTACACCTCAATTAAGTCTCTCCTCAGCCTCCTCTGTCCCAAAGAAAACAACCCCAGCCTATCCAGTCTTTCCTCAGAGCTAAAATTCTGCAGTCCTGGCAACATTCTGGTAAATCTCCTCTGTACCCTCTCTAGTGCAATCACATCTTTCCTGTAATGTGGTGACCAGAACTGCACGCAGTATTCTAGCTGTGGCCTAACTAGTGTTTTATACAGTTCAAGCATAACCTCCTGCTCTTATATTCTATGGCTCGGTAAAGGAAAGTATCCCGTAATGTTCTTAACCACCTTATCTACCTGGCCAGCTACCTTCAGGGATCTGTGGACATGCACTCCAAGGTCCCTTTGTTCCTCTACACTACTCAGTGTCCTACCATTTATTGTGTATTCCCTTGCCTTGTTAGCCCTCCTCAAATGCATTACCTCACACTTCTCCGGATTGAATTCCATTTGCCACTGTTCTGCCCACCTGACCAGTCCATTGAGATCTTCCTGCAGTCTGCAGCTTTCTTCCTCACTATCAACCACACGGCCAATTTTTGTATCATCTGCAAACTTCTTAATCATGCCCCCCTACATTCAAGTCTAAATCATTGATGAAAACCACAAAAAGCAAGGGGAGCGTACTGAGCCCTGCGGAACCCCACTGGAAACAACCTCCCTGTCACAACAGCGATGGAGAGAAAGAAAAACAGCATCAGCCAGGGTTCCCATTTCTGATCGGCCCCTGTTGGAAAACATATGTGGTTGGATGTCTTTTACCGCTGCACAATAGAGAGCATCCTGACAAACTGTATCACAGTGTGGTATGGCAGCTGTAGCTCCTATGACCGGAAAGCCCTGCAGCGGGTAGTCAAAACTGCCCAACGCATTACCGGCACCCGGCTACCGACCATAGAGCACATCTACCAGAAACGCTGTTTACGGAGGTCACTGAGCATCATCAAAGACCCTACCCACCCCAGCCACAGTCTGTTCGCCCTCCTGCCATCTGGGAGACGCTACAGATGCATTCGCACCCGAACGACCAGATTTAGGAACAGCTTCTTTCCCAGGGCTGTCATCCTACTGAACTCCACAAATAAACTCTAAAGCCTGCACATCTGCCAATGCGCTTTATTATGTTTGTGTTTATGTTTATGTATTACAAGCCAAATGAATGTTGAATGTTAAATGTCTTAATCTAAATGTACACTCTCGGGAGCCGCAAGCCTACATTTCGTTGTACTGTACTTGTGCACTAACAATGACAATAAAGTTGATTATGATTATTATTATTATTATTATTATGAGGAGGGAATCAGATTTACTTGTCAGGTCAGGTAGGCTGCCCAACACTCGCTATCCTGACTCACAGCTGCAGAATGTCCCCTCAGACAATTCGCAGCACTAGAGAGGTGCCTCAATGTGATATAGCAGCCTCGGGACAGAGAAGACTGAAAATAAGCAATAAAACAAAATGGAATTTAATACTTTCGCATAGAAAGAACGTGCATTTCTATAGCGCCTTTATGTCATCCCAAAGTGATTTACAGCCAATGAAGTCATAGAATCCTAGAATAGCACAGCACAGAAAGAGGCCAGTCAGCCCATCGAGTCTGCGCCGGCTCTTTCGAAGAGCAACCCAGTTAGTCCCAATCCCCCGCTCTCTCCCCGTACCCCTGCAATTTTTTCTGCTTCAAGTATTTATCCAATTCCCTTTTGAAGGCTACTATTTGTAGTGTCCGTGTGTAGATAAAGACACTGAAGACAGGAGTTGGTTCATAGGTATTTACTAAGCAAGTCTGGGGGGGGTTCTAAAGGATATACACAATACACAGGCTTATATAGCCCAAGTGGCAATTACCGGCATTACGCACACCTGGGGCTCTTAAAGGCACATACACCACAATTCCTCCCCTTCTAGCTAACTAGTACATCATATTTTAAGTAATTATTAATTACATGTTATATGCAAAATAATATACATTGCTGTATTAATTAATTATAAGTTAGTCTCTCAGGAGGCTTCCTGACTCGGTCCGGATAACGCCTCGGGGGTGCAGTAGTTTCTGGTGGTGTAGTAGGTTCTTCTGGCAAGGCTGATTCGGCTTGAAGGCCAGTGTCGGGTTCATCGGGTTCCAGTATCACCGGATCGGAGGTAGATATGGGTATCTCTACTTCATCGTTAGATGTATAGCGTGGTGGTGTAGGTTGTCCCTTTTCGGATGACTTGATGATTTGGTCAGCATGGCGCCTTATCATGCTTTCTCCGATGTCCACGGTATACATCAGTGGTCCTAGTCGTGTGCAGATAGTTCCAGGCTGCCATTTCGCGGTACGGTAGTCCCGGGCCAAAACCGGTTGGCCTATCTGGAAGGCCCTAGTTGGCCTTTCATTCATGCCCTGAAACTGCCGGTTCTCCACGTCCCTTCGGATGTTGGGCTTGACCAAATCCAGCCGGCATCTTAGGTTTCTATTGTAGAACATCATGGCGGGAGTTTGGTTTGTAACCATATGTGTTGCATTCCTATATGCAAATAAGAAGTTATCCACCTTGTGCTGAAGTTTTATGTCTTCATTACCCATGGCCTTTATAGCCTTCTTAAAGGTCTGGACAAACCTTTCAGCCAATCCATTGGTGGCGGGATGGTATGGGGCGGACGTGTAGTGCTTTACCCCATTGTTCTTTAAGAACTTTCTGAATTCTTCGGACACAAATTGCGGTCCATTATCAGAACATATCTGTTCCGGCAGCCCATTCCTGGCAAATATGGTCCTTAATACTGTGATGGTTTTTTCCGTGGTGGTGGAGGACATCTTTATTACCTCCGGCCACTTGGAGTGTGCATCAACTGCGATTAAGAACATTGAATCCATAAATGGACCAGCAAAGTCGATGTGCACCCTTTGCCAGGGAGATGAGGGCCACTCCCATGGATGTAGAGGGGCCTGTGGCAGAGCATTTTGGACCTTCTGGCATCCTAGGCAGCTCTTGGTCATGTCTTCGATGTCTCCATCGATACCTGGCCACCATACAAACGCCCTAGCTAGGTTCTTCATTTTCACTCCACCCAGATGCCCCTCGTGAAGCTCCTTTAGCACTTTATCCTAGAGTTTGGGTGGAATCACCACTCTGGATCCACACATCAAGGTTCCTTGGCACACTGACAGCTGTTCTCTTCTTTGTGAGAATGCTGGCAACAGTGGTTCGTCATGTGCTGGCCATCCCTTCATTGTTAAATCGTAGACCCGTGAGAGAGTAGGGTCATTTCTGGTCTCCCTTTCAATGGCAGAATTTGTCACCGGTAGACATTCCACTATGGTAGAGTGGAATATCTCTACTGGGTCTACTGTAGGTGCCTCTTCTATCGTTGGCAACGGCAGGCGCGATAAACCGTCAGCATTCCCATGCTGTTTTGACCCTTTGTATTCAATGTTGTATTGGTGTGCCCCTAGAAAAAGGGACCACCTCTGTAGTCTTTGTGCCGTCATAATGGGGACACTTTTCTTAGGGTTGAATATGGAGATGAGGGGTTGATGGTCAGTCAGCAAGGTAAATTTTTGTCCGTGTAGGTAATGGTTGAATTTCTTCACTCCCCATACCAGGCTGAGTGCTTCCCTGTCTATCTGGGAATAGTTACGCTCAGCTGAGTTCAATGAGCGTGACGCAAAAGCTATCGGCCGTTCCGAGCCATCAGGGAATCTATGGGACAATACCGCTCCTATGCCGTAAGGGGATGCATCGCACGCCAGTCTGATTGGTAGTGATGGGTTGTAATGAGCCAAAACTTTCTCGGATGTGATTAAGTCTTTACATTTATGGAAGGCACGTTTACAGTCTTCGTTCCATTTCCAAATCACTCCTGTGTGTAGAAGATCATTAAGAGGGTGTAGAATAGTTGATAAGTTCGGTAAAAATTTATGATAGTAATTTATTAATCCCAGGAATGACCTCAATTGTGAAACATTTTCAGGTGCTGGGGCTTTTATAACTGCTTCAATTTTTTCAGGTGACTTATGCAACCCTTCCTTATTAATTATGTGGCCGCAATATGATATCTGATTTTGGAAAAATTCGCACTTGGGGCGATTTGCTCGTAGGCCCCGTTCTTTCAGCCTAGTGAGCACCTGCTCCAAATTGGCAAGGTGCTCGTTGTCGTTTTCTCCTGTTATAAGGATGTCGTCTAGGTAACACTGAGTCCCCGGAATCCCTTGCAGGACTTGCTCCATAGCTCTTTGCCAGATAGCTGGAGCTGATGCTACTCCAAAAACCAGTCGATTGTACTGGTACAAGTCTTTGTGTGTGTTTATTGTGAGATACTTTTTAGCAGTCTCCTCAACCTCCATCTGTAGATATGCCTGTGCCAAGTCAATTTTTGTGAAACGTTTTCCTCCAGATAGTGAGGCGAAAATATCTTCTATCCTCGGAAGAGGATACTGTACCGTGTGAAGGACCGGGTTTACAGTCACCTTAAAGTCCCCACAGATGCGAATTTTTCTCTGTTCCTCAGAGTTATTTTTCAATGCTTTTTTCATGACTGGAATGATGGGTGTTGCCCATTCGCTCCAATCTATTTTGGATAATACGCCTGCCTTTTCCAAATTCTCCAGCTCTGCCTCGACTGCCGGACGTATTGCGTATGGCACCGGTCTTGCCTTAAAAATTTTTGGAATTGCTGCATCTTCCACTTTTATTGAGGCGGTGATGCCTTTCAAGGTTCCTAGTTTCTCTTGAAACACTTCTTTGGCGTTGGCCAAGATGTCTTTTAATCGTTCAGGTATGATGTCATCATTGTTTTTTTCCTTACTGGTCACCGTCAGTGCCTGAATGGAGTGCCAGTCTAAACGTATCTTCCTTATCCATTCACGTCCCAACAACGGTGGACCACCATCTTGTAGAATGTATAAATACAACTTTTGTATTTCTTTGCCGTTGTATACCACAGGCACCTTTATTTTTCCTTTGGGGTATACTTTCTGCCCCGTATATGTTTTTAAGATAATGGATGTGTCTTTTAGAGGTATATGCGAAAATAGCCTCTCGTAATCTCGTCGATTTATTACGGTTAGAGCTGATCCTGTATCTAGCTCCATTTTAACTGGGGACCCTGCTATTATGAGGGTAACCCAAATGGTCTGGTAATCTTCATTGGCAATTACATTATGTAATTTGAGAGAGCTTAGTCTCTTGTTTCCGGAGTCGCTATCGCTCTTCTGGTCTTTGGAGCTACTGTCCGTCATCATTTGTACCTTTCTGTGCTTTTCCTTATTGATTCTTTTCCCGTTAGTGGATTTTTTATTTTCAGATCGGCATACACGTGGAATGTGTCCCATCTTTCCGCATCGCCTGCATGCTTTTTCTTTGAACCAACAATCCCTCTGGTCATGGTTGGATCTGCCGCAGCGATAACATCTCTCGAAACCCCGTGTCATTTCATGGGTGCCGAAGTCCTGTGGCCTTTGCTGTATCTTTGCCGCTCCTATTGCACTGAAAGCCTTGTCCAGTGTTAAATCTTTTCCAGAAGATATCTTTTTCTGTGTTTCTACACTTAGGGGATCGCAGATGAATTTGTCTTGCAGAGAATCTGCCAGTCCTGCCTCGAATTGGCAGTGTAGGGTATCAACAATCTCCTCAAAATTCTTGTCCATCGGTTCGGCTGGAGTGATTAAGTTGCATAACAGCTTGTATGTTTCTGCGCCCATTAGATCCAGAAGCACTGAAGCTTTTTTTTCATCTTCTATTCCATTTGCGGTGCAAAACACCTCCACTCTTTCTACATATGTGGTCCAATCCTCTATCTTGTTATCAAAAACATCAATATTGCCAAAGTTAGGCTCTGTTTCGTTATCAAAAGCATCAATATTGCCAGACTTAGGCATTTCAAAAAAGATATGGCGCTTCCCGCGCTTTTTTTTTTCTCTCTGTAGCAACGATATGGCGCTTCCTGCGCTTTCCCGCCGCTGCTACCGATAACAACGCTGTTTTACTGTGGTTTCCGTTTATTCGCTGTTGGAGACTCGTTCCCGACGGAGGTCTAAACGCTGACCTGCTTGCCGCGCCGGCCGTCTCCCGAGTGCACCCTCCCAGTCCGTTATTGCTTGCCTCCGATTTCGCTGCCTGTCTCAGCTGTAGAGCCCGCCGCTGGAGCCCCAGCCTGACGCCCAGGAAGGATTAGCGCAGTACCTGCCACCAGCTTGGCCAGCTGGTGAAACCACAGTTTCTATTACTTCCTTGAGTCTTCTGGACGCTGGAGGAATCGATGTCCTTGAGGTGCTGCCGAATTGCAGGTAAGTCCGTTTCCACTTCATCGCCACTGTAGTGTCCGTGTGTAGATAAAGACACTGCAGACAGGAGTTGGTTCATAGGTATTTACTAAGCAAGTCTGGGGGGGGGTTCTAAAGGATATACACAATACACAGGCTTATATAGCCCAAGTGGCAATTACCGGCATTATGCACACCTGGGGCTCTTAAAGGCACATACACCACAATTGCACTTAAAGGCACATACACCACACTATTGAATCTGTATCCACCTCCCGATCAGGCAGCGCATTCCAAATCCTAACCACTCGCTGCGTAAAAAAGGTTTTTGCCTCACGTCGCCTCTGGTTCATTTGCCAATCACCTTAAATCTGTGAAGTAATTGTTGAAGTGTGGTCACTGTTGTAATGTAGGAAACACGACAGCCAATTTGCGCACAGCAAGCTCCCACAAATAGCAATCAAATAATGACCAGATAATCTGTTTTTAGTGATGTTGATTGCGGGATAATAGAGTCATAGAGTTATACAGCACAGAAAGAGGCCCTTCGGCCCATCGCGTCCGCGCCGGCCATCAAGCCCTGTCTAATCTAATCCCATTTTCCAGCACTTGGTCCGTAGCCTTGTATGCTATGGCATTTCAAGTGCTCATCCAACTGCTTCTTGAATGTTGTGAGGGTTCCTGCCTCTACCACCCTTTCAGGCAGTGAGTTTCAGATTCCAACCACCCTCTGGGTAAAAAAGTTTTTCCTCAAGTCCCCTCTAAACCTCCTGCCCCTTATCTTGAAACTATGCCCCCTGGTTATTGACCCCTCTACTAAGGGAAAAAGTCCCTTTCTATCTACCCTATCTATGCCCCTCATAATTTTGTACACCTCAATCAGGTCCCCCCCTCAGCCTTCTCTGCTCCAAGGAAAACAACCCCAGCCTGTCCAGTCTCTCTTCATAGCTGAAGCGCTCCAGCCCAATCTCCTCTGCACCCTCTCCAAAGCAATTACATCCTTCCTATAGTGTGGCAACCAGAACTGCACACAGTATTCCAGCTATGGCCTAGCCAGCGTTTTGTACAGCTCCATCATAACTTCCCTGCTCTTATATTCTATGCCTCGGCTAATGAAGGCAAGTATCCCATATGCCTTTTTATCCACCTTATCCACCTGTTCTGCTGCCTTCAGGGATCTATGTACATGCACACCAAGGTCCCTCTGATCCTCTGTCCTTCCTAGGGTCTTACCATTCATTGTGTATTCCCTTGCCTTGTTAGTCCCTCCAAAATGCATCACCTCACACTTTTCAGGGTTAAATTCCATTTGCCACTGTTCCGCCCATCTGACCAACCCATCTACATCGTCCTGTAGCCTGGGGCTACCCTCCTCGCTATTTACCACCTGTTCTGCTGTCTTCAGGGATCTATGTACATATAAATATTGGACCCGGAGAGAACTCCCCTGCTCTTCTTTGAATAATACCATGGAATCTTTCACATCCACCTGGCAGACGGGGCCTCGGTTTAACATCTCATCCAAAGGACAGGCCCTCCGACAGTGCAACGCTCCCTCAGTACTGCCCCTCCAACAGTGCAGCGCTCCCTCAGTACTGCCCCTCCGACAGTGCGACGCTCCCTCAGTACTGACCCTCCGACAGTGCAGCGCTCCCTCAGTACTGCCCCTCCGACAGTGCGATGCTCCATCAGTACTGCCCCTCCGACAGTGCAGTGCTCCCTCAGTACTGCCCCTCCGACAGTGCAGCACTCCCTCAGTACTGCCCCTCCGACAGTGCAGCAATCCCTCAGTACTGCCCACACAACAGTGCAGCACTCCCTTAGTACTGCCCCTCCGACAGTGCGATGCTCCCTCAGTACTGCCCCTCCGACAGTGCAGCGCTCCCTCAGTACTGCCCCTCCGACAGTGCGGCGCTCCCTCAGTACTGCACCTCCGACAGTGCAGTGCTCCCACAGTACTGCACCTCCAACAGTGCAGCGCTCCCTCAGTTCTGCCCCTCCAACAGTGCAGCACTCCCTCAGTACTGCCCCTCCGACAGTGCAGCACTCCCTCAGCACTGCCCCTCCGACAGTGCAGCACTCCCTCAGCACTGCCCCTCTGACAGTGCAGTGCTCCCTCAGTACTGCCCCTCCGACAGTGCGACGCTCCCTCAGTACTGCCCCTCCAACAGTGCAGCGCTCCCTCAGTACTGCCCCTCCGACAGTGCGGCGCTCCCTCATTACTGCACCTCCGACAGTGCAGCACTCCGTCAGTACTGCCCCTCCGGCAGTGCGGTGCTCCCTCAGTACTGCCCCTCCGACAGTGCTGCGCTCCCTCAGTACTGCCCCTCCAACAGTGCGACGCTTCCTCAGTACTGCCCTTCCGACAGTGCGGCGCTCCCTCAGTACTGCCCCTCCGACAGTGCAGCGCTCCCTCAGTACTGCCCCTCCGACAGTGCGGCGCTCCCTCAGTACTGCCCCTCCGACAGTGTGGCGCTCCCTCAGTACTGCCCCTCCGACAGTGCAGCGCTCCCTCAGTACTGCCCCTCCGACAGTGCGGCGCTCCCTGAGTGTTGCCCCTCCGACAGTGCGGCGCTCCCTCAGTACTGCCCCTCCGACAGTGCGGCGCTCCCTCAGTACTGCCTCTCCGACAGTGCGGCGCTCCCTCAGTACTGCCCCTCCGACAGTGCGGCGCTCCCTCAGTACTGCCCCTCCGACAGTGCGGCGCTCCCTCAGTACTGCCCCTCCGACAGTGCGGCGCTCCCTCAGTACTGCCCCTCCGACAGTGCGGCGCTCCCTCAGTACTGCCTCTCCGACAGTGCGGCGCTCCCTCAGTACTGCCCCTCCGACAGTGCGGCGCTCCCTCAGTACTGCCCCTCCGACAGTGCAGCGCTCCCTCAGTATTGCCCCACGGACAGTGCGGCGCTCCCTCAGTACTGCCCCTCCGACAGTGCGGCGCTCCCTCAGTACTGCCCCTCCGACAGTGCGGCGCTCCCTCAGTACTGCCCCTCCGACAGTGCGGCGCTCCCTCAGTACTGCCCCTCCGACAGTGCGGCGCTCCCTCAGTACTGCCCCTCCGACAGTGCGGCGCTCCCTCAGTACTGCTCCTCCGACAGTGCGGCGCTCCCTCAGTACTGCCCCTCCGACAGCGCGGCGCTCCCTCAGTACTGCCCCTCCGACAGTGCAGCACTCCCTCAGTACTGCCCCTCCGACAGTGCGGCGCTCCCTCAGTACTGCCCCTCCGACAGTGCAGCACTCCCTCAGTACTGCCCCTCTGACAGTGCGGAGCTCCCTCAGTACTGTCAGTCTAGATTTCTTTTTGCGCTCGAGTTTCTGGAGTGGGGTTTGAACCCATGACCCCGAGGCGAGATTGCTCCACATTGAGCCATGGCTAACACCTCCTGCAATTCCTGATCTCCCCGTACCTGCCACCGCCACCCCCCATCACACAAAATAATCATCATGAAACAAAACGATCTCTGAGCAGGTCAATTTAATGGCTATTATTAATAAAGGAACAGTAATTACAAAAATCTATTCATCACAGTCAGTTAGGAATATCATGAATATCTCCCGAAAGGGCACAAAAATTATAATTTAATTTTGGAAGGTGAGTGGTTAAGATTCTGCTTTTTAATCAGAAAAAGTCTGGACTTTTATGACAAGTGCCTCGTTTAACTTTTATTGGTGGGGCCTGTTTTACATACAGAGTTTATTGCCTAACTGGGAAGTGCTGGTTCCAGAAAGAAAGTCCAGGTTCAGTCATAAAAGGGCATAGAGATTGGCAGGGAGTGGGGCTGGACAATCCGATCCAGTTAGATCGTGTTATTTACCACATACCAATGTTTCTTAACCTCTTACCTTCCAAAGATGCACAGCAGCAACTCGCCAAGGCTTCTTCGGCAGCACCTCCCAAGCCCACGACCTCTTCCACCTAGAAGGACAAGGGCAGCAGGCGCATGGGAACACCACCAGCTCCAAGTTCCCCTCCAAGTCACACACCATCCTGACTTGGAAATATATCGGCCGTTCCTTCATCGTCGCTGGGTCAAAATCCAAAAGTACTGTGGAAAGTCTTTGGGGAGTCAGGAGGTGAGACACTCGCCACAGAATACCCAGCCTCTGACCTGCTCTTGTTGACACAGTATTTATGTGGCTGGTCCAGTTAAGTTTCTGGTCACTGGTGACCCCCATGATGTTAATGGTGGGGGATTCTGCGATGGGAATGCCATTGAATGTCAAGGGGCAGTGTTTAGACTCTTGCTTGTTGGAGATAGTCATTGCCTGTCACTTGTGTGGCGCGAATGTTACCTGCCACTTATCAGCCCAAGCCTGAATGTCGTCCAGATGTTGTTGCATGCGGGCATGCACTGCTTCATTATCTGTGGAGTTGTGAATGGCATGGAACATTGTGCAGTCATCAGCGAACATCCCCATTTCTGACCTCATGTTGGACGGAAGTTCATTGATGAAGCAGCTGAAGATGGTTGGGCCTAGGACACTGCCCTGAGGAACTCCTGCAGCGATGTTCCGGGGCTGAGATGATTGACCTCCAACCACCACAACCATCTTCCTTTGTGCTAGGTATGACTCCAGCCAGTGGAGAGTTTATGCTCCCCTCGAGCCTCCTCCCGTCTTTCCTCATCTAAATCTATCAGCATAACCCTCTATTCCCTTTCTCCCTCATGTGTTTGTCCAGCTTCCCCTTAAATACATCTATACTATTCGCTTCAACCACTCCCTGTGGCAGCAAGTTCCACATTCTCACCACTCTCTGGGTAAAGAAGTTTCTCCTGAATTCCCCATTTGATTTCTTGGTGACTATCTTATATTGATGGCCTCTAGTTATGCTCTTCCCCACAAGTGGAAACACTCTCTCTGTATCCACTCTATCAAAACCTTTCATAATTTTAAAGACCTCTATTAGGTCACCCCTCAGCCTTCTCTTTTCAAGAGAAAAGAGACCCAGCCTGTTCATCCTTTCCTGATAGGTATCCCCTCGCATTTCTGGTATCATCATCCTTATAAATCTTATTTGCACCCTCTCCAGTGCCTCTGCAGTAGCCCTGCATAGCCATTACTGAGCTATTAACGTGGTATTTCCCACAATGTTGCATGATAATTTACTGCAACGAAAGATTAAGCCATCAATTTAAAACAGAGTTTCAGTAATTTAATTTAACAAGCTGGAAATGAAGGCCACGATCCCAAAGTGTAGTACTAGCTTTCTATTGCAGATAGTGGTACCTTTAGCAAAGACAAACAGGACAGGAAGATTTACAGAGCGGGAAGTTTGATTGACCATGAATGAGGTGCTGAGGAGGTATAAGAATATAAGAACATAAGAATTAGGAGCAGGAGTCGGCCATACGGCCCCTCAAGCCTGCTCCGCCATTCAATAAGATCATGGCTGATCATCGACCTCAGCTCCACTTTCCCACCCGATCTCCATATCCCTTGATTCCCTGAGAGTACAAAAATCTATCGATCTCTGTCTTGAATATACTCAACGACTGAGCCTCCACAGCCCTCGGGGGTAGAGAATTCCAAAGATTCACCACCCTCTGAGTGAAGAAATTTCTCCTGATCTCAGTCCTAAATCCCTTATCCTGAGACTGTGACCCCTGGTTCTAGGCTCTCCAGCCAGGGGAAACAGGACTTCATTTTGGAGACCACCATCAATTTTCAAATCCCTGCCTTTACAGAAGATCCTGCAGAGTGTGCAATCTTTCACAATATCACAACCTGGCAGGAAATCACTCACCTCCCCCTGCGCTCGCTGACCTACATTGGCTTCAGGTCCGGCGACGCCTCAATTTAAAAATTCTCATCCTTCTTTTCAAAGCCTTCCGTGGCCTCGCCTCCTCCCTATCTCCGTAACCATCCGAGATCTCTGCGCTCCTCCAATCCTGGCATTTTGCACATCCCCGATTTTCTTCGCTCCACCATTGGAGGCCGTGCCTTCAGCTGCCTGGGGCCTCAAGCTCCGGAATTCCCTCCCTAAACCTCTCCGCCTCTCTCTCCAGCTTCAAGACACTCCTTAAAACCGACCTCTTTGACCAAGCTTTTGGTCACCTGTCCTAATATCTCCTTATGTGGCTCAGTTCAGATTTTGTTCGATAATTGCACCTGTGAAGTGCCTCGGGGACGTTTTACTACGTTAAAGGCGCTGTATAAGTACAAGTTGTTGTTGTTTTTAGGCTCTCAGTAACAAACGGTTAGAATCCAAAAGTGTCATGTTGTAAATGCAGCATGTAAACAATCTTGTGTCACGCTGAAGGTATCTCAGGATGTAATATTCAATAAGATGAGAAACGGTCCAGAAATAGATTTAGCGGATGGAGAAAGCTATGATAGACCCTCTGCTGCATGCAGGTCAAATCATGGGTTCGTCAACAAATTCCATATTGTGGAATGTGTCCCTTTTCCACCTCTTCCAAACCAATCATTCCCCAAAGGATTGAACAGAGTCTAAAGAGATTCCTCTCCATGCTACCACTTGCAGTTCTATAGCATCTTTCACAAACCTCAGGACATCCCAAAGACTTTTACACCCAATGAAGTACTATTTTGAAGTGTAGTCACTGATGTAATGTTGGAAACATGGCAGTCAATTTACACACAGCAAGCTCCCACAAACAGCAATGTGATTATGACTTTTTTTTTTAGTGATGTAGACTGAGGGATAGACATCCTTGCTATCCTACTCTTCGAAATAGTGCCGTGGAATCTTTTACGATCGCCTGAGAGGGCAGGCAGAGTCTCTTTTTAACGTCTCATCTGAAAGACGGCACCTACTGACCGTGCAGCACTCTCTCAGTACCGCACTGGGAGTGTCAGCTTAGATATTTGGCCCAGAATTTCCGGTCGGAGGCTTCCCACGGGCGTAAGTCCCTGGCCTGCACAAACGAACCGCGCCGACCGTAATGCTCTGGGCCGGCGTAGAATTCCGTTGATGTGCCTCCTCAAACTGCCGGTGTGCAGGGCTTGCGTATCCCGGGGGCGCAGGCGGTTCGCAGCGACCCCTGGGATCACGTGGGCCCTGGGGAGCCAATCGGAGCAGGGAATCTCCATTCATAGATTTGACAGGAAGACCTGTCAAATCTATGAATAGAGATCACCCTCAAAATATAAGTAAAATTTCAAATAATTTTTTTTTTAAATCACATTTTTAAAATGACTATAAATTACATAAATTAACTATTTTAAACAAAAATTGTAAATTTTTGAAAAAAATAATTAAAGTTTTTAACGGGGCTAAAAATAAACTTACCTTTCTTTAAAGTATTTTAAAGTGATAAATCAGTGTTAAAAAATAATTATTTTACTGATTGACATGAATCAGTCATTCATGAAAGAAAGACTTATGAAATAATACTGAGTGGCCTGCGGGTGGCGCTGTCCAGGGAGAGTATAAATACTCGGGCACGGGCCCAGCTTGCGCAGGACATTCTTAACAGGAACTAGTGAAGGACACAACTAGACCTCCATGTTGTGAAACAGTTGATTAAAGCTTTGTTTAACGCTTAGACCAAGTGCCTAGTAGTTTTCTTACATCACTGATGTCACCTCTTACCTTGTTAAAAGCCGGTCCTGCGTCTACTTTCCCAGGCGCAGCTGCTATCGACTTACCCGGACTGCATCAGCCTCGAAAAAAACAGAAATTCCAGGCGTACGCGCTGCCTCTCCGGCGCAGGCGTTTGACCTGCGAACCCCTTTCTTCAGAGAATGGAAGTTCCTGTTTCCAGCGCATAAGAACATAAGAACATAAGAAATAGGAGCAGGAGTAGGCCAATCGGCCCCTCGAGCCCGCTCCGCCATTCAATAAGATCATGGCTGATCTGATCCTAACCTCAAATCTACTATCACTCTACATCCCACCCGAACCCATGTGATCTCCCGGGAGAGGCGAAAAACCAGATTAAAAAACAACCCAATGGCCAATTTGGGAGAAAAAAATCTGGGAAATTCCTCTCCGACCCATCTAGGCGATCGAAACTCGTCCAGGAGATCACTCTGTCCCTGTATTTTCTTCCGTTGGCTCTATGGGTGAGGACACAGCGCGTACACACCCGTAGGGAATGGATTTTCGGGGCCAATGTGCTCAAGTCTCTGGAGTGGGACTATGAACCCGCAACCTTCTGACTCAGAGACGAGAGTGCGACCCCACTGAGCCACGGATGGTACTGCACACGCCATTTGTAAAACCACTCCTGGTCTCAGCCTGCAAAAGCAAAATACTGCGGATGCTGGAAATCTGAAATGGAAACAGCAAACGCTGAAGACACTCAGCAGGCCAGGCAGCATCCGTGAAGAGAGAAACAGACTCAACGTTTCAGGTCGACGACCCTTTGTCACAACTGGAAAAAGTTATAGAGATGGAACAGGTTTTTAAGCAAGTGTAGGGGCAGGGAGAGCGGGGGAGGGGAGGAAAGAACAATGGGGAAGGTCTGTGATAGGGTGGAAGGCGGGAGAGATTAAATGACAAAAGGGATGATGGTGCGAGGCAAAAGGAGATGGTAATGGGACAAGTAAAGGAACAAAAGATGTGGATACCACTCCTGTAAAGCGGTTTGGGGCGTTTTACTACGTTAAAGGAGCTGTATAAATGTTGCTGTTGTAAATCTCTTCTTGTATCTATGGCCCCCGTGGTTCTTGACCCCTCAACTACTGAAAACATTTTCTTTTCTCTGTAGTATCAGTTGACGGCTGTGATCCACATTTGCCTGGAGCGTACAGCAATTGCAGATGCTAATTGACTGTTGTCAGCTGTGATTTGGCTAGACAGCCTCGCTGATAAACCAGACAAAACAGTCTGTCGTTCATTCCCCGTGAGCAGCTCCACTTTACACCGG
Organism: Somniosus microcephalus; assembly: GCF_052327205.1. NCBI lineage: Eukaryota > Metazoa > Chordata > Chondrichthyes > Squaliformes > Somniosidae > Somniosus > Somniosus microcephalus. The sequence goes on from NC_140993.1 coordinate 11,299,414, forward strand.
AACTGTAGTTAGTTGACACTTTCACTGCATAAAACAAAGGTTGACAGTCTTTCATTCTGGACTGTATCTGTGCAAAATCTCTGTAAAGCCACGAACGTAAATGATAATACATGCATACAACAACAACAACATGCATTTATACAGCGCCTTTAACATAGTGAAATGTCCCAAGGCGCTTCACAGGCGCGATTATCAAACCAAAATTTGACACCGAGCCACATAAGGAGATATTAGGGACAGGCGACCAAGCGCTTGGTCAAAGCGGTAGGTTTTAAGGAGCGTCTTAAAGGAGGAAAGAGAGGTAGAGAGGTTTAGGGAGGGAATTCCAGAGCTTAGGGCCCAGGCAGCTGAAGGCACGGCCGCCAATGGTGGAGCGATTAAAATCGGGGGATGCTCAAGAGGCCAGAATTGGAGGAGCGCAGAGATCTCGGAGGGCGTTGTAGGGCTGGAGGAGATTACAGAGATAGGGAGGGGGCGAGGCCATGGAGGGATTTGGAAACAAGGATGAGAATTTTAAAATCGAGGTGTTGCCAACGTAAGTCAGTGAGCACAGGGGGTGACGGGTGAACGGGACTTGGTGTGAGTTAGGACACGGGCAGCAGAGTTTTGAACGAGCTCAAGTTTACGTAGGGTGGAATGTGGGAGGCCAGCCAGGGGTGCGTTGGAATAGTCGAGTCTAGAGGTAACAAAGGCATGGGTGAGGGTTTCAGCAGCAGATGAGCTGAGGCAAGGTGGAGACGGGCGATGTTCTTGGGGTGGAAGTAGGCGGTCTTGGCGATGGAGCGGAGATGGGGTCAGAAGCTCAGCTCGGGGCCAAATAGCCTATTTAAAATATTCCTTAAAGCATCATATTTGCCATTGCATGACACTCGCGATAGTTGGACTCACCACCGTCCAAAGGCCACAACAGTAAAAGGGATCATTATCAAAGCAAACTTACATTAAAAAAATGATGCCAGGAAAGATTGAAACTTTCAAAGTTTTGTTGTAAGAACATAAGAATTAGGAGCAGGAGTCGGCCATTCGGCCCCTCGAGCCTGCTCCGCCATTCAATGAGATCATGGCCGATCATCAACCTCAACTCCACTTTCCCGCCTTATCATATCCCTTGATTCCCCGAGAGTTCAAAAATCTATCGATCTCAGCCTTGAATATACTCAAAGACTCGGCATTCACAGCCCTCTGGGGTAGAGAATTCCAAAGATTCACAACCCTCTGAGTGAAGAAATTCCTCCTCATCTCGCTCTTAAACGGCCGACCCCTTATCCTGAGACTATGCCCCCTAGTTCTAGACTCACCAGCCAGGGGGAAACAACCTCTCAGCATCTACCCTGTCAATCCCCCTCAGAATCTTGTATGTTTCAATGAGATCACCTCTCATTCTTCCAAACTCCAGAGAGTATCGGCCCATTCTACACAATCTCTCCTCATAGGACAGCCCTCTCATCCCAGGAATCAATCTAGTGAACCTTCGTTGCACCGCCTCCACGGCAAGTATATCCTTCCTTAGGTACAGAGAGCAAAACTGTGCACAGTACTCCAGGTGTGGTCTCACCAAGGCCCTGTACAATTGTAGCAAGACTTCCTTACTCTTATACTCCAACCCCCTTGCAATAAAGGCCAACATGCCATTTGCATTGTGTAGTCTTATTTTTGCATTATCAGACTGTACCAATGAACCGGTGCCAGAGAGCTGGTAAATCTTTCAAACCAGTAGTCAGCGTGCAGATTACTCAGAAGAAAGTAATAACCTTAATGAAGTGTCCATATGTTTCTTCAAATGTATTTCAATATTACAATTCACTATGCTTTCTCTGGGAATTACTTTTTGGATGTTCTCCAAGCCCAATGTTTGCAAAACCAGTTCGTGAGGATGCAGGAATCTAATCTTGATATCACAAGGGAAGCTTGCACTTCCCTGGTGGAACAGCTGAACACAGATGCATCCTTTCCTCAGGTCACTAGGGATCAATGGATTTGTCATCATTGGTGCGTGGATAACAGAATGTCCCCATACCCGCCCCATAGCCTGTTGCGTCCAACGTCAAGACATGCACATGAATAATGCTCAGCAAGGATTGGAGGCCATTTTGTGTGATCATAGAATCATAGAAAGTTACAGCACGGAAAAGGAGGCCATTTCGGCCCATCGTGTCCGCGCCGGCCGACAAAGAGCTCTCCAGCCTAATCCCACTTTCCAGCTCTTGGTCCGTAGCCCTGTAGGTTACCGCACTTCAAGGGCATATCCAAGTACTTTTTAAATGTGGTGAGGGTTTCTGCCTCTACCACCCTTTCAGGCAGTGAGTTCCAGACCCCCACCACCCTCTGGGTGAAGAAATTTCCCCTCAAATCCCCTCTAATCCTTCTACCAATTACTTAAATCTATGCCCCCTGGTTGTTGACCCCTCTGCTAAGGGAAATAAGTCCTTCCTATCTACTCTATCTAGGCCCCTCATAATTTTATACACCTCAATTAAATCTCCCCTCAGCCTCCTCTGTTCCAGAGAAAAGAACCCCAGCCGATCCAATCTTTCCTCACAGCTAAAATCCTCCAGTCCTGGCAACATCCTTGTAAATCTCCTCTGTACCCTCTCTAGTGCAATCACATCCTTCCTGTAATGTGATGACCAGAGTTGCACGTTTTTTAAAAGATCATTTATTGTCCATCCCTAATTGCCCCTTGAGAAGGTGGTGGTGAGCCACCTTCTTGAACCGCTGCAGTCCGTGTGGTGAAGGTGCTCCCACAGTGCTGTTAGGGAGGGAGTTCCAGGATTTTGACCCAGCAACGATGAAGGAACAGCCGATATATTTCCAAGTCAGGATGGTGTGTGACTTGCAGGGGAACTTGGAGGTGGTGGTGTTCCCATGCGCCTGCTGCCCTTGTCCTTCTAGGTGGTAGAGGTTGCGGGTTTGGGAGGTGCTGCCGAAGAAAAAGGTTGGTGTTTCTTTGTCCAGAAACTGCTCTGTGAAGTACTTTAGGGTTTGGGTCAAGACTTAAGAACAGGCATAGGGCATTCAGCAGCTCGAGCCTGACCTGCCATTCAATTAGATCATGGTTGATCTGTATCTTAACTCCAGTTACCCTCGACCCTTGGTTCTGTAAACCTTAATACCCTTGCCTGATAAAGATCTATCAATCTCAGTTTTGAAATTGTCAACTGACCTCTCCCAGCCTCAACGGCTTCTTGAGGGGAGAGAGTTCCAGATTTCCACCACCCTTTGTGTGAGGAAGTGCTTCCTGACATCACCCCTGAACGGCCTGGCTCTAATTTTAAGGCAATGCCCCCTTGTTCTGGACTCTCCCCACCAGAGGAAATAGTTTCTCTCTCTCTACCCCATCAAATCCTTTATAGAACCAAAGAATCATAGAATGATTCGGCACAGAAGGAGGCCATTAGGCCCATCGTGCCTGTGCTGGCTCTTTGGTAGAGCTATCCAGTTAATCCCACTGCCCCCTGCTCTTTCCCCAATCGTCCTATACACCTCGATTTGATCACCTCGTAATCGTCCAAACTCGAGGGAATACAAGCCCAGTCTGTGCAACCTATCCTCATAATTTAACCCTTTTAGCCCCGGTATCATTCTGGTGAATCTGCGCTGCTCCCACTCCGAGGCCGATATATCCTTCCTGAGGTGCGGGGCCCAGAGCTGAACCCAGTTACTCCAGGTGGGGTCTGACCTGAGCTCTGTACAGTTGCAGCATAACATCCAGCCCTTTGGTCTCCCGCCCCCTTTTTCTGTTATTTTACTTACCTCTGCTCAAAGTACTGCTCAGCTCTCTAGACAGAGAATGCACTATGGGAATACCTTTATTGTTGTGTTATGAAGAGGTGGATGATGAGGCCTTACAAGAGAAAGAAAGACTAACATTTCGACTGTGCCTTTCATGAGCTCAGGATGTCCCAAAGCGCTCCACAGCCAATGAAGTATTGTTGTAATGTAGGAAATGCGGCACCCAAATTGCGAACTGTCGGAGGGGCAGTACTGAGGGAGCGCCGCACTGTCGGAGGGGCAGTACTGAGGGAGTGCCGCACTGTCGGAGGGGCAGTACTGAGGGAGTGCCGCATTGTCAGCGGGGCAGTATTGAGGGAGTGCCGCACTGTGGGTGGGGCAGTACTGAGGTAGCGCCACACTGTGGGAGGGGCAGTACTGAGGGAGTGCTGCACTGTCGGAGGGGCAGTACTGAGGGAGCGCCGCACTGTCGGAGGGGCAGTACTGAGGGAGTGCCGCACTGTCAAGGGGCAGTACTGAGGGAGCGCTGCACTGTTGGAGGGGCGGTACTGAGGGAGTGCCGCACTGTCGGAGGGGCAGTACTGAGGGAGTGCCGCACTGTCGGAGGGGCGGTACTGAGGGAGTGCCGCACTGTCGGAGGGGCAGTACTGAGGGAGCGCCGCACTGTCGGAGGGGCAGTACTGAGGGAGCGCTGCACTGTTGGAGGGGCGGTACTGAGGGAGTGCCGCACTGTCGGAGGGGCAGTACTGAGGGAGCGCCGCACTGTCGGAGGGGCAGTACTGAGGGAGCGCTGCACTGTCGGAGGGGCAGTACTGAGGGAGTGCCGCACTGTTGGAGGGGCGGTACTGAGGGAGTGCCGCACTGTGGGTGGGGCAGTACTGAGGTAGCGCCGCACTGTGGGAGGGGCAGTACTGAGGGAGCGCCACACTGTCAAGGGGCAGTACTGAGGGAGCGCTGCACTGTCGGAGGGGCGGTACTGAGGGAGTGTCGCACTGCCGGAGGGGCAGTACTGAGGGAGCGCCGCACTGTCGGAGGGGCAGTACTGAGGGAGCGCCGCACTGTCGGAGGGGCAGTACTGAGTGAGCGCCGCACTGTCGGAGGGACAGTACTGAGGGAGCGCCGTACTGTCGGAGGGGCAGTACTGAGGGAGCGCTGCACTGTCGGAGGGGCAGTGCTGAGGGAGCGCCGCACTGTCGGAGGGGCAGTACTGAGGGAGCGCCGCACTGTCGGAGGGGCAGTACTGAGTGAGCGCCGCACTGTCGGAGGGACAGTACTGAGGGAGCGCCGTACTGTCGGAGGGGCAGTACTGAGGGAGCGCTGCACTGTCGGAGGGGCAGTACTGAGGGAGCGCTGCACTGTCGGAGGGGCAGTACTGAGGGAGTGCTGCACTGTCAGAGGGGCAGTACTGAGGGAGCGCTGCACTGTCGGAGGGGCAGTACTGAGGGAACGCCGCACTGTCGGAGGGGCTGTACTGAGGGAGTACCGCACTGTTAGCGGGGCAGTACTGAGGGAGCGTCGCAATGTCGGAGGGGCAGTACTGAGGGAGTGCCGCACTGTCGGAGGGGCAGTACTGAGGGAGTGCCGCAATGTCAGAGGGGCAGTACTGAGGGAGGGCCTCACTTTCGGAGGGGCAGTACTGAAGGAGCGCCACACTGTCGGAGGGACAGTACTGAGGGAGTGCCGCACTGTCGGAGGGGCAGTACTGAGGGAGTGCCACAATGTCGGAGGGGCAGTCCTGAGGGAGCGCCGCTCTGTCGGAGGGGCAATACTGAGGGAGCGCCGCACTGTGGGAGGGTCAGTACTGAGAGAGCGCTGCACTGTCGGAGGGGCAGTACTGAGGGAGTGCTGCACTGTCAGAGGGGCAGTACTGAGGGAGCGTCACACTGTCGGAGGGGCAGTACTGAGGGAGCGCCGCACTGTCGGAGGGGCAGTACTGAGGGAGCGCCGCACTGTCGGAGGGGCAGTACTGAGGGAGCGCCGCAGTGTCGGAGGGGCTGTACTGAGGGAGCGCCGCACTGTCGGAGGGGCAGTACTGAGTGAGCGCTGCACTGTCGGAGGGGCAGTACTGAGGGAGCGATGCACTGTCGGAGGGGCAGTACTAAGGGAGCGCTGCACTGTTGTGGGGGGCAGTACTGAGGGAGCGCCGCACTGTCGGAGGGGCAGTGCTGAGGAAGCGCCGCACTGTCGGAGGTGCCCTGTTTCGGACAAGACGTTAAACCGAGGCCCCCGTCTGCTCTCTCAGATGGACGTAAAAGATCCCATGGCCACTATTTTGTTGAAGAGCAGGAGAGTTCTCCTGGGTGTCCTGGGCCAATGTTTTTTCCTCAACAAATATCACTAAGAAACAGATTATCCGGTCATGTATCTCATTGCTGTTTGTGGGAGCTTGCTGTGTGCAATGTGGCTGCCGCGTTTCCTACATTACAACAGTGACTACACTTCATAAAGTACTTCATTGGCTGTAAATCACGTTGGGACGTCCAGTTGTTGTGAAAGACGCTATAGAAATGCAAGTCTTTCTTTCTGAAACCTGGAACTCTCTCTCGCAAAAAGCTGTTGAGGCTGGGGGGGGTCAATTGACAATTTCAAAACTGAGATCGATAGATTTTTGTTGGGTAAGGGGTATTAAGGGTTAGTTAACCAAGGTAAGTAGATGGAGTTAAGATACAGATCAGCCATGATCTAATTGAATGGCGGAACAGGCTCGAGGGTACAGAATGGCCTCCTCCTGTTCCTATGTCCCTTCCTATGATGACAAGGAAGGGGAAACAGCTGTCGTCTCAAAGGTACAGGACGGATATGTCGGGAGGAGAGGAATCAGAGGAGGAGAGCCAGGTGCCAGAGCACAACTGATAGACCAGCGCTTCCGAAATAAAAGCTTGACTCGCCAAAACAAAGCCGCTTCGCATATCCTCCAGACCCTCACAAAGTCCCTACTGTTCAAACCCTCTGGTCCATTTCCTTCATAAGACGTGAATCTGCATTGCCCCATCATCCTCCAAGTTCCAGTAGTTGAAAGCGTGCACTGAAATAAACTCAACTCCTATCTGGTCAAATCCGTGCTTAACTGAAGCAACTTTCACCGGGACGTCTCCCAAAATCCCAGTCTCCCGATCCACAGCGACCTCTTAACGCCGAGATTCCCCATTGCACTGGTTTACATTCTTTTTAAGGCCCTTGTCTACTTAGATTTACTAGAATGGTACCCGGGATGAGGGACTTTGGTTAGGTGGCGAGGTTGGAGGAGCTGGGTTTGTTCTCCTCAGTGCAGAGAAGGTTAAGGGGAGGTTTGATAGAGGTGTTCAAAATTGTGAGGGGTTTTGACAGAGTAGATAAAGAGAAGCTGTTTCTATTGGCAGGAGGGTCGGTAACCAGAGGTCACAGATTTAAGGTGATTGGCAAAAGAACCAGTGGGGAGATGAGGAGAATCTTTTTACGCAGCGAGTTGTTGTGATCTGCAATGCGCTGCCTGAAAGGGCGGTGGAAGCAGATTCAATACAGGTAGACTATCCTTTATCCGAACTTCCGAAAACCGAAAACCTCTAAAAACCGAAAGTTTTTTCGTTCAGCGTAAGTCGTGCGCACGACATGACCAGAGTGCCGCACGACTTACGCTGAGCAGGGCAGAGGGTCACAGAGTTCCCTCCTGGGTAGGAGATTGCAGGCCGAGCCGGGCAGTGTGAAGGAGGCACCGGGAGAGTGAACCCAACAATACAGTGGCCCGTCCGATAGCTGCAGCGGCCTGTCCGATATTCTTTTCTCCCCCCGACCCGACCTGACCCGAACCGAACCGCGGCCCATCCGATATTCTTTTCTCCCGACCCGACCCAAACCGCGGCCCGTCCGATATACTTTTCTTACCCGACCCCCGACCTGATTTGCGGGCCAGCTTAGTAGGAGTCAGCCGATATCTGGCTTTCCAGAGAAGCAGGAAGGGGAATGAGACACGGAACAGTCGCAAGAGGTAGCCTGAACTTTTAAAATTTATATTCAATACAAATTTCCCAGTCTTATAATAATACCTTCTGAAATCCGAAAAATTCCGAAAACCGAAACTCAGCTGGTCCCAAGGCTTTCGGATAAGGGATAGTGGCCTAGAAATTCACTTGGGCGCGGGCAGCTCGCTCGCGCCCAAAAGTTAGCGCTGGGCGGGGAGGCATTAGCGCACGCTGTATATTCGTCTTCTGCGCCCCAATTCGGAAGCGGGCGCTATACCAGGGTGTGCCCGCCTCCGTTTGGGGCGCTGCAACTGAATATTGGCGCGCTAGTTGCCGCAGCGCCACCCGATGCGGTGCGGCAGGCTGCGGTACTGCAGGCCTCCCCCTTCTCTTAAGGGGGAGGTGCCTGCAACGGCCGGAGCCCCGATCGCGAGTGCCGGCAAAAGAGCCCGGCACAACGGAGAAGTGCCGGGCTCCACGGAAACCAGCCGGCAATGCCGCGGGGGGGGGGGTGGAGGAGGCCGGGGAAGGAGGTGTGGGCAGGCGGCCGCCGAAAAAGCGGCCGGCCGCAACGCTTTAAAGCGCCCCACTATGGCAGCAGGACGGCCCCGTTTTCTGGTTGCTGTTTGCGCCCGCTTCGGAGGAGGCGGCCGCAAATAAATATGGGGATCGGTGCGGTTTCGGGGCGTTACGGGCCACCGCGCACACCGATGACGTCATCGGTCCCGGCACAGTGCTAACGGCTACCGCCGCCAATACCGCTGCACTCAATTTCCGCGCTACCACCCCGCCGGCGCAAAAGACCTCTTTAGGCGCTAAGTGGGCGCAAGGCCCACTGAATTTCTAGGCCAGTGTACCTGTAGTAACTTTCAAAAGGCTATTGGACATGTACTTGAAGAGAACTAATTTTTTTTTAAATTCGTTTATGGGGTGTGGGCATCGCTGGCAAGGCCGGCATTTATTGCCCATCCCTAATTGCCCTTGAGACGGTGGTGTTGAGCCACTTCTTGAACCGCTGCAGTCCGTGTGGTGAATGTGCTCCCACAGTGCTGTTAGGGAGGGAGTTCCAGGATTTTGACCCAGTGACGATGAAGGATCGGCTGATATACTTCCAAGTCAGGATGGTGTGTGTGACTTGGAGGGGAACTTGGAGGTGGTGGTGTTCCCATGCGCCTGCTGCCCTTATCCTTCTAGGTGGAAGAGGTCGCGGGTTTGGGAGGTGCTGCCGAAGAAGCCTTGGCGAGTTGCTGCAGTGCATCTTGTAGATGGTACACACTGCAGCCACGGTGCGCCGGTGGTGGAGGGAGTGAATGTTTAAGGTGGTGGATGGAGTGCCAATCAAGCGGGCTGCTTTGTCCTGGATGGTGTCGAGCTTCTTGAGTGTTGTTGGAGCTGCAACTCATCCAGGCAAGTGGAGAGTATTCCATCACACTCCTGACTTGTGCCTTGTAGATGGTGGAAAGGCTTTGGGGAGTCAGGAGGTGAGACACTCGCCGCAGAATACCCAGTCTCTGACCTGCTCTTGTAGTCACAGTATTTATGTGGCAACAAGAGCGGGGCTATGGAGAAAAAGCTGAGGTGTGGGTCTAAGTTGGCAGCTCTTTCATTCAATCTCTCCTGCCTCCCACCCTGTCACAGTCCTTCCCTTTTGTTCTTTCCTCCGTTTTCCCTGCCTCTGCACTTGCTTAAAACCTGTTACATCTCTAACTTTTTCCAGTTCTGATGAATGGTCATCGGCCTGAAACGTTAACTCTGTTTATCTCTCTCCGCAGAGGCTGCCTGACCTGCCGAGTGTTTCCAGCAATTTTCTGTTTTTTACTTCAGATTCCCAGCAGTCACTGTATTGAGCTTCATGTTTCTGTGTTATATTGCTCCTCTTCCAACTTCATTCCTTGATCTCTTTCTTAACCTCTTCCACTTCATTTCCCAGATGGTCCCCTCTCACATCCCATTTCCCAATATTCTGGTGCTCCTCTCTCTCTCTCCATTCCCTGAAATTGTACTCCTCCTCTGCCATCTGAAATGTTTCATCTCTTCTCCCCCATTTCTAGTTATTCTGCTTCTCCTCTCCCACTTCCTCAATGCTCTGCTGCTCACTTACTGCCATCATTCACTGGCATAGGAACATAGGAACATAGGAACATAGGAACATAGGACCTTAGGAACATAGGACCATAGGACCATAGGAACATAGGACCATAGGACCATAGGAACATAGGAACATAGGACCATAGGAACATAGGACCATAGGAACATAGGAACATAGGACCATAGGAACATAGGAAAATAGGACCTTAGGAACATAGGACCATAGGAACATAGGAACATAGGACCATAGGAACATAGGAAAATAGGACCTTAGGACCATAGGAACATAGGAAAATAGGACCATAGGAACATAGGACCATAGGAACATAGGAACATAGGACCATAGGAACATAGGAAAATAGGACCTTAGGACCATAGGAACATAGGAAAATAGGACCATAGGAACATAGGAACATAGGACCATAGGAACATAGGACCTTAGGACCATAGGAAAATAGGAACATAGGAACATAGGAAAATAGGACCATAGGAACATAGGAAAATAGGACCATAGGAACATAGGAACATAGGACCATAGGAACATAGGAACATAGGACCATAGGAACATAGGAACATAGGAACATAGGACCATAGGAACATAGGAACATAGGAACATAGGACCATAGGAACATAGGAACATAGGACCATAGGAACATAGGAAAATAGGACCATAGGAACATAGGAACATAGGACCTTAGGACCATAGGAACATAGGAACATAGGACCATAGGAACATAGGACCTTAGGACCATGGGAATATAGGAAAATAGGACCATAGGAACATAGGACCATAGGACCATAGGACCATAGGAACATAGGACCATAGGAACATAGGAACATAGGACCATAGGAACATAGGAACATAGGACCATAGGAACATAGGAACATAGGAACATAGGAACACAGGAACATAGGACCATAGGAACGTAGGAACGTAGGACCGTAGGACCATAGGAACATAGGACCATAGGAACATAGGAACATAGGAACATAGGAACATAGGACCATAGGAACATAGGAACATAGGACCATAGGAACATAGGAACATAGGACCATAGGACCATAGGTACATAGGACCTTAGGACCATAGGACCTTAGGACCATAGGAACATAGGAACATAGGACCTTAGGAACATAATGTTGTGTCCGTGTATAATAAGACACAGACTGCAGGAGAACGGTACAACAGGTGTTTACTCAACGTGGCTCAAACTGGAACTGATCTGTACAGATTACTACTCAGCGTTATATACAGGTGTGGTCACTGCCGGTACTGCAGTATACATGAGCTGTAAAAGATAGTTCCCCCCTTAAAGGTATATGCATTACAATTCCTCCCCTTTTAGATTAACAGTACCATAACACTTATTTAACAATTAAATATCAAACTAATTACAATTAACACTTTTAACATGCAACATTAGCTGAAAATAGTCTATTTATATATTCAGTCTTTGGGGAGGCTTCCTGATCCTTTCTGGATAGCGCCTTTCCCGAGTGTCTTGCTCTTGGTGCGGAGGCGATTCTGGCCCCCTGTCGTCGGTTGGTTCATCAGCTTCCGATACTACTGTTTCTGGGGTAGATGCGACCTGTACGTCGGGTTCATCACCAGGTACGTATGGGCGAGGCATGGGGTTGACTTGTTCCTGTGACTCTAGGATCTGGTCAGCATGGCGTCTCACGATGCTCTCCCCAACGTCCACTGTGTACATTAGTGGGCCCTGCCGTGTGCATATCGTTCCTGGCTGCCATTTTTCTGTTCGGTAGTCGCGGGCCAAGACTGGTTGCCCTACATTGAAGCTCCTTGTTGGCTTCTCATGGATGTGCTGGAATTGCTTACCCTCAACATCTCTTCGTATGTTTGTGTTGAGTCTGTGTTTACAAGTGCAGTTATTATGAATAACACGACACAGACAACAGAGAGTAACTAAACAGGCCTTTAGTGATTGAGGGTCAGAGCGGGAACTGGGATACGTATTACTCCACAGGGTTTATATACCGGTGTGGTCACTACCGGTACTACAATGTACAGGAGCTGTTAAAAAGTAGTCCTTCACCTTAAGGTATCCTCTTAAGGTAGTACAGGTTACATACACTACAATTCCTCCCCTTTTAGCTTAACAGTGGACACCCCATTAATACAGTACATGAATATATATACATATATACAATTTACACACAATGAGTATTCAAAGGTTCAGTCTCTGAGGAGGCTTCCGGATCCGTGCCGGATAACGCCTTTCAGGGATCTCTTGTTCCCGTTGCTGGGGTGACTCATTCAATTGATCTTCTATGGATTCAACATCATCTAATACAACCGAGTCCGAGGTAGATGCTACAGGCTCAATAAATTCTTCAACTGGTGTCTCTGCCGGAGACATGGGGTTGACCCTTGTTCTTGATCCCACAAGTTGGTCAGCATGACGTCGTATTACGTTCTCCCCAGTGTCTACCGTGTACATCAAAGGCCCCTGCCGTGCACAAATTGTTCCAGGTTGCCATTTATCATTTCTATAGTCCCTGGCCAACACTGGTTGTCCTATTTCAAAACTCCGAGTGGCCTTTTCATTTATGTGTTGGAATTGCTTGTGTTCAACTTCCCATCTCACATTGGGTTTTAACAAATCCAACCGGGACCGCAACCTTCTGTTATAGAACATGATGGCAGGGCTTTGATTTGTCACTGCATGCGTGGCGTTTCGATATGCCATTAGGAAATTGCCCACCTTGTGTTGTAGTGGAATATGATCTTCACACATGGCCTTTATTGCCTTTTTGAATGTTTGTACAAATCTCTCGGCCAACCCATTTGTAGCCGGATGGTATGGGGCAGTGTATAGTATTTCACCCCATTCTTTTTCATGAATTTCTGGAATTCTTCTGACACGAACTGTGGTCCGTTGTCTGAACAAATTTGCTCGGGCAATCCATTCCTCGCAAATATAGTTCTCAAGACTGCAATCGTCTTCTCAGTGGTAGTGGTCGACATCTTGATCACTTCTGGCCATTTAGAGTGTGCGTCTACTGCTATCAAAAACATGGAATCCATGAATGGACCTGCAAAGTCAATATGCACGCGTTGCCATGGAGCTGAAGGCCATTCCCACGGATGCAGCGGTACAATTGGAGGTGCATTCTGAACATTTTGACACCCTGAGCAGCTTTTTGTCAGGTCCTCTATTTGTTTGTCTATACCTGGCCACCACACATAAGCCCTAGCAAGGCTTTTCATCTTGGCTCCCCCCAGATGACCTTCATGCAATTCTTTTAAGACTCTCTCCCGTAATTTAGGAGGAATAACCACCCTTGTTCCATACATCAGTGTTCCTTGACATACGGACAGCTGTTCTTGTCTGGCTGAGAATGCTGGTAACAGTGGTTCGCCATGTGCTGGCCATCCCTTCACCGTCAAATCGTAGACCCGAGACAGTGTCGGGTCATTTCGGGTCTCTCTCTCAATACCCGCATTGGTGACTGGCAAGCATTCGATGATGGTCGAGTGAAATATCTCGACAGGGTCAACTGCCGGTGCCTCTTCTGCTGTAGGTAGTGGCAGGCGCGACAGCCCATCAGCATTACCATGTTGCTTTGTACCTTTGAACTCAATATCGTATTGATGTGCCCCTAGGAAAAGGGACCATCTCTGAAGCCTCTGCGCCGTCATTGCCGGAATACCCTTCTTAGGATTGAATATGGAAACCAATGGCTGATGATCTGTCAGCAGTGTAAACTGTTATCCGTGCAGGTAGTTGTTAAATTTCTTCACTCCCCACACGAGGCTGAGGGCCTCCCTATCTATCTGAGCATAGTTGCGCTCAGCGGAGGTCAATGATCTGGATGCAAAAGCGACTGGCCTTTCCAAGCCATCTGGAAACCTATGTGAGAGCACCGCCCCGATACCATAGGGCGATGCATCACAAGCCAACCGAATAGGTAGCGTTGGGTTAAAGTGAGCCAACACTTCCTTAGACGTGATCAACGCCTTGCTCTTCTGAAAAGCCCACTTACAGTCATCGCTCCACTTCCATGGTATTCCCGTTTGCAAGAGGGTGTTTAGTGGGTGTAACACCGTAGATAAATTTGGTAAAAACTTGTGGTAGTAGTTAACCAGCCCGAGGAACGACCTCAACTGTGACACATTTTCCGGTGCTGGAGCCTTGACTACTGCCTCAATCTTGTCAGGGGACTTATGTAACCCCTCCTTGTCAATAACGTGGTCGCAGTATGAAATTTGCTTCTGAAAATACTCGCATTTCTGGCGATTAGCTCTCAGCCCATATTCTTTCAATCTGATGAGCACCTGTTCCAAATTCGCGAGGTGATCACTATCGTTATCTCCTGTAACCAGGATGTCATCCAAGTAACACTGTGTCCCTGGAATTCCCTGCAAGACCTGTTCCATGGCCCGTTGCCAAATAGCCGGAGCCGATGCCACTCCAAAAACCAGCCTATTGTACTGATATAAGCCCTTATGCGTGTTGATCGTGAGATACTGTCTCGACACTTCATCAACTTCCATCTGCAGGTACGCCTGCGCCAGGTCTATCTTGGTGAAGTGCTTGCCGCCAGATAGCGAAGCGAAGATATCTTCAATCCGCGGAAGCGGATATTGCACTGTGTGAAGAACTGGATTAACAGTGACTTTGAAATCACCATAGATGCGAACCTTCCTAGGTTCACCAGGCGTGTTGCTCAACGATTGCTTCATGACAGGAACAATGGGTGTAGCCCACTCGCTCCAGTCCACTTTGGACAGTACTCCTGAACGTTCTAACCCTTCCAGCTCTGCTTCCACAGCAGGTCGTATCGCATAAGGCACCGGTCTGGCTTTGAAAAATTTTGGGCTTGCATTTTCTTCAACCTTGATGGTTGCAGTAATTCCTTTCAGTGTCCCAAGTCCCTGTTGGAACACCTCCTTAGCATCGTCTAAGATTTTGGACAGTCGTCCAGGTTTGACGTCGTCCTCCTTACTGGCATCCACAGTCAGTGCTCGTATGGAATGCCAATCCAGTTGTATTTTCCGGATCCATTCACGTCCTAGTAGTGGCGGACCTCCATCAGGTAACACATATAAGTCCATTTTCTGACTTTCTTTACCATTGTAGACCACGTTTACTTTTATTTTTCCTTTGGGGTATACTTTTTGCCCAGTGTATGTTTTCAATACAATCTTCGTATCCCTCAGGGGAATGTGCGAGAATAACCTTTTGTAGTCTTGCTTATTTATGACCGTTAAGGCCGATCCTGTGTCCAATTCCATCTTCACTTGGACTCCTGCTATCTTGAGCATGACCCAGATCGTTTGGTGGTCTGCTGTGTTGCCCACATTATGTATCTTCAGACAACCCAGTTCCTTGCTGCTGGAGTCTGAATCAGTCTTCTGTTCATCCGAACTGTTCTCTGTCACTTTATGTACTTTTTTGTACTTCTCCTGCGGTGACTTTTTGCTGTTGGTCTTCTTTCCTGACCGGCAGACTCTCACTATGTGACCAAGTTTGCCACATTGCCTACATTCTTTGTCTTTGAACCAGCACTGGTTCTGGTCATGCGTTGTCCTACCGCAACGATAGCACTTTACTGCACCCAGTGCCATTTCATTGGTGCTGAATTCAGTTGGCTTTTGCTGTATTTCCGCAGCTCCCCATGCTGCTGCTTCGTACGATACGGCCACGCTGAAAGCCTTGTCCAGTGTCAACTCTTTCTCTGAGAGTAGCCTTTTCTGGGTTCCTTCGCTCAGGAGACCGCAGACGAATTTGTCCCATAGGGAATCTGCCAGTCCTGCTCCGAACTGACAGTGCTTTGATAGCTTGCGTAATTCCGTAAGGTAATCAGCGTTACTCTCATCTTTATGCTGATTCCTCTTGTAGAATTTAAATCGTTCTGCTATCAGCAGCGGTGTAGGGTTTAGGTGCTCCTGCAGGATAGCAACAATATCCGTGAAACTTTTTTCTACCGGTTTATCTGGGGTTATCAGGTTCCTCAATAACCCGTACGTCTTTGCACCCATCAAGTTTAATAGGGTTAGTGCTTTCTTATCATCCGGCACTTCATTCGCTCTACAATAAACTTTGATGCGTTCCACATAAGTGGACCAATCTTCCACATCGTTGTCGAATGCAGTAATGTTGCCTGTTTTCGGCATCCTAGCTGAGTTTCTTCTTTCCCTTCGGATATTACTTAAAAAAATTTTTTTTTAATTTAAGATGGCGGCTCCCGCGCTCATCTTCTTCTCCGCTGGCTCAAGATGGCGTCTTTTCCCGCGCTGCTGCTGCCCATGCCTCACAGCGGTCCTTCCTGCACTTGTTTTTCCCTGTATGTGCGCTTCCTTGAGCTGCTGTTGTTGTTGCCACGCCGCTTTCTGTGGTCCTCGTGGCAATGGAGCGCCTTTCTGGCTGCTGCGCGTCTCTGCCCCGCGATTGCAGTCTGGCTCCTGACACCGGCTGCGGTCTTGTTCTCCGCCCTCTATGCTTTCCTCCCCTTCTCCCTCCGACAAGCTCGGCCGTCTTCCCCCGCGCCGCTCGATCGGGCTTACCCGCCGCTGCCTTAGAAGGGTTGCGCACTACCTGTAGCCAGCACTTATGCTGGACTTCGTGGCCAGGAAACCAAGCCCGGTTCTCGATGGCCTCCCTTGCGATGCACCGCTCTGCAGGATGCTGAGGGCGGATGCCCTTGGTCGGCGCCCGTGTTTCAGGACGCAGCCTCCTTCCAATGTACCCCAGATTCAGTACTGGGGGAGGTGATGCAAAACTGCTGCTAGGTTCGATCAGACTCGTCGCCACTGTTGAGTCTGTGTTTACAAGTGCAGTTATTATGAATAACACGACACAGACAACAGAGAGTAACTAAACAGGTCTTTAGTGATTGAGGGTCAGAGCGGGAACTGGGATACATATTACTCCACAGGGTTTATATACCGGTGTGGTCACTACCGGTACTACAATGTACAGGAGCTGTTAAAAAGTAGTCCTTCACCTTAAGGTATCCTCTTAAGGTAGTACAGGTTACATACACTACAGTTTGGTCTGAGCAAATCCAGGCGAGATCTTAACCTTCGGTTAAAGAACATCATGGCTGGGGCCTGGTTGGTGACTGCATGTGTCGCATTCCGGTAGGCGAACAGGAAATTGTCCACCTTGTGCTGCAGCAGAATGTTGTCATTGTACATAGCCTTTATTGCCTTCTTAAAGGTTTGTACAAACCTCTCAGCCAATCCATTTGTGGCTGGATGATACGGGGCGGATGTGTAATGCCTTACCCCATTCTTTTTCAAGAACCTCCGGAACTCTTCGGACACAAACTGTGGTCCGTTGTCGGAGCAAATCTGTTCTGGCAAGCCATTCCTGGCAAAAATGGCCCGTAGGACTGCAATAGTTTTCTCCGTGGTGGTGGATGACATTTTGATGACCTCAGGCCATTTTGAGCGCGCATCCACGGCTATTAAAAACATTGAGTCCATGAATGGACCAGCAAAATCAATATGCACCCGTTGCCATGGAGATGAGGGCCACTCCCATGGGTGTAGAGGGGCCTGTGGTGGTGCATTTTGGACTTTCTGGCATCCTGAGCAGCTCTTGGTCAGGTCCTCGATTTGTTTATCGATTCCCGGCCACCACACATAAGCCCTGGCTAGGCTTTACATTTTTACCCCTCCCAGATGACCCTCATGAAGCTCATTGAGCACTCTATCCCTTAACTTGGGTGGAATTACCACTCGGGATCCACACATCAAGGTCCCCCGGCACACTGACAGCTGTTCTCTCCTTATCGAGAATGCTGGCAACAGTGAGTCGCCATGTGCTGGCCATCCCTTCACCGTCAAATCATATACCCGCGACAGTGTCGGGTCATTTCGGGCTTCCTTTTCGATACAAGCGTTAGTTACCGGTAGGTATTCAGCTACAGTCGAATGGAATA
Source organism: Somniosus microcephalus (assembly GCF_052327205.1). Taxonomy (NCBI): domain Eukaryota; kingdom Metazoa; phylum Chordata; class Chondrichthyes; order Squaliformes; family Somniosidae; genus Somniosus; species Somniosus microcephalus. The sequence continues at coordinate 11,317,086 of NC_140993.1, forward strand.
TTTCGACAGGATCCACTGCTGGTGCTTCCTCCGCAGTAGGCAGTGGCAGGCGTGATAGCCCATCAGCATTTCCATGCTGTTTCGTGCCCTTATATTCAATCTCATAGTGGTGCGCCCCTAGAAAATGTGACCATCTTTGCAGTCGTTGCACAGTCATCACCGGAACGCCCTTCTTCGGATTAAAAAATGGAGACAAGAGGCTGGTGATCAGTCAGCAAGGTGAATTTCTGCCCGTGCAGATAGTGATTGAACTTTTTCACTCCCCACACTAGGCTGAGGGCCTCCCTGTCAATCTGGGCGTAGTTACGCTCGGCTGAGGTTAGTGATCGTGACGCAAAGGTTATTGGCCTCTCTGAGCCGTCCGAGAATTTGTGCGACAGCACCGCTCCAATGCCGTAGGGTGACGCATCACATGCCAACCGAATTGGTAATGCCGGGTTGTAATGGGCCAATACCTCTTTCGATGTGATTAGTGTTTTGCTCTTCTGGAAAGCTCGTCTACATTCGTCACTCCACTTCCATGGCACCCCAGTTTGCAGTAGGGTGTTCAGTGGGTGTAGTATTGTAGACAAATTTGGCAAGAACTTATGGTGGTAGTTTACCAGCCCGAGGAACGACCTCAGTTGTGACACATTTTCCGGTGCTGGAGCCTTGACTACTGCCTCAATCTTCTCTGGGGACTTATGTAACCCCTCTTTATCGATAACGTGGCCACAATACGAGATCTGTTTTCTAAAAAACTCGCATTTGGGGCGGTTAGCTCGAAGCCCATATTCCTGCAATCTAGTGAGCACCTGCTCCAGGTTGGCAAGGTGATCACTGTCATTTTCACCCGTGACCAGGATGTCGTCCAAATAACACTGGGTCCCTGGGATCCCTTGCAGGACTTGTTCCATTGCCCTCTGCCAAATAGCCGGAGCTGATGCTACCCCGAATACCAGCCGGTTGTATTGGTAGAGACCTTTATGGGTGTTGATTGTGAGGTATTTTTTTGATGCTTCTTCTACCTCCATTTGCAGATACGCCTGGGCCAGATCAATCTTAGTGAAGCGTTTCCCTCCAGATAGCGAGACGAAAATATCTTCAATCTGCGGAAGTGGATATTGTACGGTGTGAAGGACCGGGTTCACTGTTACCTTAAAGTCCCCACGGATGCGAACCTTCCTTGGTTCCCCAGGCGTGCTGCTCAATGACCTTTTCATCACAGGGACGATGGGTGTAGCCCACTCGCTCCAGTCTACCTTGGACAGTACACCTGAAGGTTCCAGACTCTCCAGCTCTGCTTCGACGGCTGGGCGGATCGCATAAGGTACCGGTCTGGCCTTAAAAAATTTTGGGCTTGCGTTTTCTTCAATTTTAATCATCACTGTCATGCCTTTTAGTGTTCCGAGTCCTTGCTGGAACACTTCTTTCGCGTCAGTTAGGATCTTTGACAGTCGCCCAGGTGTGATGTCGTCATCCTTTTTGTCAGCCACAGTCAGTGCCTGTATGGAATGCCAATCCAGTTGTATTTTCCGGATCCATTCACGCCCCAGTAATGGTGGTCCTCCATCTTGTAATACATACAGGTCTAGTTTTGGTGTTTCCTTACCGTTATATATAACGGTCACCCTTATTTTTCCTTTGGGGTAGACGTTTTGCCCCGTGTACGTCTGCAAAATAATTTTTGTGTCTCTCAAGGGTATGTGTGAGAATAGCCGCTCATAGTCCCGTCGGTTTATGACTGTTAGGGCTGATCCTGTGTCCAATTCCATCTTTACCTGGACTCCTGCTATCTTGAGAGTGACCCAAATGGTTCGGTGATCCTCCGTTGTGATCACATTATGTAGTTTCAGACAACTCAGTTCCCTGCTTTCGGAGTCGTTATCACTCTTTTGTTCATCTGAACTATTCTCCATCATCTTATGTACCTTCTTGTACTTTTCTTTGGTAGGTTTCTTATTGCTAGATTTCTTTCCCGACCTGCAGACTCGTGCTATGTGTCCTACTTTTCCACACTGTCTGCACACTTTGTCTTTGAACCAGCAATCATTCTGGTCGTGTGTTGTTCTGCCGCAGCGATAGCACTTCTCTGTTCCATATGACATTTTGTTTGTGCCATATTCTTGCGGTCTCTGTTGTATCTCTGCAGCGCCCCGTGCTGCTGCTTCATATGATACCGCAATGCTGAAAGCCTTTTCCAGCGTAAGGTCCTTTTCAGATAAAAGCTGTTTCTGGGTTCCTTCACTTTGAAGCCCACACACAAACTTGTCCCTTAAGGTATCTGCCAGTCCCGCTCCAAACTGGCAGTGTTTCGATAGTTTGCGCAGTTCTGTTAAATAATCAGCATTGCTTTCATCCTTATGCTGGTTCCGTTTGTGAAACTTGAATCTTTCTGCTATCAGCAGCGGTGTGGGGTTTAAATGTTCCTGTAGTATCGTTACTATGTCTTCAAAACTCTTTTCCATTGGCTTCATTGGGGTTACTAGATTTCGTAATAAACCATACGTCTTTGCACCCATTAAATTTAACAATACCAACGCTTTCTTGTCATCTGACACCTCATTTGCCTTGCAGTATACCTCTATTCGTTCGACATATGTAGTTCGACTTCATTGTCAAATGCGGTGATACTGCCACTCTTCGGCATTTTGGGTGTGGTTTAAAATGGCGTCTCCCAATGGCTTAAAATGGCGTCTCCCGCGCTTTCCTTCCTCCCCCGCTGCTGCCAACGCCGCTCCCGGCGGTTCTCGTGGCAATGGCGGCACCCTGTAGGTTTCGCGCGCTTCTCCTGTGCTGCTGCCAACGCCGCTCTCGGCGGTCCTCGTGGCAATGGCGGCGCCTCGCGGGTTTCTGCGCGTCTCTCTCTCTCTCTCTTCGACGCTGCTCAGCTCCTGAACACCGGCTGCGCCCTGTGCGCTCTGCCCTCTCTCTCTCTCCCCCGTCGACGCTGCTCGGCCCTTTGCTGTGCCGCTCGGTCGGGCTCTAGTCCACCGCTGTCCGGGAAGGGTCTGCGCACTACCTGTTGCCAGCCCGTTTCGCAGGACCACCTCGACTGGAAAGCCAAGCCTGGTTCTCGACAGCCTCCCCCGCAATTCTCGAGTCTCTGCTGGATGACTGGGCGGTTGCCCGTGGTCGACGCCCGAGTCTCTGGCCTTGACCTCCAATCCACTGACCTCCAGAAACGAATCCCCGGGAGGTGATGCAGAGTTGCAGGTAGGTTCGAACTTGCCTTGTCGCCAATGTTGTGTCCGTGTATGATAAGACACAGACTGCAGGAGAACGGTACAACAGGTGTTTACTCAACGTGGCTCAAACTGGAACTGGTCTCTACAGATTACTACTCAGTGTTATATACAGGTGTGGTCACTGCCGGTACTACAGTATACATGAGCTGTAAAAGATAGTTTCCCCCTTAAAGGTATATACATTACACATAGGACCTTAAGAACATAGGAACATAGGACCGTAGGACCATAGGAACATAGGACCTTAGGACCATAGGAACATAGGAACATAGGACCTCAGGACCATAGGAACATAGGACCTTAGGACCATAGGAAAATAGGAACATAGGACCATAGGAACATAGGAACATAGGACCTCAGGACCATAGGAACATAGGACCATAGGAAAATAGGAACATAGGAACATAGGCCTAGAAATTCATTGTAGCCACTTTTGGGGCGGTAAAGTCGGGCGGCCGCTAAAGTTTGCGCCCGCCGCCAAATCGAGGCCACTTCTCCGATATTCATTAGCTTCGCCCTAAGAGTTTGCTCGAGCGCTAAAACTGGCGCTGCACGCCTCTCTTTAGGCACTAAGCCGGAGGTGCTGAGCGAGAGCGCCGAGGCCGGGCGCAGCGCAGGTGCGGCCATCTCGTGATTGACAGCAGACACCCTGGCGCCGACCAGCTCTTAAGGGGGAAGGGTCGACTTGGTCTGCTGCCACGCCCTGGATAGTGGAGCCCTCCAGCTAGGCCTGAACACTGCTGCTGGACCCAAATAGCGTCTGAAGCCATGCAGAAGGCCCGTGAACGAGCGCAGCGCTTCTCAGAGCGTGATCTGAGTGTGCTGGTTGGTGGTGTGGCGAAGAGGCGCCATCTTTTGTACCCGGACAATGGCAGGAAGGCGCCGGTCCGCGTCTACCGGAGAGCCTGGAGGCATGTCGCCAGCAAGGTGTCAGCCAACAGCGAGGTCCCCAGGACCGGTGTCCAATGCCGCAAAAAGTTTAATGACCTCACTCGGATTGTCAGGGTGAGTACCCTTTCCAGTGTCCTCCTCATCCTTGCATGTGCACCTCACATTATGGGCAAAGGGACCTGAAAGCCCTAATGGCCAGCCCTCATCCAGCAGCTATGGGACAGGCATGAACATCAATTGCACATTCTGCACTTAACACACTGGCCAAGCTATTCCACCATGGGAGGCAGTGCACACAAGATCAGGGCGACACACTGGCCAGGCTATTCCACCATGGGAGGCAGTGCACACAAGATCAGGGCTACACACTGGCCAGGCTATTCCACCATGGGAGGCAGTGCACACAAGATCAGGGCGACACACTGGCCAGGCTATTCCACCATGGGAGGCAGTGCACACAAGATCAGGGCTATACACTGTACTTAGAGGCCGTCCTTTCTCTTGCAGGCCAAGCTGGCCAATAATAGGAAGAGCCGGACTGCGACCGGGGGAGGCCGACCCCAGATCCAGCCGCTCACCGAGCTGCAACATCGCGTGGAGCGCATCATGGGTGGCCGGGTGATTGGCCCCGTTGCATGTGGAGATGCCGACCCTGTTCTGGGCACCAATGGTAAGGACATCAACGTTTGGACCTCTCTCGTCCCACTTGCGCATCAGATCTACATCCTTTGCCACTGTCCGACCAATGCGCTGAATGCCACCACTCATGCATCCCTCGCTGATGCCCTCTCCTCACTCTAAAGCTACTCTTGTGCCTTCCTGCTTTCAGATGGTGAGGAGGAGGTCCCTGAACTTGCCAGTGACAGCCCCTCAGAAGAGGAGGAGGAGGAGGAGCAAGAGGAAGGCGGCCCATCAGGGGAACCCTCATCCGCGGCAACCCATGCGAATGTAGGGGACACGTCTTCCCTGGAGGGGAGCGTGGCGGAAGTGTCGGAGGGGAGAGGAGCTCATGGGACCTGTGGCCTGCAGAAACGCGGGAGGGGGGTGGAAGCTCAGCGGCCTTCTCCCCAGAGTGGGGAAGGGTCAGAGGGGAGTCCAATTGCTGGGCCCAGTGGCGTCCAGCAACGCAGGAAGGGTCGGCCAGCTCGGCGGCCTTCTCCCCAGAGGGAGAGTCTGGCCTCCAGTTCGGAGATGGTCTTCGCCGAGGAGATGGAACGCCTCGAGGACTTGTCCGCGGACTCGGAGCGCCGGCACACGGAGCTCATGGGGGTAGTGGCACGGTTGCCTGAGGCCATCGAGTCCCTCTCTCGGAGTGTCACCGACGTCGGGGCCTCACAGGCCATCAGTTTGGCGGAATTCGGGGCAGAGCAGGCAGCGAGTCAGGCGGCATTCGGGGCAGCTCAGGCAGCGAGTGGGCAGCTGATCAGTGGTGCCGTGCAGTCACTGGGTGCTCTGATGAGGTCACTGAACAGGTCAACACGGGCACTCACTGCTGCCACACTCGCTGTGTCAGCCAGGCATCGCCAGGGCACCCGGCGCGCTGCAGCAGCACAGCGGTCTGTCCCTCGGCAGATTGGTGCGCATGCTGCAGTGCTGGCCCGGGCGAGTGCCAGTGTCTCAGGTGACCAGCGAGCGCCTGCCATCCGCCAGCTTGCCCCCATTCCTCCAGCCGCCACTGCCACTCCCCCAGTGGAGCTGCCAGGAGCTGCTGCAGCGACTGATGCTGGCCAGCCACAGCTGCAGCATTCAACAGCCGCCCGCTCGACGGCCAGACCTCGACTAGGCCGACCCCCAAGGGCATCTGCCGTCATGACATGTGCCCCTCTGGAGCCTGCCCCCAGCCTTGCAGCAGCCAATGGCCTTACTTTGAGGAGGAGCAGCAGGGCGGGCAGGGGCCACACAAAGATGGCCAAGGCATCGCCCTAGCGGGCCAAAAAGTTGAATGTGTGGCCAGTTGTGTTTGTTTTTTGAAGGCCGAGAATTGGATGTTTGTTTTTTGAGGCCGAGAATTGGATGTTTGTTTTTTGAAGGCCGAGAATTGGATGTTTGTTTTTTGAAGGCCGAGGATGTGATGTTTGTTTTTTATGAAGGCCGAGGATGACGGCCATTTTAGTTGCACTGTTTTGTTAATCCTCTCCAGGTTGTGGGAGCGAGTAATGTGTTTGGGTGTTTTTTGGGGGTTTCGTCTGTTTTTGGTTTTCATGTGGGAAGGGCCCTGAGTTTGTACAATAAAGCATTTTATTTATTAACATTGTCCATGTTTGATCTTTGAAGTGTTTGTTGCCTTAACCGGCTGAGGGCTTGCGGAGCGGCTGCAATCATGTTCTTTCATTGGCACAAGCCATTCCCTGACAGGGGGCCTAGAAGTGACGTTCAATAAGCCGCCGACGGGCGGCCCTTGGACCTTGTGCCTCCCTCCTGGGCTGGTACTCCTCGTCCTCCTCCTCCTCATGCTCCTCCTGCTCCTCCTCCTGAGGTGGTGGTCCAACGTGAGGTGGCAGTGCCTGAGTCCTGCGGATAGCCAGGTTGTGCAGCATGCAGCAAACGATGACGAATTGGGAGACTCGCTCCTGCGAATACTGGAGAGCTCCCCCGGAGCAATCAAGACAGCGGAACCATTGCTTGAGGATGCCGATTGTTTGTTCTATGATGTTCCTAGTCGCTTGATGGCTCTCGTTGTATGCCTCTTCAGCAGGGGTCGTGGGCGCGCGGAGCGGGGTCATGAGCCAGGTACACAAAGGATAGCCTTTGTCTCCGATAAGCCATCCTCTTGGGTGAGGCTGTGCCTGGAACATGTTAGCCACAGTTGTCTGTCGCAGGATAAAGGCATCGTGGCTGCTGCCTGGAAAGCGGGCATTGACAGCTAGGATGCGCTGCCTGTGGTCACACACCAGCTGTACGTTGAGGGAATGGTAGCCCTTCCGGTTGCAGTAATCCTCGGCATGCTCCAGAGGTGCCCACAAAGCCACATGCGTGCAGTCAATGGCGCCCTGCACCATGGGGAAGCCCGCTATTCTTGCAAATCCCACTGCACGCTGCTGCTGCTTGTCCAGGGTCATGGGGAAGGAGATGAATTGATGTCTCCTTCTGAAAAGGGCTTCAGTCACCTGGCGGATGCAGCAATGCACGGCGAACTGGGAGATGTTAGCGATGTCCCCAGCAGCGGATTGGAAGGAGCCGGTGGCATAGAAGTTGAGAGCCACCGTCACCTTCACTGCCACCGACAGAGACGTCCTGCGCATCAGCTGTGGCTGCAGATCTCTGTGAAGCAGCTGGCAGATGTCTGCAACCACCTCCCTTCTGAATCGCAGCCTCCTAACACACATCGCGGCAGACATGGTCAGATAGGAGGACTGCTGGCGGTATACCCTGGGTGGGTAAGGCCTCAGTTGGCGACGCCTGTTGCCCCCTCTGCGTCTGGCCAGGGCTGCCACTCTCTCACGGCATCTGTAAGCCCTTCTGGCATAAGGCTGAAAGTCAGCGTTGGCACCCAATGCAGCCCCCATTATATGCTGGCAAACACTGAGCTCTCAATGAAGGCAAAGATAATTGCTAAGCTCTGGCCTGAGCCAAAAATACCTGTCCTAGTGTTGGTCCAAACCAGTAAGCTCTCCTCCTTGGTCTCTCTCCAAAAAACCGTTGCACAAGAGTGAATGCTGCAAAATGGCTGGCCTTTATAGTGCAGGGTAAGTGCCCTTTAATTAGCGCTCCCCGCGGCCCGCCTCGGCTGTGTACCGTTCCACTTCACAGTCGTTAGGGCCGCCCGGTGCACAATGGGCCGGCACGAGTGAAGTTCCGGTTCGGGGCGCACAAAGGGCGTTGCACTAGTAAATGACGTCATGATCTGCGTGCGCAGCAGGGCGCGCGCTAAGACTTTGCGCCGGCGCTAAATGTCTACTGAAGTTGGGGCGAGGCGCAGATCACGCTGCGCCCGGGTGCTAAGCGCCTAGCGCTCGAGATCTACTCCTCCTAAGGCGCTAACGGCTGGCGCAGCCAACTGAATTTCTAGGCCATAGGACCTTAGGAACATAGGAACATAGGACCTCAGAACCATAGGAACATAGGACCTTAGGAACATAGGAACATAGGACCTTAGGAACATAGGAACATAGGACCTCAGAACCATAGGAACATAGGACCTTAGGAACATAGGAACATAGGACCTTAGGAACATAGGAACATAGGACCTCAGAACCATAGGAACATAGGACCTTAGGAACATAGGAACATAGGACCTTAGGAACATAGGACCTCAGAACCATAGGAACATAGGACCTTAGGAACATAGGAACATAGGACCTCAGAACCATAGGAACATAGGACCTTAGGAACATAGGAACATAGGACCTCAGAACCATAGGAACATAGGACCTTAGGAACATAGGAACATAGGACCTCAGAACCATAGGAACATAGGACCTTAGGAACATAGGAACATAGGACCTCAGAACCATAGGAACATAGGACCTTAGGACCATAGGAAAATAGGAACATAGGAACATAGGACCTCAGGACCATAGGAACAGCAGGAGGCCATTCAGCCCCTCCAGCCTGCTCCGCCATTCAATGAGATCATGGCTGATCTGTGACCTAACTCCATATACCCGCCTTTGGCTCCATATCCCTTAATACCTTTGGTTAACAAAAAGTTATCAATCTCAGACAAAAATTAATCAATAACTGGCATTAATCGCTCCACCATTGGTGGCCGTGCCTTGAGCTGCCTGGGCCCTAAGCTCTGGAATTCCCTCCCTAAACCTCTCCGCCTTTCAATTTTTTTACAATTTTACAATTTACAATTTTACAATTTCTCTCTCCTTCTTTAAGATGCTCCTTAAAACCTCCCTCTTTGACCAAGCTTTTAGTCACCTGTCCGAATATCTCCTGATGTGGCTCGGTGTCAAACTTTGTTTGATAATCGCTCCTGTGAAGCGCCTTGGGACGTTTACTACGGTAAAGGCGCCATATAAGTACAAGTTGTTGTTGACATACCAGGAGCAATGTCGCATGCAATTAAGACTGATCTTGCCACTCTGTGATACTACGCCTTCAAAGTACATTTCCATTCCTTTATAATGAAACAGAAAATGCTAGAAACACTCAGCGGGTCAGGCAGCCTCTGCGGAGAGAGAAACAGGGTTAAGGTATCAGGTCATCATCAGCTCTGATGAAAGGTCATCGACTGATCATAGAATAGTATAGCACAGAAGGAGGCCATTTGTCCATCGAGTCTGTGCCGGCTCTTTCGAAGAGCGATCCAGTTAGTCCCACTCCCCCGCTCTTTCCCCACAGCCCTGCAATTTTTTTCTCTTTCAAGTATTTATCCAATTCCCTTTTGAAGGCTACTATTGAATCTGTATACACCGCCCTATCAGGCAGCGCGTTCCAAATCCTAACCACTCGTTACATAAAAAAAGGTTTTCCTCAGGTCGCTTCTGGTTCTTTTGCCAATCACCTTAAATCTGTGCCCTCTGGTCATCGACCCTTCGACCTGAAACATTTCTCTCTCCACAGATGCTGCCTGACCTGCCGAGTGTTTCCAGCATTTTCTATTAGTTTTTATTTCAGATTTTACAGCATCCGCAGTATTTTGCTTTCTGTTTCATTCTTTTAAACAAGCGTAGGCAGCAATATCATCGAGCGAGAGGTGGCAAAGTCTTTCTAGTTGGGAGTATTTTACCGTGAGTTGGTATTGTCGTTCGATGTATTCTCTGATGTGTCAGGCTTTTGGACTCTAGGGGAATCGAGGGACATGGGGATCGAGTGGAAAGTGGAGATGAGGTCGATGATCAGCCATGATCTTATTGAATGGCGGAGCAGGCTCGAGGGGCCGAATGGCCGACTCCTGCTCCTAATTCTTCTGTTCTTACGTTAAGCCCTGGTCCGACATCGTCCTTGGCTCTACTTTGCTCTTGTCCGTTTGTTTTCAGTATCCAAGCCTTTCTTTGAGAAACTTAGATGAAAGGCTAAGCCCATTGTCCACCAGACAGACTAGATGCAGGAAGGCTGTTCCCGATGGCGGGGAGTCCAGAACCAGGGGTCACAGTCTAAGGATAAGGGGTAAGCCATTTAGGACAGAGATGAGGAGGAATTTCTTCACCCAGAGAGTGGTGAACCTGTGGAATTCTCTACCACAGAAGGCAGTTGAGGCCAATTCATTAAATATATTCAAGAAGGAGTTGGATATATTTCTTGAGGCTAAAGGGATCAAGGGATATGGGGAGAAGGCAGGGACAGGGTACTGAATTTGGATGATCAGCCATGATCTCATTAAATGGCGGAGCAGGCTCGAGGAGCCGAATGGCCTACTCCTGCTCCTATCTTCTATTTCTATGTTTCTATTCTTCACCAAGGGTGAAAAGAGTTAGAGCGACCAGATGCCAAATCAAAAACTAGTGATTACTGTAGTTGAGGTCAAGTAAAGAAAGTAAGACTTGCATTTCTATAGCGCTTTTCACCACCTCAGGATGTCCCAATGCGAGTGACAGCCAATGAAGAGTCATAGAGTCATAGAGTTTTACAGCACAGAAAGAGGCCCTTCAGCCCATCGTGTCTGCGCCGCCCATCCATCCCTGTCCAGTCTAATCCCATTTTCCAGCATTTGGTCCATAGCCTTGTATGCAATGGCATTTCAAGTGCTCATCCAAATGCTTCTTGAATGTTGTGAGGGTTCCTGCCTCTACCACCCTTTTAGGCATTGAGTTCCACATTCCAACCACCCTCTGGGTGAAAAAGTTCCTCCTCAAATCCCCTCTAAATCTCCTGCCCCTTACCCTGAATCTATGCCCCCTTGTTATTGACCCCCCTACTAAGGGGAAAAGTTCCTCTTTGTCTACCCTATCTATGCCCCTCATCATTTTGTACACCTCAATCAGGTCCCCCCTCAGCCTTCTTTGCTCCAAGGAAAACAACCCCAGCCTGTTTAGTCTTTCTTCATAGCTGAGGCGCTCCATCCCTTTTGAAGTACCTTTTGAAGTGCCCAACAATGCTTTTCAAAAGTAAAAACAAAGAAAGGGCAACAAGTCAATGTGATTGAGGACACTGACTTAAGTGAGACATTTTTTGTAGGAATGGTGTCATGTGACAATATAGAAAAGGATACAGAAAATGTGCAGCCCTCAGGAATGGACAATGCTGAACATAAAGTTAATGCAGTAAAAGAGGACAAATGGATAATGTCACTGCAGGTAAATGGAGCATTAGTTACATTGAAACTAGACACTGGGGCAAAAGCAAACTTAATCAGTATGAGTGACATTAAAAATATGAAAGAAAAGCCCAAAATACAGAAAAAGTCAGTACTACTGAAGAACTATAATGGACAGAAAATAGATAGCTTAGGTGTATGCAGACTTAAAGTGACAGTCAAAGACAAAGTGCATCATCTCATGTTTTCTGTTGTGGCTGAAGGACTTGACTCACTACTGGGTGACAAAGCTTGTGAGGACTTAGAACTGGTCAAGAGAGCCTACCGTATAAACGGTGCCATAAGCAGACCAGATGATTCAGTGGATTCTGCAGTGAGTAATTTCCAGGATGTGTTCAAAGGATTTGGAGTTCTACCATTCACATACAAGATCCAGCTAAAGGAGGATGCTCAGCCAGTGGTACATGCTCCACGGAGAGTTCCAGCACCCCTGCGTGACCGGCTCAAGAAGGAACTGGACAGAATGACCACACTAGGAGTCATCAGGAAAGTCGAAGAGCCAACAGACTGGGTTAACTCCATGGTATGTGTAAAGAAAAAGAACAATGATCTAAGAGTATGCATGGATCCAAAGGACTTAAATGCAAACATAAAACGTGAACACTACCAGATTCCCAAGCGAGAAGAAATCACCAGTGAAATGTTAGGTGCCAGATACTTCACAAAGCTCGATGCCTCACAAGAATTTTGGCAACTAAAACTGGATGAAGAGAGCACCAAATACTGTACCTTCAACACACCATTTGGCAGGTATTGTTTCCTCAGAATGCCTTTCGGGATAATATCTGCATCTGAAATCTTTCATAGAGCGATGGAACACATAATTGAAAGTCTGGAAGGAGTTCGGGTCTATGTTGATGACATCATCATCTGGGGCTCCACACTGAAAGAACACAATGAGAGACTGACTAAAGTGCTACAGAGCATACGCCGGAATGGACTGAAGCTCAACAAAGCCAAGTGTCAGTTTGGTGTCCAGGAAGTCACTTTCCTAGGAGATAATTTATCTGGTAAAGGAATAGAGCCAGATATGGAAAAAGTAAACACCATACTCAACATGCCCCGACCCACTGACAAAAAAGCAGTGCTACGCATCATGGGGATGATAAACTTCATTGGAAAGTTCATTCCTAACTTGTCAGCCAAGACAGCCTGCCTGCGAGGCCTGCTACATAAAACAAATGAGTTCGCATGGACAGAAAGATATGAACAAGAGTGGATGAACCTCAAAACAGTGCTGACAACCACACCTGTACTCACCTTCTTTGACCCAACAAAGAGAATCAAAGTGTCAACGGATGCATCAAAAGATGGCCTAGGCACGGTCTTGCTACAAGCAGAGGGTGAAGATTGGAAGCCTGTTGCCTATGCCTCCAGGTCTATGACTGATTCTGAGTGTCGATACGCCCAGATTGAAAAGGAATGTCTAGGCTTGGTAGTTGGACTAGAAAAGTTCCATGGCTACATATATAGACTTCCCACTTTCACAGTTGAGACAGACCACTGCCCACTGGTTGCCATCATAAAAAAATTCTGAATGAGATGTCTCCAAGGATTCAACGACTCATGATGAAGCTGCAAAGATATGACTTTGAACTGATCTACACACCAGGCAAATACATAGGGTTAGCAGATGCACTATCCCGAGCACCCACAATGAGTCATGTGAGCTCTACTGAGGAAGACGTGGATGTTCATGTGAGTATGGTCACTGCTGCGCTGCCCGTGTCAGACACAAAATCAAAGCAAATAGCAGAAGAAACAGTAAAAGATACAGTGTTACAAACAGTAATAGAGAACATTCATCATGGTTGGCCAAAAGGTTCCTGTCCAAAGTACTATCACATCAGGTCAGAGTTGAGTGTCGCAAGTGGACTATTACTAAAACAGAACAGAATAGTCATTCCACAGGCTCTACGTCAAGACATGCTCAAAAGGATTCATGAGGGACACCTCGGAATTGAAAAATGCAAAAGGAGAGCAAGAGACACTGTTTATTGGCCTGGCATAAATAAGGACATTGAGAACATGATAGGCATATGTGAGACATGTCAGAAACACCAAAACAAACAAGCAAAGGAACCAATGATAGTAGCTGACTTACCAACAGCACCATGGCAAAAGGTTGGTATGGACCTCTTTCATTTGAATGGTAAAGACTATCTATTAGTGATTGACTACTATTCTAACTATCCTGAGATGGCGCTGCTCTCAAGCACATCAGCAAGCAGTGTCATAATGCATGTTAAATCCATCTTCGCCAGACATGGAATTACCAGGATTGCCGTTAGCGACAATGGTCCGTGCTTCAACTGTAAGGAGTGGCAACAGTTTGCAGCACATTATGACTTTCAACACATCACATCCAGTCCTCTGTATGCTCAGTCGAATGGTAAGGCAGAGAAAGGTGTTCAAGTTCTCAAACAGCTACTGAAGAAAGCAACAGAAAGCAAGTCTGATCCTTATCTCGCCCTGCTGAGCTAACGAGCCTCCCCTTTAGACTGTGGTTCTTCACCTGCTGAACTCCTAATGGGTCACAAGTTGCGCACCATGCTACCCTGCTGTGCAAAAGAAAAGCAGAGTAAGGAACTGAGACAGAGACTTCAACTGTTAAAGCTGAAACAGGAATCACACTATGACAAGTCATTCAAAACTCTGAAACCATTGACAAGGGATGATGTTGTCAGGATTGAGGATCCAGATGCATGGAACAGGAAAGCTACAGTTCTTGAGGAAGTAGGACCAAGGTCATGCACTGTTAGAACTGAGGAAGGACAGATTCTCAGGAGGAACCGCCGTTCTCTCCTGAAAACACAAGAAACTATCCAAGAGCAAATCGATGACAATGATGCAACTGAATCTTGTCACTCACCACCAGAACAATCTAACACAAACACACATACAGGCTCTCATGAAAACACATCAGACTTACCTGTGCTGAGAAGATCCACACGTGAAGTAAAAAAGCCTGATAGACTTAATCTTTGAGTACAAAGAAAACTATATTGAAAATGTGTTGACTGTTGTGAAGATGTTTATGTCGTTATGATTGATTGATATTGATTTTGTTTAACCTCTAAGGAAGGGGGATGTAATGATCAGTAACATGTCATTCTAGAATGGCACACTAGGTGGAGCTGTATGTTTAAGAGTGGGCTACCCATGATGCACTAGGCTACCCACAAGGCAATAGTCAAGATGGATGCCTGCACACTAGTCCACATGGCTGAATAAATGACTAGCTCAAACTAGCTGCTCATAATAAAAACGTCTATTTATTTATGAACATAACAGACGTCACCTCCGACAGCCCACTGCTCACTCAGCAGTGCACTGGGAGAGTCAGTCAGCCCAGGTTATGGGCTCAAGTCTCTGGAGTCAAGCACTGCAGGCTGTATTAGGAAAGGAAGATGAAGGGGCTGGGAGGAATTTCATCATTTTCAAGTCTTGGGAAAGAATGAATCAGAGTATGAGACAGCCTAATGGATCCTGATTCCAAGGCACTGTTGCCACCTGTGTCCTTTTCAGCTTGATCCTCAGATCTGAGCATGATTAATAATAAAAATAAATGAACAATTTTATCCGCTAAACAACGTCCGTGGGACAATCGCAGGAGAGTTAAAGTCTCTTTCCGGAGTTTTTTTTTGATTGAATGCCCCGTTTCTTCTTATGCAGCACTTGAAGCCAAGTTAGCGACTCCACACACCAAACCAAGGCTATCCCATGTGTGACAACATAAGGAGAAGTAAACCATTCAATCAAAAAATTAATTGCTGGAAAGAGACGTAAAAATCTCTGGTAATTGTTTCACAATCATTGATCTGTGGATGAAGCAGTTTTTTGTTGTTAATTAGTGCCTATTAAGATAGGGTTGGCCCATTAAAGCCTTGTACCTTACTTACAACACAGTGTTCATCATAATACTGGTTGGGGATGGTCTCAAACACGTTTATTTTTTGGTGTTAAAAACAACTTTTATCCAGCGCCTTTCACAACCACCGGACGTCCCAAAGCGCTTTCCAGCCAATGAAATACTTCTTTTGAAGTGTAGTCACTGTTGTAATGTAGGAATCGCGGCAACCAATTTGCGCACAGGAAGCTCCCACAAACAGCAATGTGATAATGACCAGATCGTCTGTTTTTTAGTGATGCTGATTGAGGGATAAATATTGGCCCCAGGACACCGGGGATAACTCTGCCCCCTCCCTGCTCTTCTTCGGAATAGCGCCATGGGATCTTTTACGTCTGCCTGAGAGAGCAGACGGGAGCCTCGGTTTAACGTCTCACCCGAAAGTCGGCCCCTCCGACAGTGCGGCGCTCCTTCGGCGCTGGCGCTGGGAGCTTCAGCCTAGAACCCGCAACCTCCTGACACAGAGGCGATGCACAGCGCTCCCTCGGCGCTGGCACTGGGAGCTTCAACCTAGAACCCGCAACCTTCTGACACAGAGGCGACGCACAGCGCTCCCTCGGCGCTGGCACTGGGAGCTTCAGCCTAGAACCCGCAACCTTCTGACACAGAGGCGACGCACAGCGCTCCCTCGGCGCTGGCACTGGGAGCTTCAGCCTAGAACATAAGAACATAAAAAATAGGAGCAGGTGTAGGCCAATCGGCCCCTCGAGCCTGCTCCGCCATTTAATAAGATCATGGCTGATCTGATCCTAACCGCCAATCTACTATCACAGAACCATCTCCTGAATCTAACAGAATTAGACACACGAAATAGGAGCAGGATAAGGCTACACGGCCCCTGGGCCTGCTCCGCTACCCACAGGGCCATGTCCGATCCGAACCTAGACTCATGTCCAAATTCCTGCCTGCTCCCCGTAACCCTTAATTCCCTTTACTTCTAGGAAACTGTCTATTTCTGTTTTAAATTTATGTAATGATGTAGCTTCTACAGCTTTTTGGGGCAGCATATTCCATGGACCTACCACCCTCTGAGCGAAGTAGTTCCTCCTTATCTCAGTTTTGAAAGAGCAGCCCCTTATTCTAAGACTATGCCCCCTAGTTCTAGTTTCACCCATCATCGGGAACATCCTCCCCGCATCCACCCGATCCAACCCCTTCACAATCTTATATGTTTCAATAAGATCGCCTCTCATTCTTCTGAACTCCAATGAGTAGAGTCCCAATCTACTCAACCCCTCCTCATATGTCCATCCCCTCATCCCCGGGATTAACCGAGTGAACCTTCTTTGTACTGACTCGAGAGCAAGTATGTCTTTTCTTAAGTATGGACACCAAAACTGTATGCAGTATTCCAGGTGCGGTCTCACCAATACCTTGTACAACTGAAGCAATACCTCCCTATTTTTATATTCTATCCCCCTAGCAATGAAAGCCAACATTCCATTGGCCTTCTTAATCACTTGCTGCACCTGCATACTAACCTTTTGAGTTTCGTGCACCATGACCCCCAGATCCCTTTGTACTTCAGTACTTTCCAGTTTCTTGCCATTAAGATAATAGCTTGCTCTACGATTTTTCCTGCCAAAGTGCATAACCTCACACTTTCCAGTATTGTATTCCATTTGCCAAATCTCTGCCCACTTACTTAGCCTGTCTATGTCCCCTTGCAGGTTTTTTATGTCCTCCTCACTCACTACCTTCCCTCCAATCTTAGTATCATCTGCAAACTTTGATATGTTACACTCGGTCCCCTCCTCCAAATCGTTAATATAGATTGTAAAGAATTGGGGACCCAGCACTGACCCCTGCGGAACACCACTAGTTACTGATTGCCAGTCTGAGAATGAACCATTTATCCCAACGCTCTGCCTTCTGTTAGATAGCCAATCCTCTATCCATGCCAGAATATTACCCCCAATCCCGTGATTTTTTATCTTAAGCAATAATCTTTTGTGTGGCACCTTGTCAAATGCCTTTTGGAAGTCTAAATACACTACGTCCACTGGTTCCCCTTTGTCCACCCTATATGTTACTTCCTCAAAGAACTCCAGCAAATATGTCAAACATGACTGCCCCTTCATAAAACCATGCTGACTTTGTCCTATTAAATGATGATTATCCAAATGTCCTGTTACTGTCTCCTTAATAATGGACTCCAAAATTTTACCTACCACAGATGTTAGGCTAACCGGTCTATAGTTTCCAGCCTTCTGTCTACTGCCCTTTTTAAATAAGGGTGTTACATTAGCAGTTTTCCAGTCTGCCGGGACCTTTGCTGAGTCCAGGGAGTTTTGGAAAATTATTACCAATGCATCCACAATCGCTACCGCCACTTCCCTCAAGACCCTAGGATGTAAGCCATCAGGTCCAGGTGATTTATCCGCCTTGAGTCCCATTATTTTACCGAGTACCACTTCCTTAGTGCTTTTGACCGTGTTTAGCTCCTCCCCCCCTATAGCCCCCTGTTTGTCCAGTGTTGGGATATTCTTAGTGTCTTCTACTGTAAAGACTGATAACATGCATCCTAGGGTACTGAAGGAGGTGGCCCTAGAGATAGCGGATGCACTAAGGATGATTTTTCAGAATTCATTAGACTCGGGAACAGTGCCGATGGATTGGAGGGTAGCTAACGTTACCCCACTATTCAAAAAGGGGGGTAGGGAAAAAGCAGGTAATTACAGACCTGTAAGCCTTACATCAGTTGTGGGCAAAATGCTGGAGTCCATCATTAAGGATGAAATAGCGGAGCACTTAGCAAATGGGGACAGGATAGGACAGAGTCAACATGGATTTACAAAGGGTAAATCGTGCTTGACTAATCTATTGGAATTTTTTGAGGGAGTAACTGGTAGAATAGATGGGGGAGAGCCAGTAGATGTGGTGTACCTGGACTTCCAAAAGGCCTTCGATAAGGTCCCACATAAAAGATTAGCATGGAAAATTGAGGCTCATGGGATAAAGGGGAAAGTTTTGGCGTGGATAGGGAACTGGCTGTCAGATAGAAAACAGAGAGTTGGAATAAACGGCTCATTTTCTGAATGGCAGGCAGTAACAAGTGGGGTACCACAGGGATCTGTCCTGGGCCCCCAGCTGTTCACAATTTACATTAATGACCTGGATCAGGGAGTCGGATGCAGCATTTCCAAATTTGCAGACGACACTAAACTAGGAGGGGGGGTGGGCTCAGAGGAAGAGACCAGGAAGCTCCAGAGCGATTTGGACAGACTGGGCGATTGGGCGGATAAATGGCAGATGCACTATAATGTGGACAAGTGCGAAGTTATCCACCTTGGGTGCAGGAACGGGAGGGCAAATTATTATTTAAATGGCAATAGATTGGGAGAGGGGGAAGTACAGAGAGACCTGGGTGTTCTTGTACACCAGTCACTGAAGGCGAGCATGCAGGTGCAACAGGCAGTCAAGAAGGCAAACGGTATGCTGGCCTTCATAGCAAAAGGGTTAGAATACAGGAACAGGGATACCTTGCTGCAGCTGTACAGGGCACTGGTGAGACCACACCTCGAGTACTGTGTACAGTTTTGGTCGCCTCATCTGAGGAAGGATGTTCTTGCCATGGAGGGGGTGCAGCGGCGATTCACCAGGCTGATACCAGGAATGGCGGGAATGACCTATGAGGAGAGACTATGTAGTTTAGGGATGTACACACTGGAGTTTAGAAGATTGAGAGGGGACCTCATAGAAGTGTATAAAATTCTGACAGGTCTAGACAGACTGGATGCAGAAGGAATGTTTCCCTTGGCGGGTGAGAACAGAACTAGAGGACATAATTTAAGGATAAGGGCTAAACCATTTAGGACAGAGATGAGGGGGAATTTCTTCACTCAGAGAGTGGTGAACCTGTGGAACTCATTGCCACAGAGGGCAGTGTACGCCAGCTCATTAAATATATTTAAGAGGGAATTAGATATATTTCTACGGGCAAAAGGGGTTAAGGGTTACGGAGAGAAGGCGGGGACGGGATACTGAATTAAAGGATCAGCCATGATCTCATCGAATGGCGGAGCAGGCACGAAGGGCCGAATGGCCTACTCCTGCTCCTATCTTCTATGTATCTATGTATCTATGTAAAATATTCATTCAGTGTTTTTGCCATCTCCCTATTTCCCACCATTAATTTCCCGGTCTCATCCTCTAAGGGACCAACATTTACTTTAGCCACCCTTTTTCTTTTTATATAACTATAAAAACTCTTACTATCTGTTTTTATATTTTTTGCTAATTTACTTTCATAATCTATCTTCCCTTTCTTAATCAATCTTTTTGTTATTTTTTGCTGTCTTTTAAAGTTTTCCCAATCCTCTATCCTCCCACTAGATTTGGCTACCTTATATGCCCTTGTTTTTAGTCGAATACTATCCTTAATTTCTTTACTTAGCCACGGATGGCTGTCTTTTCTTTTGCACCCTTTTCTTCTCAGTGGAATATATTTTTTTTGGAAGTTGTAAAATAACTCCTTAAATGTACACCACTGATCATGTATCGTCTTACCCTTTAATCTATTTTCCCAATCCACTCTACTCAATTCCCCTCTCATACCTTCATAGTCTCCTTTATTCAAGCTTAGCACGCTTGTTTGAGATCCAACCTTCTCACCCTCTAATTGAATATGGAATTCAACCATGTTATGGTCACTCATTCCAAGGGGATCCTTTACTAGGACATTTTAAATTAATCCTGTCCCGTTACACAGGACCAGATCTAAGGTTGCTTGCCCCCTGGTCAGTTCAGTTACATACTGCTCAAGAAACCCATCCCTAATACACTCAATGAACTCATCCTCAAGGCAGCCCTGCACAATTTGATTTGTCCAATTAATATGATAGTTAAAATCCCCCATAATTATAGATGTTCCCTTATTACAAGCCTTAACTATTTCCTGATTGATACTCCGTCCAACATAGTTGCAACTGTTCGGAGGCCTATAGACTACGCCCACTAGTGCTTTTTTCCCCTTATTATTCCTTACCTCCACCCAAACTGTTTCATTATCCTCATCTTTTGACCCAATATCATTTCTCTGTATTACAGTGATTCCTCCCTTTATTAACATAGCCACCCCACCTCCCCTTCCTTCCTGCCTGTCCTTCCTGATCGTTAAATAACCTGGTATGTTTAATTCCCAGGCATTGTTACCCTGCAGCCATGTTTCTGTAATGGCCACAAGATCATACCCATATGTAGTTATTTGTGCCATTAACTCGTCTATTTTGTTATGAATGCTATGTGCATTCAGATAGAGAACTTTCAAATATGTTTTGTGACACTTAGTTCTTGCTTTTGCCCTTTTTATTACTTTACCTTTTACTCCATACCTTCTGCCCCTTCCTGACACGCTCTGGTTTTTAATTTCCCCACTGCTACCTATGTCTATGACCTTCTCTGTTGTCATTTTTATTATTTGCTCTCTAGGAGCCTCCCCACCACTAGTTAGTTTAAAGCCCTCTCTACAGCCCTAGTTATATGATCCGCCAGGACTCTAGTCCCAGCACTGGCCAAGTGAAGCCCGTCCCAACGGAACAGCTCCCTCCTGCCCCAGTACTGGTGCCAGTGTCCCAGGAAGCAAAACCCATTTCTCCCACACCAGTCTTTGAGCCACGCATTTAACTCTCTAATTTTATTTGGCCTAGCCAAATTCGCTCGTGGCTCAGGTAATAACCCAGAGATTATTACCCTTGAGGTTCTGTTTTTTAATTTGACCCCTAGCTGCTCATACTCCTTTAACAGAACCGGCTTCCTAGTCCTATCTACGTCGTTTGTACCAACATGGACCACAACAACTGGATCCACCCCCTCCCACTGCAAGTTTCTTTCCAGCCCAGAGGAGTTGTCCTTAACCCTGGCACCGGGTAGGCAACACAGCCTTCGGGACTCTCGCTCTCGGCTGCAGAGAACTCTATCTATCCCCCTAATAATACTATCCCCTACCACTACAACATTTCTAGTTACTCCCCCCTCTTGAATGGCCCCCCGTTCCATGGTGCTGTGGCCAGGTTGCTCATCCTCCCTGCAGTCCCTGCTCCCGTCCCCACAGGGAGTAAGAACCTCGAACCTGCTGGACAAGAGCAAGGGCTGCGGCTCCTCCAGCTCTACCTCCTGGATCCCCGTACCTGCCTCACTCGTAGTCACACCGTCCTGTCCCTGACCATGGGCTACATCTGAATTAATTAACTTCATAGGTGTGACCACCTCCTGATACACAGAGTCCAGGTACTTCTCCCCCTCCCTGATGTGTCGCAGTGTCTGAAGCTCAGACTCCAGCTCATCAACACGGAGCTGGAGTTCCTGTAGCAGCAGACACTTGTCACAGACGTAATCACCGTGAGCCTCAATGGGGTTCACCGGCTCCCACATCTCGCAACAGTAACACATCACCTGCTCCATTCTAAGTAATTAATTAAATTTTTTATTGTTAGTTATGGACACCCTCTGCCCGATTATAGATGCTAATATCCCCTTTAATTAATTGGATTTAATTTAAATCAATCCCTCTAATTACACCAGTTAAATGGTTTACCAACAGTCACTCTGCACCAGAAAGGCCTTATTAACTACAACCCACAGAGTTAAAGTTTGAAAAGAGCACCTAACACCCCACTTACCCTAACTCACACACTTACCCAAACTCACAGCACTCTCTGCTGACTCGCACTCAGCAACCTTCTGACACAGAGGCAACGCACAGTGCTCCCTAGGCGCTGGCACTGGGAGCTTCAGCCTAGAACCCGCAACCTTCTGACACAGAGGCGACACACAGCGCTCCCTCGGCGCTGGCACTGGGAGCTTCAGCCTAGAACCCGCAACCTTCTGACACAGAGGCGACGCACAGCGCTCCCTCGGCGCTGGCACTGGGAGCTTCAGCCTAGAACCCACAACCTTCTGACACAGAGGCGACGCACAGTGCCACCCACTGGCACTTGTGAAGTGGGCTTCGCCGTTTCCAATCCAGTCACATCAGCAAAACTTCAAAACGGACGTTAGTCCGCCCGGGATGCCTAAACTAAAAAAAAATAAGGTACCTCACGAATTTAGTGGTGGGCAAGGCCTGTGCAAATTGAGCACAGATGGACCACCAATGGAAGGAGAGCAGGGGGGGTGAGTTCTCCCCGGTGTCCTGGGGCCAATCCCTCAACCAACGTCACTGAAAAACAGATGATCCGGTCTCTGTCACATTGCTGTTTGTGGGATCTTGCTGTGTGCAAATTGTCTGTCGCGTTTCCCACATTACAGGAAACTTTGGTTTATCCGGAGGTTGTATGTCCGAAACATCAATCTACCGGCAGAAATCAGGAGCCGTTTTGTTAGGTTTTTTTTCTTCTCGTGGCTTTGTTTTCAACAGTCGGGCTCTGGAAAGTCTCTCTGAAGCTGTTGCTAAGCTACAGAGATGCTTCCAAGGTACGGGCCGACTGTTTACAAGCTGTTGCTAAGCAACAGTGTTTGTTGTCAGATACGGAGATGAAAACCTCCATATGCTTCAACATTAACGTTGGTATGTCCGGCAGTTTTGATAGATCGGCAACAGCTCGGTCCCGTCGGTGCCGGATATCACAAAGTTTCCTGTACAACAGCAACCACACTTCAAAAAAAAGTACTACATTGGCCGTAAAGCGCTTTGGGTCGTCCCGAGGCCGTAAAAGGCGCTATAGAAATGCAAGTTCTTTATTTCTTTTTAATATGGGACCCGTAAAGCTAGCAGAGTGAAAGGACACTTTCATCGCATCAATCAGACTGATTTCAAAACTAGATCCCAGAGGTGAAGAAGCCATGTGTGAAGCCAATGTGTCACACAGTCTGCCTCACTGCAAATAATCGTCATGCAAAGTAAAAAACGCTGTTTTAGAATTCAGACCTTCGAGCAGAGAAAGTTTAACCCACTGAACTATTTTAGCAGCTGAGAATTAGGTTTTTTTGTTTCCAGATTCTTGTAAACTAGCATTTTCAGTCACTAGATAGAGCAGTCATGTGTTTTTTAAAATTAGTGCCCTTTAAAGCAGCCCATTTGATTGGCAGCCCATCCACCACCTTAAACATTCACTCCCTCCACCACCGGCGCACCGTGGCTGCAGTGTGTACCATCGACAAGATGCACTGCAGCAACTCGCCAAGGCTTCTTCGGCAGCACCTCCCAAACCCACGACCTCTACCGCCTAGAAGGACAAGGGCAGCAGGCGCATGGGAACACCACCACCTCCAAGTTCCCCTCCAAGTCACACACCATCCTGACTTGGAAATATATCGGCTGTTCCTTCATCGTCGCTGGGTCAAAATCCTGGAACTCCCTCCCTAACAGCACTGTGGGAGCACCTTCACCACACGGACTGCAGCGGTTCAAGAAGGCGGCTCACCACCACCTTCTCAAGGGGCAATTAGGGATGGGCAATAAATGCCGGCCTTGCCAGCGACGCCCACATCCCAGGAACTTATAGAAAAAAACTGAGGCTGGCTCAGTGCGAAGTCAATGTACTCCACTTCAGTACAGCCTTTGTTATGGATGATTCCCCAGACCAAAATTATGTTTTTAGGTGAACAAGTTCTAACAGGGCTCAGTGCCAACCCCGTGTACCCAATTCACGGGCTGCCTGATTTTACAAACAGCAATTTTGGGGCCAAAAATAATGAGACCATATTACCAGCATATGGACCTCATTAAAATATTCCGATCCCTCTTTAAATAACTTCGAATGCTAGAATCATACAGCACAGAAGGAGGCCATTCGGCCCATCGTGCCTTTGCCGGCTCTTTGAAAGAGCTCTCCAATTAGTCCCACTCCCCCCTGCTCTTTCCCCATAGCCCTGAAAATGTTTCCTTTTCAAGTATTTATCCAATTCCCTTTTGAAAGTTACTATTGAATCTGCTTCCACCGCCCTTTCAGGCAGCGCATACCAGATCACAACAACTCTCTGTGTGAAAAAAAAACTCTCCTCATCTCCCCCTCTGGTTCTTTTGCCAATTATCTTAAATCTGTGTCCTCTGGTTACCGACCCTCCTGCCAGTAGAAACAATCTCTCCCTAACTACTCTAGCAAAACCCTTCATAATTTTGAACACCTCAATTAAATTTCCTCTTAACCTTCTCTGCTCTAAGGAGAACAACCCCCAGCTTCTCCAGTCTCTCCGCATAACTGAAGTCCCCCATCCCCTGGAACCATTCTAGTAAATCTCCTCTGCAGACTCTCCAAGACCCTGACGTCCTTCCCGAAGTGCGGGGCCCAGAATTGGACACAATACTCCAGCTGAGGCAGAACTAGTGTTTATAAAGTTTTAGCAATAACTTCCTGGCTTTTATATTCTATTCCTCCATTAATAAAGCCAAGGATTACTTCTGCCTTTTTAACAGCCCTTCTCTACTTGTCCTGCCACCTTCAAAGACTTGTGTACACACCCTCCCAGGTCCCTCTGCCTCTGCACCCTCGTTAAAATTGTACCATTTAGTTTATATTGCCTCACCTCATGCTTCCTACCAAAATCAATCACTTCACACCTTTCTGCGTTAAATTTAATCTGCCATGTACCTGTCTATGTCCTCCTGAGGCAGAGCAATGAGGGTTCACCAGACTGGTTCCTGGGATGGGGGGATCGTCCTATGAGGAGAGATTGAGTAGACTGGGCCTATATTCTCTCGAGTTTAGAAGGATGAGAGGTGATCTCATTGAAACACACAAAATTCTTACAGAGCTTGACAGGGTAGATGCAGGGAGGATGTTTCCCCCTGGCTGGGGAGTCTAGAACCAGGGGTCACAGTCTCAGGATAAGGGGTCGGCCATTTAGGACTGAGATGAGGAGAAATTTCTTCACCCAGAGGGCGGTGAATCTTTGGAATTCTCTGCCCCAGAGGGCTGTGGAGGCTCAGTCGTTGAGTATATTCAAGACAGAGACCGATAGATTTTTGGATTTAAGGAAATCAAGGGATATGGGGATAGTGCAGGAAAGTGGAGTTGAGGCAGAAGATCAGCCATGATCTTATTGAATGGTGGAGCAGGCTCGAGGGGCCGAATGGCCGACTCCTGCTCCTATTTCTTATGTTCTTATGTCCTCCTGATGTCTGTTGCTATCCTCCTCACTGTTTACTCCATTTCCGAGTTTTGTGTCATATGCAAACTTTTAAATGATGCCCAGTATACCCAAGTCTTGGTCATTAATATATATCAAAAAGAGCAGTGGTCCCAACACTGACCCCTGGGGGGCACCACTGCACACTTCCCTCCAGTCTGAAAAAACATCAGTTCACAGATTCCTGTCCCTTAGCCAACCTCGTATCCACGCAGCCCCTGTCTCTTTAATCCCATGGGCTTTAATTTTGTTAACGAGTCTATTCTGCAGAACAGGGATTAGGTTTTGTACCGGTGCAGCAATGTGTTGGCACAGGCAGTATTGGCCTCCTGGTCATATTCTGTGCTCTAAACTCAAGAGTTCTAAAACAAACCCCGGCAACTGCAGGCCCATTACACGGGTGACTGGTAAAATAGTCAAATCGAGAGTTGCGTTTTATTGTACAGTGCCTTTTACGACTTCAGGATGTCCCAGAGCGCTTTACAGCCAATGAAGTACTTTTTAAAGTGTAATCACTGTTGTAATGTGGGAAACACGGCAGCCAATTTGCACACAGCAAGCTCCCACAAACAGCAATGTGATAATGACCAGATCATCTGTTTTAGTGATGTTGGTTGAGAGATAAATATTGGCCCAAGGACACTGGGGAGAACTCCCCTGCTCCGCTTCGAAATAGAGCCATGGGATCTTTTACATCCACCCGAGAGAGCAGATGGGGCCTCGGTTTAATGCCTCATCTGAGAGGTGGCACTTCCAACAGGGCAGCACTCCCTCAGTACTGCCCCTCTGACAGAGGAGAGCTCCCTCAGTACTGCCTCTCTGACAGTGCAGCGCTCCCTCAGTACTGTCCCTCTGACAGTGCGGCGCTCCCTCAGTACTGTCACTCCGACAGTGCAGCGCTCCCTCAGTACTGCCCCTCCGACAGTGCGGCATTCCTTCAGTACTGCCCCTCCGACAGTGCAGCGCTCCCTCAGTACTGTCCCTCCGACAGTGCGGCGCTCCCTCAGGACTGCCCCTCCGACAGTGCGGCGCTCCCTCAGTACTGTCCCTCCGACAGTGCAGCGCTCCCTCACTACTGTCCCTCCGACAGTGCAGCGCTCCCTCAGTACTGTCCCTCCGACAGTGCCACACTCCCTCAGGACTGTCCCTCCGACAGTGCAGCGCTCCCTCAGTACTGTCCCTCCGACAGTGCCACACTCCCTCAGTACTGCCCCTCCCACAGTGCAGCGCTCCCTCAGTACTGCCCCTCCGACAGTGCGGCACTCCCTCAGTACTGCCCCCTCCGACAGTGCAGCGCTCCCTCAGTACTGCCCCTCCGACAGTGCAGCGCTCCCTCAGCACTGCCCCTCCGACAGTGCGGCGCTCCCTCAGTACTGCCCCTCCGACAGTGCAGCGCTCCCTCAGCACTGCCCCTCCGACAGTGCGGCGCTCCCTCAGCACTGCATTGGGAGTGTCAGCCTAGATTTTTGTGCTCAAGTCTCTGGAGTGGGACTTGAACCCACAACCTTCTGACTCAGAGGCGAGGGTGCTGCCCACTGAGCCACGGCTGACACTCCAGTGCGAGACTGTGGGTGAGAAAGGATTGCATTGTATTGTTCTTAATACTGAATTCAAGCGTTGCAATCGACAGACACATACCAGCTGTACGTGTCCAGTGCAGTGTGTACAGACTTTAATAAGACCAAAAAGAGGAAAAGACAATCGGCAATGCTCATACTGTCCAGCAGGTGTCAGTGGAATGCTTGTTATTTCTGTGGCGTATCTCAGAGACAAAGATCAGGATTGGAACAGGCTCCACACTGTGACACACTCACCAGTTCCAATTATTAAATGTAAATTACTTTACATCATTATTTTTAATACTAATGTATATTATATCAGCTGCATATATGAAGGAAATAGGAACCAACTCTTGAGAAATTTAATTAACTTGCATTTCTATAGCGCCTTTCACGGCCACCGGACGTCCCAAAGCGCTTTACAGCCAATGAAGTACTTTTTGAAGTGTAGTCACTGTTATAATGTGGGAAACGCAGCAGCCAATTTGCGCACAGCAAGCTCCCACAAACAGCAGTGTGGTAATGACCAGACAATCTGTTTTAGTGATGTTGATTGAGGGACACCGGGGAGAACTCTATTTTTTTTTGGGTGCACTGCCCCTTTAACGGGATGCGCTGCCCATTCAAACCTCCGCGCAGACGCGTTTTTTTGCATTGTGAAACCGGCAATCGGCCTGCGCAGCTTAACGGGAACATTCCCCCAGCTCCCCTTTGAAATAGTGGCCGCGGGATTCTTTACGCCCACTTGAGAGAGCAGACGGGACCTCGGTTTAGCGTCTCATCCGAAAGACGGCCCCTCCGACCGAGCAGCGCTCCCTCAGTACTGCCCCTCTGATAGAGCAGCGCTCCCTCAGTACTGCCCCTCCGACAGTGCGGCGCTCCCTCAGTATTGCCCCGTCCAATAGTGCGGCGTTCCCTCAGTACTGCCCCTCCGACAGTGCGGCGCTCCCTCAGTACTGCCCCTCCGACAGTGCGGCGCCCCCTCAGTATTGGCCCTCCGAAAGTGCGGCACTGCCTCAGTACTGCCCCTTCGACAGTGCGGCGCTCCCTCAGTACTGCCCCTCTGACAGTGCGGCGCTCCCTCAGTATTGCCCCTCCGACCGAGCGGCGCTCCCTCAGTACTGCCCCTCCGACAGTGCAGCACATCCTCAGTACTGCCCCTCCGACAGTGCGGCGCTCCCTCAATATTGCCCCTCCAACAGTGCAGCACCCCCTCAGTACTGCCCCTCCGACAATGCGGAGCTCCGTCAGTACTGCCCCTCCGACAGTGCGGCACTCCCTTAGTACTGCCCCTCCGACAGTGCAGCGTTCCCTCAGTACTGCCTCTCTGACAGTGTGACACCCCCTCAGTACTGCCCCTCCGACAGTGCGGCACTCCCTCAGTACTGCCTCTCCGACAGTGCGACACTCCCTCAGTACTACCCCCTCCGACAGTGCGACACTCCCTCAGTACTGCCTCTCCGACAGTGCGGCGCTCCCTCAGTACTACCCCCTCCGACAGTGCGACACTCCCTCAGTACTGCATCTCCGACAGTGCGGCGCTCCCTCAGTACTGCCCCTCCGACAGTGCGACACTCCCTCAGTACTGCATCTCCGACAGTGCGGCGCTCCCTCAGTACTGCCCCTCCGACAGTGCGACACTCCCTCAGTACTGCCCCTCCGACAGTGCGGCGCCCCCTCAGTATTGGCCCTCCGAAAGTGCGGCACTGCCTCAGTACTGTCCCTTCGACAGTGCGGCGCTCCCTCAGTACTGCCCCTCTGACAGTGCGGCGCTCCCTCAGTATTGCCCCTCCGACCGAGCGGCGCTCCCTCAGTACTGCCCCTCCGACAGTGCGGCACATCCTCAGTACTGCCCCTCCGACAGTGCGGCGCTCCCTCAATATTGCCCCTCCAACAGTGCAGCACCCCCTCAGTACTGCCCCTCCGACAATGCGGAGCTCCGTCAGTACTGCCCCTCCGACAGTGCGGCACTCCCTTAGTACTGCCCCTCCGACAGTGCAGCGTTCCCTCAGTACTGCCTCTCTGACAGTGTGACACTCCCTCAGTACTGCCCCTCCGACAGTGCGGCACTCCCTCAGTACTGCCTCTCCGACAGTGCGACACTCCCTCAGTACTACCCCCTCCGACAGTGCGACACTCCCTCAGTACTGCCTCTCAGACAGTGCGGCACTCCCTCAGTACTGCCCCTCCGACAGTGCGACACTCCCTCAGTACTGCATCTCCGACAGTGCGGCGCTCCCTCAGTACTGCCCCTCCGACAGTGCAACACTCCCTCAGTACTGCCTCTCCGACAGTGCGGCACTCCCTCAGTACTGCCCCTCCGACAATGCGGCACTCCCTCAGTACTGCCCCTCCGACAGTGCTGCGCTCCCTCAGTACTGCCCCACCGACAGTGCAACACTCCCTCAGTACTGCCCCTCCGACAGTGCAGCGCTCCCACAGTACTGCCCCTCCGACAGTGCGGCACTCCCTCAGTACTGCCTCTCCGACAGTGCGGCGCTCCCACAGTACTGCCCCTCCGACAGTGCGGCACTCCCTCAGTACTGCCCCTCCGACAGTGCAGCGCTCCCTCAGTACTGCCCCTCCGACAGTGCAGCACTCCCTCAGTACTGCCCCTCCGACAGTGCAGCGCTCCCTCAGTACTGCCCCTCCGACAGTGCAGCACTCCCTCAGTACTGCCCCTCCGACAGTGCAGCACTCCCTCAGTACTGCCCCTCCGACAGTGCGACACTCCCTCAGTACCGCCCCTCCGACAGTGCGGCACTCCCTCAGTACCGCCCCTCCGACAGTGCAGCGCTCCCTCAGTACCGCCCCTCCGACAGTGCGGCGCTCCCTCAGTACCGCCCCTCCGACAGTGCGGCGCTCCCTCAGTACCGCCCCTCCGACAGTGCGGCGCTCCCTCAGTACCGCCCCTCCGACAGTGCGGCGCTCCCTCAGTACCGCCCCTCCGACAGTGCGGCGCTCCCTCAGTACCGCCCCTCCGACAGTGCGGCGCTCCCTCAGTACCGCCCCTCCGACAGTGCGGCGCTCCCTCAGTACCGCTCCTCCGACAGTGCGGCGCTCCCTCAGTACCGCCCCTCCGACAGTGCGGCGCTCCCTCAGTACTGCCCCTCCGACAGTGCGGCGCTCCCTCAGTACTGTCCCTCCGACAGTGCAGCACTCCCTCAGTACTGCCCCTCCGACAGTGCGGCGCTCCCTCAGTACTGCCTCTCCGACAGTGCGGCACTCCCTCAGTACTCCCCCTCCGACAGTGCGGCGCTCCCTCAGTACTGCCCCTCCGACAGTGCGGCGCTCCCTCAGTACTGCCCCTCCGACAGTGCGGCGCTCCCTCAGTACTGCCCCTCCGACAGTGCAGCACTGGAGTGTCTGCCTGGATTTTTTTAAGTCTCCGAAGGCGAGTGTGCTGCCTTTTGAGCCATGGCTAAAAATAATTGTAATTCTCGTATAAAATCAATAAAATCTGCACTGACGGAATTGGCAAATGAAAGTGCCAGCGGATAAGAAAGTTTATATTTAACTTGAACTTTTAACCATAACATTGTGCTTTTTTTTATATAAAGTAAAATGTTAAAAAGGTGGCTCTTAATCGTTTGAAATGCTAAAGCTGTAAATTCTCTTTACGACCCTCCACAGACTGCATTTCAGGGCTGGTGATGAAGTGGAATTCTTAATTCACCATCCCAGCACTGGAACTTTCTGTTTTTGTATCTGCTAATGGTTCCGTCCCGGACCTTTTCCAGACACCTGGTGGTGGGGGTGGGGTGGTCGGGGGGGGTGCGGAGGGGGGGAATGGGGATGGTGCGGGGCGGGGAAGTGTCGGTTTCCTGTTTCCTGACCCTCTCTGTTCCCCTTCGCCCATGGCTTAAAGCTGCACTCATTTTAGAAGCATACGTTTCCTCGTTTTAATTTTATTTGCCATGCAGCCTGTCAGGGTTGCTGTCACGGGACCATGTAAACACGGGGCCGTGCTGTCCGGGCGAGGCTGGTTCTGGACCCAAGTGCCGACAGACGAGGCGAGAAGCAGATATGCAGTCTTAAATAACAGTACTTTACTAGAATCACACAGGTAAACAGTTACAAAACATAGGAGCTCAAGACAAGCTACCACATAGACAAATGGCTAGTCAAGATAGGAACTCAAGACAAGCTACCGTGAAGCAACCGGCTTGTCAAGACTGAGCTCAAGTCAAGCTACCTCAGGGCAACCGGCTTGTCAAGATAGGAACTCAAGACAAGCTGCCATGAGGCAACCGGCTTGTCCAAACTGAGCTCAAGACAAGCTACCACAGGGCAACCGGCTTGTCCAAAACTGAGCACCTAGTCAAGACTGAGCACCTTGTCAAGACTGAGCCCAGAGGGAAGAAACCACAGAACTTAAATACAAGCAAAAACAGGTGAAACCAATAAACCAGATGAAAGGCAGTTAAGTAATAAACAGGAGAAACAAGTAACAATTAACAAAGGGAAACCAACCAGTGAAGGTGCCATTTAGGGGTTACTGAAGGAACTGACCAGCACCCTCACAGCAGCCATTGTGAGATAAATCAGCATTTACAAACACTGGAGAGCAGGAGAGCAGTGCAAAGAAGGGAAGGGGAGGGAAATCTAATGCACAGAAGTGGAATCCTGAGCTCTGGCATTCCCTCCCTAAACCTCTCTTCTCCTGCTAAAACGCTCCTGAAAACCAACCTCTTTGACCAAGCTTTTGGTTACCTGCCCTAATATCTCCTTATGTGTCAAATTTTGTTTGATAATCGCTCCTGTGAAGCGCCCTGGGACATTTTCTTCTTCTTCTTAGGCAGTCCCTCGGAACCGAGGATGACTTGCTTCCACATTAAAAATGAGTTCTCAGGTGACTGATGAGTCCAATGCGGGACCGACAGTCTCTGTCACAGGTGGGGCAGACGGTGGTTGAAGGGGTGGGTGGGTGGGGTTCTCGGGTTGACGTGCGCTCCTTGCGCTGCCTGTGCTTGGCTTCCGCTTGCTCCCGACGAAGAGACTCGAGGTGTTTGGCGCCTTCCCGGATGCTTCTCCTCCACTTTGTGCGGTCTTGGGCCAGGGATTCCCAGGTGTCGGTGGGGATGTTACACTTTTTCAAGGAGGCTTTGAGGGTGTCCTTGAAGAGTTTCCTCTGCCCACCTGGGGCTCTCTTGCCGTGCCGGAGCTCCGAGTAGAGCGCTTGTTTTGGGAGTCTCGTATCGGGCATGCGGACAATGTGACAACGGGACATTTTACTGCGTTAACGGCGCTATATAAATACATGTTGTTGTTAACTGATTATTGATTACATCGATGAGTGAAAAGTACTTTCTGATAGATGGAAATATGACAAAAAAGGACAAATGCGTCCAGATTAGATATCATCAGGATATAAGGAGACATTTGCAGGGCTACAGGGAAAGAGCAGGGGGAGTGGGACTAGTTGGAGAGCTCTTTCAAAGAGCCGGCACAGGCACGATGGGCCGAACGGCCTCTTTCTGTGCTGTATCATTCTATGATGTGGGATTATTTTGACCCATGTGTTTACCTCTGTCAAATGACCGCTGGTATTTGTTTTCCTTTATGATACTGTTGATTGAATTCTTGGTTGAATCTCAACACTTGAAATTTACAAATAAGAAGCTATTGAAAGAGAGACATTTTTTGCTGTCATAGGAACAGGAGGAGGCCATTCGGCCCCTCGAGCCTGTTCCGCCATTCTATTAGATCGTGGCTGATCTGTATCTTAACTCCATCTTAGGTCTGTAACCCTCAATAACCTTACCCAACAAAAATCTATCAATTCTGACCAGTTCTGACGAAGGGTCTTCGACCTGAAACGTTGACTCTATTTCTCTCTCCATGGATGTTGCTCTGGCCTGCTGAGTTTTTCCAGCGTTTTCTGTTGTTATTTCGGATTTCCAGCATCCGCAGTATTTTGCTATCGTCAAGATCTATCAATCTCAGATTTGAAATTTTCAATTGACCCTCCAGCCTCAGCAGCTTTTTGTGGGGAAGAGAGTTCCAGATTTCCACCACCCTTTGTGTGAAGAAGTGCTTCCTGACGTCACCCCCTGAACGGCCTGACTCTAATTTTAAGGTTATGACCCCTTGTTCTGGACTACTTTTAGATTAGTCAGGAAGGGACGGCAAGGAGAGCTGCGATGCGCTTTACAAAGTCCTTCCGTTCTTCCTGCACATACCTCCAGCGTGTCATCTGTTAGCCAATTGCTGTACTTGTTGCAGGGTTGAAACGCTTAGCTGTCACAGGTTTCAACACAGGACTGGAGCAGGCAACAGACGTAGCATAAACACCGAGCTGAAATAAATCTTTTCACGTACAGGAAACTCTCGTTTAAACGGCACCTAAATATCCGGAATTCTAAATTAACCGGCAAAATTCTCACTCCGAAAACAACACCTCAATAACCGGCTATGTTGCCGAGTCCGAGTCTCCCGCGGTGGCCAAGTTAGTCAGTGGGGGTAGTTCTCCAAACTGACACTACTCGGCTTCTTGGCGCTGTCGGAAGTCCGAACACCTCAATAACAGGAGTCTGACTCTCCCGCGCTGCCGGGAGTCTTGTGTGAGGCAAAGGAGGAGATTGCGGGGGCTCTAACACATATATTCAGGACCTCTCTGGCCACAGGGGATGTGCCAGAGGACTGGAGAACCGCTAATGTAGTACCATTATTCAAGAAGGGTAGTAGGGAAAAACCGGGGAACTACAGGCCAGTGAGCCTAACATCAGTGGTAGGAAAATTACTGGAAAAAATCCTGAGGGACAAAATTTGTCTCCACTTGGAGAGGCAAGGATTAATCAGGGATAGTCAACATGGCTTTGTCAAGGGAAGATCATGTCTGACTAATTTGATTGAATTTTTTGAGGGGGTGACTAGGTGTGTGGATGAGGGTAACGCAGTGGATGTGGTATACATGGATTTCAGTAAGGCCTTCGATAAAGTCCCGCACAGGAGACTGGTCAAGAAGGTAAGAGCCCATGGAATCCAGGGTGCCTTGGCACATTGGATACAAAACTGGCTTAGTGGCAGAAGGCAGAGGGTGATGGTCGAAGGTTGTTTTTGTGACTGGAAACCTGTGGCCAGTGGGGTACCACAGGGATCGGTGCTGGGTCCCTTGCTGTTTGTGGTCTACATTAATGACTTGGATATGAATGTAAAGGGTATGATCAGTAAATTCGCGGATGATACTAAAATTGGTAGGGTGGTAAATAGCGAGGAGGGTAGCCTCAGTCTGCAGAACGATATAGATGGGTTGGTCAGATGGGCGGAACAGTGGCAAATGGAATTTAACCCGGAAAAGTGCGAGGTGATGCACTTTGGGGGGTCTAACAAGGCAAGGGAATACACAATGAAGGGAAAGACCCTAGGCAAGACGGAGGGTCAGAGGGATCTGGGTGTGCAGGTACACAGATCCCTGAAGGCGGCGGAACAGGTGGATAAGGTGGTAAAAAAGGCATATGGGATACTTGCCTTCATTAGCCGAGGCATAGAATATAAGAGCATGGAGGTTATGATGGAGCTGTATAAAACACTGGTTAGGCCACAGCTGGAATACTGTGTGCAGTTCTGGTCGCCACACTACAGGAAAGATGTGATCGCGTTAGAGAGGGTGCAGAGGAGGTTCACCAGGATGTTACCAGGGCTGGAGCGCTTCAGCTATGAAGAGAGACTGGGCAGATTGGGTTTGTTTTCCTTGGAGCAGAGGAGGCTGAGGGGGGACATGATTGAGGTGTACAAAATTGTGAGGGGCATAGATAGGATGGATGCTGAGGAGCTTTTCCCCTTAGTAGAGGGGTCAATAACTAGGGGGCATAGATTCAAGGTAAAGGGCGGGAGGTTTAGAGGGGATTTGAGAAAGAACTTTTTCACCCAGAGGGTGGTTGGAGTCTGGAACTCACTGCCTGAAAGGGTTGTGGAGGCAGAAACCCTCACAACATTTAAGAAGCATTTGGATGAGCATTTGAAATGCCATAGCATACAAGGCTACGGGCCAAATGCTGGAATATGGGATTAGATTAGACAGGGCTTGATGGCCGGCATGGACACGATGGGCCGAAGGGCCTCTATCCGTGCTGTATTACTCTATGACTCTATGACTCTATGACAACATTCTGTAGGTGAGTACCCAATTACTGGATGCTGCACATTTCTTGATTTTTTTAATTTTTCTTTGTTAAAAATAGCCTCGGTAGATAACCCTCTCCGTCATCCGGAATTTTTAATCAACCGGCAACATCCCGGTCCCCTCGGTGCCGGATACCAAAGAGTTTCCTGTATATAAGCAGAAAATTCTGGAAATCCATAGCGAGCCCATCAGTATCTGGAACGAGAGATAAGGCATAATAAGACCCGTTGTTAGAACTGAGGGAGTGAAATGGCTCCACACTTTTCTAGGACTGGCTAAAGCGAGAGCAAGGGAGGAGAACACAGCAACAATTTGCATTTAGACAGCGCCTTTAACATAGTAAAATGTCCCAAGGCGCTTCACAGGAGCAATTATCAAACAAAGTTTGACACCGAGCCACATAAGGAGATATTAGGACCGGTGACTAAAAGCTTGGTCAAAGAGGTAGGATTTAAGGAGAGCCTTAAAAGGAGGAGAGAGAGGCGGAGAGGTTTAGGGAGGGAATGCCAGAGCTCGGGGCTTCACGCTTCTTCCCCACACCATTTTGTATGTATCCTTTTCAAATACTTGACCAATTCCTTTTTCAGATGATGTTATAGGGTCTACTTCAGACCCCCGTTATATGTTAAAAAAAAATAATTCATTTGCTGTGAAGTGCTTTGGGACACTCTGAGGATGTGGTTGGACGTGAACAGCAGGTTCTGATGAAAGGTCACCGACCTGAAACGTTAACCCTACGTCTCTCTCTCCGCAGGTGCTGCCCGACCCGCTGAGCGTTTCCAGCACTCCCGCTCTTTATTTTATGAAGTGAAAACTGCTGGATGAAATATAAAGGTGGTTTCCTTCGGTCTGCGAGTACGCAGAGGAAAAGGGTGAGTGAAAGATAAATGGAAAAGGCACGGGGGGAGAAAACTGGCAGCTAAGATCTAAAGTTGTTGAAGCCAATCTTCAGACTGTAAGAATTCCCTGTGGGGAAATATAATAAATATTACTCTTAAAGGTTTGCGTTAAACTACATTGGAGCAGTGTAGGAGGCCAACGACGGGAAGGTTGGCCGCGGTTCACTGGGTCGCACTCTCGCCTTAGACAGAAGGTTGTGGGTTCAAGTCCCACTCCAGAGACTTGAACATAAAAATCTAGGCTGACACTCCAGTGCAGTACTGAGGGAGCACCGCACTGTCGGGGGGGCAGTACTGAGGGAGCACCGCACTGTCGGAGGGGCAGTACTGAGGGAGCACCGCACTGTCGGAGGGGCAGTACTGAGGGAGCACCGCACTGTCCGAGGGGCAGTACTGAGGGAGCACCGCACTGTCGGAGGGCCAGTACTGAGGGAGCGCCGCACTGTCAGAGGGGCAGTACTGAGGGAGCGCCGCACTGTCCGGGGGGCAGTACTGAGGGAGTGCCGCACTGTCGGAGGGCCTGTACTGAGGGAGCGCCGCACTGTCGGAGGGGCAGTACTGAGGGAGTGCCGCTCTGTCGGAGGGGCAGTACTGAGGGAGCACCGCACTGTCGGAGGGGCCGTACTGAGGGAGTGCCGCTCTGTCGGAGGGGCAGTATTGAGGGGGCGCCGCACCGTCAGAGGGGCAGTACTGAGGGAGTGCTGCACTGTCGGAGGGGCAGTACTGAGGGAGCGCTGCACTGTCGGAGGGGCAGTACTGAGGGAGCGCTGCACTGTCGGAGGGGCAGTACTGGGGGAGCGCTGCACTGTCGGAAGGGCTGTAGTGAGGGAGCGCCGCACTGTCAGAGGGGCAGTACTGAGGGAGCACCGCACTGTCGAAGGGCCTGTACTGAGGGAGCGCCGCACTGTCGGAGGGGCAGTACTGAGGGAGCGCCGCACTGTCGGAGGGGCAGTACTGAGGGAGCGCTGCACTGTCGGAGGGGCAGTACTGAGGGAGCGCCGCTCTGTCAGAGGGGCAGTATTGAGGGGGCGCCGCACCGTCGGAGGGGCAGTACTGAGGGAGTGCTGCACTGTCGGAGGGGCAGTACTGAGGGAGCGCCGCACTGTTGGAGGGGCAGTACTGAGGGAGTGCCGCACTGTCGGAGGGGCAGTACTGAGTGAGCGCTGCACTGTCGGAGGGGCAGTACTGAGGGAGCGCTGCACTGTCGGAGGGGCAGTACTGAGGGAGTGCCGCACTGTCGGAGGGACAGTACTGAGGGAGTGCCGCACTGTTGGAGGGGCAGCACTGAGGGAGCGCTGCACTGTCGGAGGTGCTGTCTTTCAGAAGAGACGTTACCCAAGGCCCCTTCTGCCCCCTCAGGTGGACGTAAAAGATCCGATGGCACTATTTCAACAAAGAGCTGAGGAGTTCTCCCCGGTGTCCTGGCCAACATCACTGAAACAGATTATCTGGTCATTGCCTTAGTGTTGTTTGTGGGAGCTTGCTGTGTGCAAATTGGCTGCTGCGCTTCCCACATTACAACAGTGACTACACTTCTAAAGGTACTGCATTGGCTGCAAAGTGCATTGGGATGCCCGGTGGTTGTGAAAGGCGCTATAGAAATGCGAGGTGTTTCCTGTTTTTTAATAGGGCGTACATTTTGAATGAGTTAAAAAAAAAATCAAGAAATGTTGTTAAATAATTATTCATATATTAATCATTGTCCAATACAAATGCAACGAGTCAGTTTCATAATGCTGGTGCTGACTTTACTAATAATCCTGAACAAGACTGAAAACATTCTATAATCTCAATTCTCATCCGAGTTTACAAATTCCTCCTGGCCTCGCCCCTCCCTTTATCTCTGTAACCCCCTCCAGCCCTACAACCCCCTGAGATCTCTGCGCTCCTCCAATTCTGGCCCATTGCTAATCTCCGATTTTAATCGCTCCACCATTGGCGGCCGTGCCTTCAGCTGCCTGGGCCCTAAACTCTGGAATTCCCTCCCTTAACCTCTCCGCCTCTCTCTCCTCCTTTAAGACATTCCTTAAAACCTACCTCTTTGACCACGCTTTAGGACATCTGCCCGAATATCTCATGTAGCTCGGTGTGAAATTTTCTTTGATAACGCTGCTGTGAAGCGCCTTGGGAGGTTTTACAGGAAACTTTGGTTTATCCGGAGGTTATATGTCCAGAATACTCGATCTAATGGCAAAAATCAGGAGCTGTTTTCTATAAGTTTTTTTAGATCTCGTTCTTTTTTTTCCCAGTCAGGCACTGCAAGGTCTGTAGCTATAGCAACAGCTTCAGCTAGAGACGCTTGCAGCTGCAGCCGACTCTTTAGACGCTGTTGCTAAGCAACAGTGTTTGTTGTCAGATACGGAGATGAAAACCTCCGTATGCTTCAACATTAACTTTGTATGTCCGGCAGTTTTGATAGATCGGCAACACGCCGGTCCCGTCGGTACCGGATATCACAAAGTTTCCTGTATTATGTTAAGGGCGCTATATAAATGCATTTTGTTGTAGGTGATTCTCACACCAAATCAGGTCAGAGTTTCACTACCAATGAATGGTATGGAGTAGCTCCATCAAGATGTTTGCTTTTAACTATTGATCAGACATCAACAACAGCAGCTTGCATTTAGATGGCATTGTATAATGTTAGTGTTCATTGCAAGGGGGTTGGAGTATAAGAGTAAGGAAGTCTTGCTGCAATTGTACAGGGCCTTGGTGAGACCACACCTGGAGTACTGGGCACAGTTTTGGTCTCCTTATCTGAGGAAGGATATACTTGCCTTGGAGGCGGTGAAACAAAGGTTCACTAGATTGATTCCTGGGGTGAGAGGATTGTCCTATGAGGAGAGATTGAGTAGATTGGGCCGATACTCTCTGGAGTTTAGAATAATGAGAGGTGATCTGGAGGGGCAGTACTGAGGGAGCGCTGCACTGTTGGAGGGGCAGTACTGAGGGAGCGCCGCACTGTCGGAGGGGCAGTACTGAGGGAACGCTGCACTGTCGGAGGGGAAGTACTGAGGGAGTGCTGCACTGTTGGAGGGGCAGTACTGAGGGAGCACTGCACTGTCAGAGGGGCAGTACTGAGGGAGCGCCGCACTGTCAGAGGTGCCGTCTTTTGAATGAGACGTTAAACCGAGGCCCCGTCTGCTCTCTCAGGTGAACGTAAAAGATCCCATGGCACTATTTCGAAGACGAGCAGGGGAGTTCTCCCTGGTGTCCTGGCCAAATATTTATCTCTCAACCAACATCACTAAAAACAGATTACCTGATCATTATCACATTGCTGTTTGTGAGAGCTTGTTGTGCGTAAATTGGCTGCTGCATTTCCTACATTACAACAGTGACTCCACTTTAGAAAGTACTTAATTGGCTGTAAAGCGCTTTGGGACATCCGGTGGTCATGAAATGCAAGTCTTTCTTTCAATAGTCCACACTCCAACAACTCTTAGTCCGGGAGTGGAATTAAACCTTCTCTGGAAGTGGACATGGAATGCAAATGGATCGGGGACCACAGTAAGAACACTTAACAAAATGTAGGCCACACCGAGGTACCTTGTGGTGGCTGTTTGCAAAGTACAGATGCCAGGGGCCAGGGAGATAGATTGAGTAGCTGTCTCCCTGGACAGCGAGTGTACAGCACACAGTATTGAGGGAACCTAACAATAGAGAGGAAATATCTTGAAAATGAAGGGAACGGGATTTGGTTGCAACATGCAGCATTCGAATACACTAAATAAAATTAAAAATAAAGGGGCTACGGTATCGTAATATTTTAAAAGCTCATTGGATCCTTGGTGAAGCAAGGTAACCAGAAAATAGTTAATATGATTTCAGTCTATAAAAAAGGTCGAAGGGATTGTCATGGGAGTTATGGGTCTGTTAGGTTTGTACGTACAGTGGGGGAAATAAGGAAGTGTATTATGAAGGACTGAAATGCTCCAACAGCGTACTAGCAATTAAACCAATCTAATGTGGATTTATAAAAAGCAGGTCGTGGCTAATAAGTTTATTTGAATTGAGAATAGAACAGAGTTTGTGGACGGAGATTATGCAGTTGACATTATACATCCTGGCTTGCAGGAAGTATTTGATAAGGTCGCTCGCAAGCGCTGTAGAGTTGGCATCAAAACTCATGGGGTCCGGGGTAGAATTGTAAATTGGATTATTAATTGAACAAGCCAAAAGAACAGAGAGCAGTTATCAACAATAGTATTCCTAATTGGGCATCCAGGACCGGTGGACTCCCCCCCAAGAGTCAGCGTTGGACCCTTGCTGTGTAAAATTACTTATTAATG
Organism: Somniosus microcephalus; assembly: GCF_052327205.1. Taxonomy (NCBI): domain Eukaryota; kingdom Metazoa; phylum Chordata; class Chondrichthyes; order Squaliformes; family Somniosidae; genus Somniosus; species Somniosus microcephalus. Next base: position 11,357,264 of record NC_140993.1, read on the forward strand.
GCTTTGATTAGGGCCTTGTCAGTATGCCTACAGCTCCAGATGCTTTGGGTAGAGTAGTTTAGTGGTTATGTTACTGGACCAGTAATCCAGAGGCTGAGACTAAAAATCCTAGATGGAATTGTGAGTTTCGAATCCCACATGTTGCAGGCGGGATGGACCAGGGGCTCGTTCCCTGCCTCTCACTTTTCGTACATCCACCTGGCAGTTTGAGAATTTCAATTGCGTTTAATTAAAATGAGGGAAGATTTTGATAGGGAGGGAATGGCTCCTCCTGTTTGGGGGTGAGTTAGGAGTGGGTCTTCATGAGATTAAAATGTTCAGTGTGAGGTAGGAAACATCTCTTTACACCCAGGCAATTGTTGGAGCCAGGGACTGAAAGAAAGGCAGACTTGGATTTCTAAAGCGCTGACACTGTTAGAGGTGTTGGGAGTGCCGAGTATTGTGCCCAGTTGGTCTTTAACTCAAGAGAGGTGGATACAAAAGTTGCGGAAGTTATGCTACAGTTTGTCTTCGGCAGCACCTCCCAAACCCGCAACCTCTTCCACCTAGAAGGACAAGGGCAGCAGGCGCATGGGAACACCACCACCTCCAAGTTCCCCTCCAAGTCACACACCATCCTGACTTAGAAATATATCGACCGTTCCTTCATCGTCGCTGGGTCAAAATCCTGGAACTCCCTCCCTAACAGCACTGTGGGGGCACCTTCACCACACGGACTGCAGTGGTTCAAGAAGGCAGCTCACCACCACCTTCTCAAGGGGCAACTAGAATCATAGAAATTTACAGCACAGAAGGAGGCCATTCGGCCCATCGTGTCTGTGCCGAGCTCTCCGGCCTAATCCCACTTTCCAGCTCTTGGTCCGTAGCCCTGTCGGTTACGGCACTTCAAGTGCATATCCAAGTACTTTTTAAATGTGATGAGGGTTTCTGCCTCTCCCACCCTTTCAGGCAGTGAGTTCCAGACCCCCACCACCCTCTGGGTGAAGAAAGTTCTCCTCGACTCCCCTCTAATCCTTCCACCAATTACTTTAAATCTCTGCCCCCTGGTTATTGACCCCTCTGCTAAGGGAAATAGGTCCTTCCTATCCACTCTATCTAGGCCCCTCATAATTTTATACACCTCAATTAAGTCTCCCCTCAGCCTCCTCTGTTCCAACGAGAACAACCCCAGCCTCTGGTGGGGGGCGTTGTAGATTTCAAAAAAACCCTGTACAATAGCAAAATGCTGGAAGCCTGTTTGGCCCAGTGGTAGGCGCATGATACAGTTAAACCTGGAAGCACAGACACACCTGTGAGTTTTAATGTAACTTTGGAAAAGACATTTACTTTGGACAATGAGTGTCTCGATAGGTGATGTAACAGTGAATAGTGTTGTGTTTTGAGTTTTGCTTCAATTAAGTTTGTCCCAGTTCCCGGGTGTTACCTGAAGGGGGTGCTGGGGGGCTCGGTTTTACTTTGTCTTTCACTTTCAGTTTGGGGTTCTGCCATGCAGACAATGTGCTGTAATGTCCACCCATTTACTCAGTAAATAGTAAAAGGTACATTCCGTCTCCTCTATTCATTACTGTTCGGTCAAGATGCAATAAATAGGTGATGTAACTTTGGACAATGAGACTTCGTGTTTTAATGGGTTTCGATGGATCTTCAGTGGATAAGACAACGATACCAGTTTCGCTGGAACAATGGACTTCCTGGCCTCAATGGAAAACACTTTAACCTTGGGCAAAACACACCAGCAGTAAGACTAAATCACATTAAATATGTACCACAGGGCGGGTGGGGGCGGGGGGGGGGAGACAAGATAAGGAATTATCACCTCTCAGACCTTCCCTTTTATTTTTTCATCCCCTCCCCCATTTCCCAGCCCCCAAACTGGCCTTTTAATCAGTTTCATTTCCTGCTTTTTTCTCAGTTCTGACGAAGGGTTTTGACCTGAAACGTTAACTCTGTTTCTCTCTCCACGGATGTTGCCTGGCCTGCTGAGTTTTTCCAGAGTTTTCTGTTGTTATTAAGGAATTATCTTCCATCCCTCAGCCCTGTACATATCCTGTGGTTTGGATTACTGGGTGTGTATTGGAAAACAAGAGTTGGTGGAAGGCCCAGACTCGAAAAGGCGTGACGGAAGAGCTGTAAAAAGGAACCACACCACAGCTCTCTCTCTCTCTCTCTCTCTCTCTCTTGGAAGCTAGCTCTGACTACAGCAACTGCCAGGTGTAAGAAGGTAGGGAAGACGGTCATCTCCAGCCCCAGCCTGCAATTGACGCCGGCCACGACCAGCCGGACGGGTGATTGTAACTATCAGTTGACTCTACAAGGGGTTTGCGCTGTGTAGGCAGCTGCAGTCAGATAAAGGAGGACGGGGACAGCTCATCTCCGACCCAGGCCTACAATCCACAACGGTAACGACCGGCCGGATGGGTGATTGTAAGTTTCAGCCAAATCTCAACAGGTTTTTGTCTGTGTTTTGTTGGTTTTAATAAACTAAGAGTTTTGGGTTGAAACTAAACCTTTGTGTCGTCTACCATTTTGTTCCTGTAAAACCCAGAGTCAAAGAACCCTTGTAAGGACGAGGAAACCAAACACCTTACAGAGTCCAGAACAGGAGGGGGGTGGGGGCAGAACCTTAAAATTAGAGCCGGGCCGTTCAGGAGTGATGTCAGGAAGCACTTCCTCACACAAAGGGTGGTGGAAACCTGGAACTCTCTCCCCCAAAAAGCTGTTGAGGCCGGAGGGGGGTCAATTGAAAATTTCAAAACTGAGATTGATCAATTTTTGTTGGGTAAGGGTATTAAGGGTTATGGAACCAAGGCGGGTAGATAGTGAGAGGATTCGAGTACAGGAGCAAGGATGTCTTGCTGCAGTTGTACAGGGCCTTGGTGAGACCACACCTTGAGTATTGTGTGCAGTTTTGGTCGCCTTATCTGAGGAAGGATGTTCTTGCTATGGAGGGAGTTCAGCGAAGATTCACCAGACTGATACCTGGGATGGCAGGAATGACGTATGAGGAGAGATTGGGTCGATTAGGCTTATATTCGCTAGAGTTTAGAAGAATGAGAGGGGATCTCATTGAAACTTATAAAATTCTAACAGGACTAGACAGACTAGATGCAGGAAGGATGTTCCCGATGGCGGGGGAGTCCAGAACCAGGGGTCACAGTCTAAGGATAAGGGGTAAGCCATTTAGGACAGAGATGAGGAGGAATTTCTTCACCCAGAGAGTGGTGAACCTGTGGAATTCTCTACCACACAAGGCAGTTGAGGCCAACTTATTAAATATATTCAAGAAGGAGTTAGATATATTTCTTAAGGCTAAAGGGATCAAGGGATATGGGGAGAAAGCAGGGACAGGGTACTGAATTTGGATGATCAGCCATGATCTCATTGAATGGCAGATTGGGCTCGAGGGGCTGAATGGCCTCCTCCTGTTCCTGTGTTCCTATCCTGACACTCCATGTCACAGAACACAGATTGATGAACGGACAGTACCATTAGGTCTTCAGGTAGATCTTTCTTTGCTAATGGTTTGTTCCCCCCCTGAATTTAGATGCATCACACACCACTATATAGACCAGGTTGGGAAATCTCCGAACATCATTTTGCAACATAAACTGCTGTCAAATAATAATTAAGGAAGTTATGCTAAACCTTTAAAATAGGCCTCAGCGGGAGTGTTACAGGGAGATTTAATAGAGGTGTTCAAAATTATAAAGAAGAAATAAGGAGATACTGTTTCCAGTGAATCGCACAGCACAGGAGGAGGCCATTCGGCCCATCGTGCCTGTGCCGGCTCTTTGAAAGAGCTCTCCAATTAGCCCCACTCCCCCCTGCTCTTTCCCCACAGCCCTGCAAATTTTTCCACATCAAGTATTTATCCAATTCCCTTTTGAAAGTCACTATTGAATCTGCTTCCACCGCCCTTTCAGGCAGCGCGTTCCAGATCACAACAACTCGCTGCGTAAAAAAAAATGTTTCCTCCTCTCCCCCTCTGGTTCTTTTGCCAATCACCTTAATTCTGTGTCCTCTGGTTACCGACCCTCCTGCCACTGGAAACGATTTCTCCTTAGTTATTCCATCAAAACCATTCACAAGGACACGCTATGTAAAAACTGGAAAAAAATAAATATCCGCAAGGCTTCTGAGCCAGTTGGGATATATCGCCGAATGCTGAAGAAATTCAGGGGAGAATCAGTGATGCTTTGCTAGATATTTTTTCAAAGGTCCGTCAATACTGGAGTTGTACATGGGGAATGGACGATAGCAAGCGCAGGTCTAATTTCTGTATAAGGAGTAAAGCAGAAATCTGGCTATTACCGGCTAGTTAACCTAATGCCCAGTAGGCACAGTGCTTGAGGGCGCCCTGCAGGATGCTATGAAGGGCATATAGAAAGCACAGGAGTCATAGGGAGCAGTCAGCATGGATTTAAAAGGAATAGGTCATGTCCTATTTGAATTCTTTTCGGATGTATCTTAGCCAGTGCAAGAGGGTAATTCAGTAATTCAGGGTACGGTAGTATAGCGGTTATGTTGCTGGTGTAATGTTGCCGCTAATTTTTTTTCTCCGGGTGTGCAGCCCATTCAGTTTCTCGCGCATTGATAGTTTTTTGCTAACCAGAGGCATGAAGGGATGTGGGCCAAAGGCGGGTAGATGGAGTTAGGTCGCAGATCAGCCGTGATCTCATTGAATGGCGGAGCAGGTTCGAGGGGCTCAATGGCCTCCTCCTGTTCCTATGTTCTGGCGCATGCGCGGTTATTTCAATTGTAAAGCTGTTGAGCGCGGGACCTCCAGATCGCCGAGCAGCCGCGCAACTTACCGTGAACATTGTACTGGACTAATGATCCAGAGACGTGGTTCAAATCCCATCACGGCAGCTGGGGAATTTAAATTCAGTTAATTAAATATAAAATCAGGAATATAAAAGCTAGTGTCAATAATGGTGACCATGGTCGTAAAAACTCACCTGGTTCACTAATGTACTTTAGGGAAGGAAATCTGCCGTCCTTGCCCGGTCTGGCCGATATGTGACTCCAGACCCACAGCAATGTGGTTGACTCTTAACTGCCCTCTGAAATGGTCTAGCGCGACAGTCAGTTGCATTCAAGAAGGCGGCTCACCACCACCACCATCTCGAGGGCAATTAGGGATGGGCAATAAGTGCCGGCCTTGCCAGCGACGCCCACATACCGTGAACGAATATTTTAAAAAACGCAGTTTCCTTGGAATCTCAAAAATACACGTTCCACTTGTGAGAGGAGGAGATTAAGGCTGATGGACCAGTTGATAAATTGTCCAGATGGATTGAAAATTCGCTTTCAGCACAACATAGACAGGAGTGATAAACAGAAGTGGCTCTGCCTGGTAAAAGGTAACCAGTATTGTAAGGATCTGTTCTGGGACTCCAGCTGCTCACGATGTTTGGGAATGATGTAGAGTAAGGTGCCTATAGTACTATCATTAAACTTGCTGATGACTAACCCTTCATGATTTTGAACACCTCTATTAAATCTCCCCCTTTAACCGTCTCTGCTCTCAGGAGAACAATCCCAGCTTTTCCAGTCTCTCCAAATAACTGAAGTCCCTCCTCCCCGCTCCCATTCTGGTCAATCTCCTCTGCACCCTCTCCAAGGCCTTGACATCCTTCCTAAAGTGCGGTGCCCAGAATTGGACACAATACTCCAGCTGGGGCCCGAACTAGTGAAAGAAGAAAGAAAGAAAGACTTCTAAAGCGCCTTTCACGACCACCGGACGTCCCAAAGCGCTTCACAGCCAATGAAGTACCTTTTGAAGTGTAGTCACTGCTGTAATGTAGGAAATTTAGAAAGGTTTAGCAACATATAGCTTACAGATTGAAAACAGCAAAATCACGTGTAAACCTTCAGGTTCATAACCCATAGCTAACCCCTGAATAGCAGAACTTTCTCGGTTAATATTGAGATGCCTTTGTGAGATATTGGACAATATTGGTCGGGCGATATGGAAGGTCGTGGGAAAGAAACCTAAACTAGAACGCAGCTGTAACACTCCACTGTATAGGAGCTCATTTATCTTTCCATTTGAAGAATTTCTTTGAAGAAACGTGAAGATCGTTTATTCATAAGAACAGTGGAATCTGGCGCAGAGTGAAAAAAATAGAACACGGTTGACATAGAATGATTACACAGCGATTATGGGAGAATTCAGATACAGGCCCAAGTGAGAAATGTGAAAGCGATGGATTTAGTGATAACAGCCCTGGGGAGAGTGATGTGAAAGAGTGTGCGAGCAGTGAGAGTAACCCAGGGGGGAGGGAAAGGACAGAGGGGGCGATCGAGAGAGGGGGAAGGGGAGAGGGGGTGGGGGCGATCGAGAGAGGGGGAAGGAGAGGGGGGGCGATCGAGAGGGGGGAAGGGGAGAGGGGGGCGATCGAGAGAGGGGGAAGGGAGAGGGGGGTGGGGGCGATCGAGAGAGGGGGAAGGAGAGAGGGGGGCGATCGAGAGGGGGAAGGGGAGAGGGGGGCGATCGAGAGAGGGGGAAGGGGAGAGGGGGAAGGGGAGAGGGGGCGATCGAGAGGGGGGAAGGGGTGAGGGGGGCGATCGAGAGAGGGGGGAAGGGGAGAGGGGGAAGGGGAGAGGGGGCGATCGAGAGGGGGGAAGGGGTGAGGGGGGCGATCGAGAGAGGGGGAAGGAGAGAGGGGGTGGGGGCGATTGAGAGAGGGGGAAGGGGAGGGGGGCGATCGAGGGGGGGAAGGAGAGAGGGGGCGATCGAGAGAGGGGGAAGGGGAGGGGGGCGATCGAGGGGGGGAAGGAGAGAGGGGGCGATCGAGAGAGGGGGAAGGGGAGAGGGGGCGATCGAGAGAGGGGGAAGGGGAGAGGGGGAAGGAGAGAGGGGGGCGATCGAGAGGGGGGAAGGGGAGAGGGGGCGATCGAGAGGGGGGAAGGGGTGAGGGGGGCGATCGATAGAGGGGGAAGGAGAGAGGGGTGGGGGCGATTGAGAGAGGGGGAAGGGGAGGGGGGCGATCGAGGGGGGGAAAGAGAGAGGGGGCGATCGAGAGAGGGGGAAGGAGAGAGGGGGTGGGGGCGACCAAGAGAGGGGGATGGAGCGAGGGGGCAATCGAGAGGGGGGGTAGGAGAGAGGGGGTGGGGGCGATCGAGAGAGGGGGAAGGGGAGAGGGGGCGATCGAGAGGGGGGGAAGGGAAGAGGGGGCGATCAAGAGAGGGGGAAGGAGAGGGGGTGGGGGCGATCGAGAGAGGGGGAAGGGGAGAGGGGGCGATCGAGAGGGGGAAGGAGCGAGGGGGCAATCGAGGGGGGGGAAGGAGAGAGGGGTGGGGGCGATTGAGAGAGGGGGAAGGGGAGAGGGGGCGATCGAGAGGGGGAAGGAGCGAGGGGGGCAATTGAGAGGGGGGGAAGGAGAGAGGGGGTGGGGGCGATCGAGAGAGGGGGAAGGGGGCGATCGAGAGGGTGGGAAGGGGAGAGGGGGCGATCAAGAGAGGGGGAAGGAGAGGGGGTGGGGGCGATCGAGAGAGGGGGAAGGGGAGAGGGGGCGATCGAGAGGGGGGAAGGGGAGAGGGGGTCGATCGAGAGAGGGGGAAGGGGAGAGGGGGGCGATTGAGGGGGGAGGGGAGAGTGGGGTGATCGAGAGAGGGGGAAGGGGAGAGGGGGTGGGGGTGATCGAGAGAGGCGGAAGGGGAGAGGGGGTGGTGGGCGATCGAGAGAGGGGGAAGGGGAGAGGGGGCGATTGAGAGGGGGGAAGGGGAGAAACATAGAAACATAGAAACATAGAAGATAGGAGCAGGAGTAGGCCATTCGGCCCCTCGAGCCTGCTCCGCCATTCAATGAGATCATGGCTGATCATCCAAATTCAGTACCCTGTCCCTGCCTTCTCCCCATATCCCTTGATCCCTTTAGCCTTAAGAAATATATCCAACTCCTTCTTAAATATATTTAATGAATTGGCCTCAACTGCCTTCTGTGGTAGAGAATTCCACAGGTTCACCACTCTCTTGGTGAAGAAATTCCTGCTCATCTCTGTCCTAAATGGCTTACCCCTTATCCTTAGACTGTGACCCCTGGTTCTGGACTCCCCCGACCATCGGGAACATCCTTCCTGCATCAAGTCTGTCCAGTCCTGTTAGAATTTCATAGGTTTCAATGAGATCCCCTCTCATTCTTCTAAACTCCAGTGAGTAGAAGCCCAATCGACCCAATCTCTCCTCATACGTCATTCCTGCCATCCCAGGTATCAGCCTGGTGAATCTTCGCTGCACTCCTTCCATGGCAAGAACATCCTTCCTCAGACAAGGCGACCAAAACTGCACACAATACTGAGGGGGAGGAGGTGATTGAGAGGGGGAGGGGCGATTGAGAGGGGTGAGGGCTGAGGGGGTGAACAAGAGTGGGGCCTCGATCTGGAGGGGGCCGGGCGGGGGAGGGGGCCTAGCGGGGGAGGGGGCCTAGCGGGGGAGGGGGCCGAGTGGGGGAGGGGGCCTAGCGGGGGAGGGGGCCTAGCGGGGGAGGGGGCCTAGCGGGGGAGGGGGCCAAGCGGGGGAGGGGGCCTAGCGGGGGAGGGGGCCGAGTGGGGGAGGGGGCCTAGCGGGGGAGGGGGCCTAGCGGGGGAGGGGGCCGAGTGGGGGAGGGGGCCTAGCGGGGGAGGGGGCCGAGCGGGGGAGGGGGCCTAGTGGGGGAGGGGGCCGAGCGGGGGAGGGGCATTCCTCCTCCTGGCACCACATTCAGGTAAATAATTTTTTTTAACTGACCTTTCTGGCGGCGGCCTCCAGCGGTCCCTTTGCGGATCTCCGGTTAGGCCGCATGCCGACTGGGTTACCCTGAATGCAGTAGGTCCCGGCACAGGCTGCTTTCAGGGAAGCCCGGTTTTTGAAAGGGTGCCTCACTTAGGCGTGAGGACTCTTATTTGCAACTCCAAGGGGCCTAACACCTGTCTCCAGCCCCCTTTCCAAAATTGGGCTGCCTCTACAGGAGCCTTAACCAATATGGCGGACAGCGCACTTCCTAAGCTCTGGAATTCCCTCCCTAAACCTCTCCGCCTCTCTCTCTTCCTTTAAGACGCTCCTTAAAACCTCCCTCTTTGACCAAGCCTTTGGTTGCCTGCCCTGATACAGCTGTAGATCAGTTGGTAGCAACTCTCGCCTCTGAGGCAGAAGGTTGTGGGTTCAAAGAAACATAGAAACATAGAAGATAGGAGCAGGAGTAGGCCATTCGGCCCCTCGAACCTGCTCCGCCATTCAATGAGATCATGGCTGATTATCCAAACTCAGTACCCTGTCCCTGCTTTCTCCACATATCCCTTGATCCCTTTAGCCTTAAGAAATATATCCAACTCCTTCTTGAATATATTTAATGAATTGGCCTCAACTGCCCTGTGTGGCAGAGAATTCCACAGGTTCACCACTCTCTGGGTGAAGAAATTCCACCTCATCTCTGTCCTAAATGGCTTACCCCTTATCCTTAGACTATGACCCCTGGTTCTGGACTCCCCCGCCACCGGGAACATCCTTCCTGCATCTAGTCTGTCTAGCCCTGTTAGAATTTTATAAATTTTAATGAGATCCCCTCTCATTCTTCTAAACTCCAGCAAGTATAAGCCCAATCGACCCAATCGCTCCTCATGCGTCATTCCTGCCATCCCAGGTATCAGTCTGGTATCCCAGGTATCAGTTCACAGTCCCACTCCAGAGACATGTGCATAAAAATCCAGGCTGACACTCCAGTGCAGTGCTGAGGGAGCGCTGCACTTTTGGAGGTGCCGTCTTTTGGATGAGATGTTAAACTGAGGCCCCGTCTGCCCTCTCAGATGAACGAAAAAGATCCCACGGCAGTATTTCGAAGGAGAGCAGTGGAGTTCTCCTCGGTGTCCTGACCAATATTTATCCCTCAACCAACATCACTAAAACAGATGATCTGGTCATCATCACATTGCTGTTTGTGGGAGCTTGCTGTGCGCAAACTGGCTGCCACGTTTCCTACATTACAACAGTGACTACACTCCAAAAAGTACTTCATTGGCTGTAAAGCGCTTTGAGACGTCCGGTGGTCGTGAAAGGCGCTGTAGAAATGTAAGTCTTTTTTTATAAACCCACGTAACCCAGATGCTTTTTTAACCACCTTATCAACTTGCCCTGCCACCTTGTGTATATGGACTCCGAGATCTCTCTGCTCGTCTACACTTTTCAAAATCGTGCCAATAATCGTATACTGTCTTTCTATATTAGTCCTCCCAAAGTGCGTCACTTCACACTTCTCCACCTGTCCTAACATCTCCTTATGTGACTCGGTGTCAAATCGTGCCTGATAATCGCTCCTGTGAAGCACCTTGGGACGTTTTACTACGTTAAAGGCGCTGTATAAATGCAAGTTGTTGTTGTTAAGTGTGCGCATGCGCTGCCCGCCAGACTGGATTATTAGGGGTCCATTTCACGCCTGTAAAACAGGAGTGGCGTCAACGAATGTCTGGGCCCACAGTGTGTGTTACTGATTTCCCCCTTGAACACAGTGCTGGTCTCCTTATTTAAGGAGGGATATACTTGCATTGGAGGCAGTTCAGAGAAGGTTCACGAGGTTGATTCCTGGGATGAAGGGCTTGTCTTATGAGGAAAGGTTGAGCAGGTTGGGCCTATGCTCATTGAAGTTTAGAAGAATGAGAGGTGATCTTATTGAAACATATAAGATTCTGAGGGGATTAGACAGGGTAGATGCTGAGAGGATGTTTCCCCTCGTGGGGGAACCTAGAACTCGGGGGCACAGTCTCAGAATAAGGGGTCGCCCGTTTATGACGGAGAGGAGGAGGAATTTCTTCTCAGAGGGTCGTGAATCTTTGGAATTCTCTTCCCCAGAGAGCTGTGGAGGCGGAGTCATTGAATATATTCAAGGTGGAGATTGACAGATTTTTGAACGATAAGGGAGTCGAGGGTTATGGGGAGTGGGCAGGGAAGTGGAGTTGAGGCCAAGATCAGATCAGCCATGATCTTATTGAATGGCGGAGCAGGCTCGAGGGGCCGAATGGCCGACTCCTGCTCCTACGTCTTATGTTTTATGTCTTATACTTTTGCCGTAAATGGTTGACACGTCACCAATGTTACCCTCGATCCTGGACGTACTTTTGATTAAAGCTGCAATGTGCCTGTTAAGAGCAATGTGCCCGTTAAGAAACATGCTTGGTGAACCTACTCCTGTGGTGAAGAGCGTCTTGAGGCACGGCCTTCTCTCTTTGTCACGGTGACTTCACCAGCTCGTGACCCAACCTACCTCAGCGACACCATTACTCCGCGCTTGCGTGAGATGATATCACAACAACAACAACAACAACTTGTATTTATATAGCATCTTTAATGTAGTTAAACGTCCCAAGGCGCTGCACAGGAGTATTTTAAGACAAACAAATTGACACCGATCCACATAAGGATAAATTAGGGCAGGTGACCAAAAGCTTGGTCAAAGAGGTAGGTTTTAAGGAGCGTCTTAAAGGAGGAGAGAGAGGCGGAGAGGTTTAGGGAGGGAATTCCAGAGCTTAGGGCCCAGGCAACAGAAGGCACGGCCGCCAATGGTGGAGCGATTATAATCAGGGATGCTCAAGAGGCCAGAATTAGAGGAGCGCAGAGATCTCAGGGGTTGTGGGGCTGGAGGAGATTACAGAGATAGGGAGGGGCGAGGCCATGGAGGGATTTGAAAACAAGGATGAGAATTTTGAAATCGAGGCACTGCTTAACCAGGAACCAATGTAGGTCAGCGAGCACAGGGGGTGATGGGTGAACGGGACTTGGTGCGAGTTAGGACACGGGCAGCCAAGTTTTGGATGACCTCAGGTTTACGTAGGGTGGAATGTGGGAGGCCGGCCAGGAGTGTGTTGGAATAGTCAAGTCTAGAGGTAACAAAGGCATGGATGAGGGTTTCAGCAGTGGATGAGCTGAGGCAAGGTCGGAGACGGGCGATGTTACGGAGGTGGAAGTAGGCGGTCTTAGTTATGCTGCGGCTATGTGGTCGGAAGCTCATTTCGGGGTCAAATATGACACCAAGGTTTGCCAGACAGGAATTTTTATTTTTCTCTTTAAACCTCACACTTTTTCTTAGCAACAATGCCCATAGTTTGCTCCTTTACTTTATTTTCTTTTTTGCTCAAGCATACCGCGGCTCTTAAAAAAAAATTAAATGACTAAAACATGATCTCTTGTCAATATGTGCGCTGTGTTATACACACATCGCTCCCCTGGGCCTGTCTCGCTGATTCCACCCACATCCACATCGCTCCCCTGGGCCAGTCTCACTCATTCCACCCGCTCTTATATTAATCCCACAGGCCAAAAATTCCTGAGCAGAGTTGTGCAGCAGTGTTGCCCATGGTAACAGAATGCCTCGCAGTATCCTGCTCTCTGTAGTCAGTCAGCAACTTCCCTTTGTTTTGGGTTTATTTATTCGTCTGTTATTTTGGAAAATGCACTCTGAGCCATGTGGTTTGAAGACTGTCGAATGATACAGCGCAGGAGGAGGCCCTTCGGCCCGTCCCACCTGTGCCAGCTCTTTGAACGAGCTCTCCAATTAGTCTCACTCTCCCCCCGCCCTGCTCTTTCCCCATTAGTCATGCAAATTTTTCCTTTTCCATTATTTATCCAATTCCCCTTTTGAAAGTCACTATTGAATCTGCTTCCACCGCCCTTTCAGACCATAAATACTCGCTGCGGTAAAAAAAATTTTGAAGTGGAGTCACTGTTGTAATGTAGGAAACGCGGCCGTCAATTTGTGCACAGCAAGCTCCCACAAACAGCAATGTGATAATGACCAGATAATCTGTTTTTACTGATGTTGATTGAGGGACAAATATTGGCCCCAGGACACCGGGGAGAACTCCCCCTGCTCCTCCTCGAAATAGTGCCATGGGGTCTTTTACATCCACCTGAGAGAGCAGATGGGGACTCGTTTTTTTAAATTTATTCGTTTTTATAGGATGTGGGCGTCGCTGGCAAGGCCAGCATTTATTGTCCATCCCTAATTGCCCCTTGAGAAGGTGGTGGTGAGCCGCCTTCTTGAACCGCTGCAGTCCGTGTGGTGAAGGTACTCCCACAGTGCTGTTAGGGAGGGAGTTCCAGGATTTTGACCCAGCGACGATGAAGGAACGACCGATATACTTCTAAGTCAGGATGATGTATGACTTGTAGGGGAACTTGGAGGTGGTGGTGTTCCCATGCGCCTGCTGCCCTTGTCCTTCTAGGTGGAAGAGGTCGCGGGTTTGGGAGGTGCTGCCAAAGAAGCCTTGGCGAGTTGCTGCAGTGCATCTTGTAGATGGTACACACTGCAGCCACGGTGTGCCGGTGGTGGAGGGAGTGAATGTTTAAGGTGGTGGATGGGGTGCCAATCAAGCGGGCTGCTTTGCCCTGGATAGTGTCGAGCTTCTTGAGTGTTGTTGGAGCTGCACTCATCCAGGCAAATGGAGAGTATTCCATTACACTCCTTACTTGTGCCTTGTAGATGGTAGAAAGGCTTTGGTGAGTCAGGAGGTGAGACACTCACCGCAGAATACCTAGCCTCTGACCTGCTCTTGTTGCCACAGTATTTATGTGGCTGGTCCAGTTAAGTTTCTGGTTAATGGTGACCCCAGGATGTTGATGGTGGGGGATTCGGTGATGGTAAAGTCATTGAATGTCAAGGGGCGGTGGTTAGACTCTCGCTTGTTGGAGATAGTCATTGCCTGGCACTTGCGTGGCGCGAATGTTACCTGCCACTTATCAGCACAAGCCTGAACGTCGTCCAGGTCTTGTTGCATGTGGGCATGGACTGCTTCATTATCTGTGGAGTTGTGAATGGCACTGAACACTCTGCAGTCATCAGCGAACATCCCCATTTCTGACTTTATGTTGGAGGGAAGTTCATTGATGAAGCAGCTGAAGATGTTTGGGCCCAGGACACTGCCCTGAGGAACTCCTGCAGTGATGTCCTGGGGCTGTGATGATTGACCTTCAATCACCACAACCATCTTCCTTTGTGCTAGGTATGACTCCAGCCAGTGGAGTGTTTTCCCCCCGATTCCCGTTGACTTCAGTTTTACTAGGGCTCCTTGATGCCATACTCGGTCAAATGCTGCCTTGATGTCAAGGGCAGTCACTCTCACTTCACCTCTGGAATTCAGCTCCTTTGTCCTTGTTTGGACCAAGGCTATAATGAGGTCGGGAGCCGAGTGGTCTTGGCAGAACCCAAACTGGGTGTCAGTGAGCAGGTTATTGGTGAGTAAGTGCCGCTTGATAGCACTGTCGATGACAGCTTCCATCACTTTGCTGATGATTGAGAGTAGACTGATGGGGCGGTAATTGGCCAGGTTGGATTTGTCCTGCTTTTTGTGGACAGGACATACCTGGGCAGTTTTCCACATTGTCGGATAGGTGCCAGTGTTATAGCTGTACTGGAACAGCTTGGCTAAAGGCGCGGCTAGTTCTGGAGCACAAGTCTTCAGCACGATAGCCGGGATGTTGTCGGGGCCCACAGCCTTTGCTGTATCCAGTGCGCTCAGCCATTTAACGTCTCATCTGAAAGACTGCCCCTCCGACAGTGCAGCACTCCCTCAGTACTGCCCCTCCGACAGTGCGGCGCTCCCTCAGTACTGCCCCTCCGACAGTGCGGCGCTCCCTCAGTACTGCCCCTCCGACAGTGCGGCGCTCCCTCAGTACTGTCCCTCCGACAGTGCGGCGCTCCCTCGGTACTGCACTGGAATGTTAGCCTAGATTTTTGTGCTCAAGTCTCTGGAGTGGGATTTGAACCCAGAACCTTTTGACTCACAGGTAGAAGTCAATCATAGAATCATAGAATCATAGAAAGTTACAGCACGGAAGGAGGCCATTTCGGCCCATCGTGTCCGCACCGGCCAACAAAGAACTATCCAGCCTAACCCCACTTCCCAGCTCTTGGTCCGTAGCCCTGCAGGTTACAGCATCCCAAGTGCACATCCAAGTACTTTTTAAATGTGGTTAGGGTTCCTGCCTCTACCACCCTTTCAGGCAGTGAGTTCCAGACCCCCACAACCCTCTGGGTGAAGAAATTTCCCCTCAAATCCCCTCTAAACCTTCCCCCAATTACTTAAAATCTGTGCCCCCTGGTTTTTGACCCCTCTGCTAAGGGAAATAGGTCCTTTCTATCCACTTTATCTATGCCCCTCATAAATTTATACACCTCAATAAGGTCTCTCCTCAGCCTCCTCTGTTCTAAGGAAAACAGACCCAGCCTATCCAGCCTTTCCTCATAGCTAAGATTCTCTACTCCCGGCAACACCCTTGTAAATCTCCTCTGTACACTCTCTAGTGCAATCACATCTTTCCTGTAATGTGGTGACCAGAACTGCACGCAGTACTCTAGCTGAGGCCTAACTAGTGTTTTATACAGTTGAAGCATAACCCCCCTGCTCTTGTATTCTATGCCACGGCTAATAAAGGCAAGCATTCCGTATGCCTTCTTAACCACCTTATCTACCTGGCCTGCTACCTTCAGGGATCTGTGGACATACACTCCAAGGTCCCTTTGTTCCTCTACACTACTCAGTGTCCTACCATTTAATGTGTATTCCCTTTCCTTGTTAGCCCTCCCCAAATGCATTACCTCACACTTCTCCGGATTGAATTCCATTTGCCGCTGTTCTGCCCACCTGACCAATTTATTGATATCTTCCTGCAGTCTACAGCTTCCTTCTTCAGTATCAACCACACAGCCGATTTTAGTATCATCTGCAAACTTCTTGATCATACCCCCTATATTCAAGTCTAGATCATTGATATATACCACAAAAAGCAAGGGACCTAGTACTGAGCCCTGCGGAACCCCACTGGAAACAGCCTTCCAGTCACAAAAACACCCATCAACCATTAACCGCTGCTTCCTGTCCCCGAGCCAGCTTTGAATCCAACTTGACACTTTGCCCTGGATCCCATGGGCTTTTAACTTTGTGACCAGTCTGCCATGTGGAACCTTATCAAAAGCCTTGCTAAAAAACGCACTACCCTCATCTACCCTCCTTGTTACCTCCTCAAAAAATGCAATCAAGTTTGTCAGATACGACCTTCCCTTAACAAATCCGTGCTGACTATCCTTGATTAATCCGTGTCTTTCTAAATGAAGATTTATCCTGTCCTTCAGAATTCTTTCCAATAATTTTCCCACCACCGAGGTTAGGCTGACTGGCCTGTAATTACTCGGTCTATCCTTTTCTCCCTTTTTAAACAAGGGTACCACGTTAGCAGTCCTCCAGTCCTCCAGCACCACACCTGAAGCCAGAGAGGATTGGAAAATGATGGTCAGGGCCTCTGCTATTTCCTTTTTTGTTTCGCTTAACATCCTGGGATACATTTCATCCGGGCCTGGGGATTTATCCACTTTTAAAGCTGCTAAACCGCTTAATACTTCCTCTCGCACTACGTTTATTTCATCCAGTATTTCACACTCCTCCCTGATAGCAGTGTCTGCTTCGCCCCTCTCCTTTGTGAAAACAGATGCAAAGTATTCATTAAGAACCCTACCGACGTCTCCCGCCTCCACACACACATTACCCTCATGATCTCTAATAGGCCCTACCCTTTCTTTAGTTATCCTCTTACTGTTAATATATTTATAAAATATCTTTGGGTTTTCCTTGATTTTACTTGCCAAGAATTTTTCATGCTCTCTCTTTGCTTTCCTAATATCATTTTTAATTGCACCCCTGCACTTTCTGTACTCCGCTAAAGATTCTGGAGTATTTAGCCCTTGGTATCTGTCATACGCCTCCCGTTTTTTCTTTATCCTACCCTGTATGTCTCTAGACATCCAGTGGGCTCTAGATTTGTTAGTCCCACCTTTTTTCTTTAAGGGCACATATTTGGCCTGAACCCTCCGGATCTCCTCCTTGAATGCCTCCCACTGATCTGACACTGATTTACCTTCAAGTAGCTGTTTCCAATCCACTATGGCTAAATCTCTGGGCTTAGAAAAATTTGCTTTTTCCCAATTTAGAATTTTTATTCCTGGTCTATCCTTGTCCTTTTCCATAACTACCTTAAATCTAACAGAATTATGGTCACTAGCACCAAAATGCTCCCCCACTGATACGCCTTCTACCTGCCCAGCTTCATTCCCTAAAACTAAGTCTAGAACCGCCCTTCCCTTGTTGGGCTTGCTACATACTGGCTAAAATAGTTCTCCTGGATGCATTTTAGGAATTCCGCACCCTCTATACCCTTCACACTAATTTATCCCAGTTAATATTGGGGTAGTTGAAATCCCCTACTATTACAGCCCTATAGTTTTTGCACTTCTCAGAAATTTGTCTACATATTTGCTCTTCTATCTCCCTCTCACTGTTTGGGGGTCTGTAGTACACTCCCAGCAGTGTGATCGCCCCTTTTTTGTTTTTCAATTCAACCCATATGGCCTCGTTTGATGATCCCTCCAACATATCATCCCTCCTCACAGCTGTAATAGTTTCTTTAATCAATACCGCAACCCCCCTCCCTTTTTACCTCCCTCTCTATCCCGTCTGGAAATCCTGTAACCAGGAATGTTGAGCTGCCATACCTGCCCCTCTTTCAGCCACGTCTCTGTAATAGCTATAATATCATAGTCCCAAGTATCTACCTGTGCCCTCAGCTCACCTGCCTTGTTCGCTATACTCCTTGCATTGAAGTATATACCATTTAGTACAGGCAAACCTCCTTGTTGACTACTAGTTAGTTTAACCCCTCCCCAACAGCACTAGCAAATCCTCCCATGAGAATATTGGGCCCGTTCCTGTTGAGGTGCAACCTATCTGGCTTGTGAGGTCCCACCTCCCCCAGAAACAGTTCCAATTCCTCAGGAATCTAAAGCCCTCCCTCTCACACCATCTCTCCAGCCACGCATTCATCTGCTCTATCCTCCTGTTTCTGAACTCACTAGCATGTGGCACTGGTAGTAATCTGGAGATTACTACCTTTGAGGTCCTGCTTTTTAACCGCTTTCCTAGCCTCCCTAAACTCTGCCTGCAGGACCTCATCCCTCTTCCTACCTATGTCGTTGGTACCGATATGGACCACGACCTCTGGCTGTTCACCCTCCCCCCTCAGAATGCCCTGCAGCTGTTCAGTGACATCCATGACCCTGGAACCAGGGAGGCAACATACCATCCTGGAGAAATGTCTGCAGCCACAGAAACGCCTGTCTGCTCCCCTGACTATTGAATCCCTTATCACTATT
Source organism: Somniosus microcephalus (assembly GCF_052327205.1). Classification (NCBI taxonomy): domain Eukaryota; kingdom Metazoa; phylum Chordata; class Chondrichthyes; order Squaliformes; family Somniosidae; genus Somniosus; species Somniosus microcephalus. Next base: position 11,375,433 of record NC_140993.1, read on the forward strand.
GCTCTCCCTCTCCTCTTCCCCCCCCCCCCCCCACCGCCTGTGCAGCTGAGCCTTCCATGGTGCTGTGGACTTGGCTCTGGCTGCACTCCCCAGAGGAACCATTGCCCTCACCAGTACTCAGCACTGAATACTGGTTGGTGAGCAAGATGGGCTCAGGGGACTCCTGCACTACCTGCCTGGTCCTCCTCTTCTGTCTGATGGTCACCCGTTCCCTCTCTGCCTGCACACTCTTAAGCTGCAGGGTGACCACCTCCCAAAACGTGCTATCCACGTAACTCTCAGCCTCGTGGATGCACAGCAGTGACTGCAGCCGCCGCTCAAGCTCCGTAACCCAGTGCTCGAGCTGCTGTAGCTGGCGACACTTCCCACACATGTGGTCGTCCAGACCACGGGAGGTGTCCAGGACTTCCCACATGGCACAGGATGTGCATTCCACGGGTGTGAGCTGCCCTGCCATACCTCTAATTAACCTCTAATTTACTAACCTAGCTGGAATAAACCAAAAAACTTTAAGAAAGCCAAGTAAAAACACTTACCAGATACTCACAAATCAGCTCCCTCTTTTTGAATGCTACCCACTGAGCCACAGCTGACATATTAAGGGGCTTTCAGAACCAAGGTGGGTAGTTGGAGTTAAGATACAGATCAGCCGTGATCTAATTGAATGGCAGAACAGGCTCGAGGGGCCGAATAGCCTCCTCCTGTGTCTATGCACCTAACATTTAACGTCTCATCCGAAAGTCGGAACCACCGACAGTGCAGCCCTCCCTCAGTACTGCCCTTCCGACAGTGCAGCACTCCCTCAGTACTGCCCCTTCGACAGTGCGGCGCTCCCTCAGTACTGCCCCTCCGACAGTGCAGCACTCCCTCAGTACTGCCCCTTCGACAGTGCGGCGCTCCCTCAGTACTGCTCCTTCAGTACTGCCCCTTCGACAGTGCAGCACTCCCTCAGTACTGCCCCTTCGACAGTGCGGCGCTCCCTCAGTACTGCCCCTTCGACAGTGCAGCACTCCCTCAGTACTGCCCCTCCGACAGTGCGGCACTCCCTCAGTACTGCCCCTCCGACAGTGCGACGCTCCCTCAGTACTGCCCCTCCGACAGTGCGGCGCTCCCTCAGTACTGCCCCTCCGACAGTGCGGCGCTCCCTCAGTACTGCCCCTCCGACAGTGCGGCGCTCCCTCAGTACTGGCCCTCCGACAGTGCGGCGCTCCCTCAGTACCGCCCCTCCGACAGTGCGGCGCTCCCTCAGTACAGCCCCTCCGACAGTGCGGCGCTCCCTCAGTACAGCCCCTCCGACAGTGCGGCGCTCCCTCAGTACTGCCCCTCCGACAGTGCGGCTCTCCCTCAGTACTGCCCCTCCGACAGTGCGGCTCTCCCTCAGTACCGCCCCTCCGACAGTGCGGCGCTCCCTCAGTACAGCCCCTCCGACAGTGCGGCGCTCCCTCAGTACAGCCCCTCCGACAGTGCAGCACTCCCTCAGCACTGCACTGGAGTGTCAGCCTAGATTTTTGTGCTCAAGTCTCTGGAGTGGGACTTGAACCCTCAACCTTCTGACTCAGAGGTGAGGATGCTGCCCACTGAGCCACGGCTGACAGTTACCTCTGCTCCTGAGGATCCGACAGAAATGTATTCAGCTATCCTGTCAATCTTTTTCGTCTATTGGGAAATAAATTAGACTGTTAGCAGAGCTGAATAAGGCACCTGTCACCCATATAATGGATCCGTGTAGATCAAACTGGCTGACAGTATATCACTGGGACCTGAAATTCAGGCATAGACATTCTAGCTACAGCACTAAAAATGCCATATTTTACGAAAAAATGTATTCATTCACAGGATGTGGGCGTCGCTGGCAAGGCCCAGCATTTATTACCCATCCCTAGTTGCCCCTTGAGAAGGTGGTGGTGAGCCTCCTTCTTGAACCGTTGCAGTCCGTGTGGTGAAGGTGCTCCCACAGTGCTGTTAGGGAGGGAGTTCCAGGATTTTGACCCAGCGACGATGAAGGAACGGCGACATATTTCCAAGTCAGGATGGTGTGTGACTTGGAGGGGGTGGTGTTACATAGATACATAGATAGAAGATAGGAGCAGGAGTAGGCCATTTGGCCCCTCGAGCCTGCTCCGCCATTCAACGAGATCATGGCTGATCATCCAAATTCAGTACCCTGTCCCTGCTTTCTCCCCATATCCCTTGATCCCCTTAGCCTTAAGAAATATATCTAACTCCTTCTTGAATATATTTAATGAATTGGCCTCCACTGCCTTCTGTGGTAGAGAATTCCACAGGTTCACCACTCTCTGGGTGAAGAAATTCCTCCTCATCTCTGTCCTAAATGGCTTACCCCTTATCCTTAGACTGTGACCCCTGGTTCTGGTCTCCCCTGACCATCGGGAACATCCTTCCTGCACCTAGTCTGTCTAGTCCTGTTAGAATTTTATAAGTTTCAATGAGATCCCCTCTCATTCTTCTAAACTCCAGCAAGTAGAAGCCTAATCGACCCAATCTCTCCTCATACGTCATTCCTGCCATCCCAGTTATCAGTCTTGTAATGTATGTACCTTTAAGGGGAGAACTACTTTTTACAGCTCCTGTATACTGTAGTACCGGCAGTGACCACACCTGTATATAAACCCCGAGTAGGGATCTGTACAGTTAGTTTTAGAGTAACCCTCATCCAGTAAACACCTGTTGATTGTTCCCTGCAGTCTCTTGTCTAATTATTGAAGGACACACAACATCAAGATACACGGATCTAACATTGGCGACGAGAAGATTCAAACCTACCTGCAACTCTGCATCACCTCCCAGGGATTCGCTCCTGGAGAACAGTGAAAGAAGAAGGCCGAGTCCAGAAGCACGGGATTCGACCACGGGAAACCCCCCAGTCATCCAGCGGGGATTTGAGCATCGCAGGGGAGGCTGTCGAGAGCCGGGCTTGGTTCTACAGTCACGGTGGTCCAGCGAAACGGGCTGGCAACAGGTACGGTGCAGACCCTTCCCGGACAGTGGTGGCTAGAGCCGACCGACGGCACAGAAAAAGGCTGAGCAGCGTCGACGGGAGAAGAGGGTAGAGCGCGGAGGGCGCAGCCGGTGTTCAGGACCGAGCGGCGTCGACGGGAGAAGAGAGAGGGTAGAGCGCACAGGGCGCATCCGGTGTTCAGGACCAAGCGGCGTCAACGAGAGAGAGCAGAGCGCAGCCGATGTTCAAGGGCCGAGCAGCATCAACGAGAGAGAGAGGCACGCAGGAAAACACACAGCGCGCAGCCGGTGTTCAAGGGCCGAGCAGTGTCAGCGGAGAAGAAAGGAAAGCGCGGGAGACGCCATTTTGAGCCGCAGCGGGGAAGAAGGGAGAGCGCGGGAGACCGAGGGATGCCGAAGAGTGGCAGTGTCACAGCGTTCGACAATGAAGTCGAAGATTGGACGACATATGTCGAACGCATAGAAGTGTACTGCAAGGCGAATGAAGTGCCAGATGACAGGAAAGCGCTGGTATTGTTGAATCCAATGGGTGCAAAAACATATGGCTTACTGCGAAACCTAGTAACCCCAGAGAAGCCAGTGGAAAAGGATTTTGAAAACATAGTGTCAATCCTACAGGACCACTTAAACCCCACACCGCTGCTGATAGCAGAAAGATTTAAGTTTCACAAAAGGAACCAGCATAAAGGTGAAAGTAATGCTGAGTTTTTAACGGAACTGTGCAAGCTATCGAAACACTGCCAGTTTGGAACGGGACTAGCAGATACTTTAAGGGACAAGTTTGTGTGTGGGCTTCAAAGTGAAGGAACCCAGAAACGGCTTCTATCAGAAAAGGATGTTACGCTGGACAAGGCTTTCAGCATTGCAGTATCACACGAAGCAGCAGCACGGGGCGTGGCAGAGATACAACGGAGACCGCAAGAATATGGCAGAAATAAAATGTCATATGGAACAGTGAAGTGCTTTCACTGCGGCAGAACAACACACGACCATAAGGATTGCTGGTTCAAGGACAAAGTGTGCAGACAGTGTGGGAAAGTAGGACACATAGCAAGAGTCTGCAGGTCGGGAAAGAAAACCAGCAGCAAGAAATCTCCACAGGAGAAGTACAAGAACATACATAAGTTGACGGAGAGTAGTTCAGACGAACAGAAAAGTGATACAGACTCCGGAAGCAAGGAGCTGGGTTGTCTGAAACTACATAATGTGATCAAAATGGAGGATCACCAAACTATCTGGGTCACGCTCAAGATAGCCAGAGTCCAAGTGAAAATGGAATTGGACACAGGATCAGCCCTAACAGTCATAAACCGAAGGGACTACAAGCGGCTATTCTCACATTGATGCGCTATTAATTACTCATAAAAGACGGAGAGTTAGGAGAGTAACTAAAAGGCTTTTATTAACAAAGAACAGAGCATGCCTCTCGTGGTTGACTGGTTTCCAAGAAGGCAGGGGGCTGCAGAGCAGTCACCTTTATACCTGGGCATGTGGGTGGAGCCAGGGGCGGAGCCAGCTGAGGCATGCATAGATACAACAGTGTGCAACAACAACAACAACGGTGAACAACAATAACAGTGGTTTACCACATTCACCCCTTGTTTAAAATTGAGTCCGGCGGGGTGAAGTGTACTAAAGGTTCGTGTAAGTAAGTCTATCAGGTGGCCTTGTATGCCGTCCTGATCGTCGTGGTGGCGGCGGTGATGGTGCAGCATCCAACGTTGAATCTGGCGTCTCATTGAGTGGTTGGGTGGTCAATGATGGGTTCTGGGGCTGCGGCATGCCGTCTACAGGGGTTGGGTTGTGGGTAGTGGTGGATGGCAATGGTAGTGTTTCAGGGGCACCCGAAGGTGCGAGGTCTCGTATGGAGACTGTGTCCTTCCGCCCGTCCGGGTACGCCACGTAAGCATACTGGGGGTTGGCGTGGAGGAGGCTCACCCTCTCGACCAGGGGGTCCGTTTTATGGGACCTCACGTGCTTCCGCAGTAGGACAGGTCCTGGAGACATCAGCCATGTCGGTAGCGAGGTCCCCGATGTGGACTTCCTGGGGAAAGTGAACATTTTTTCATGGGGGGTGGCATTGGTGGCCGTACAAAGCAGTGACCGAATGGAGTGGAGCGCCGCAGGGAGGACCTCCTGCCAGCGAGAGGTCGGAACGCCCTTAGATTTTAAGTTTAAGAGGACGGCCTTCCAAACCGTCGCGTTCTCTCTTTCCACCTGGCCGTTCCCCCGGGGGTTGTAGCTGGTGGTTCTGCTTGTAGCAATACCTCTCATGAGCAGGTACTGACGGAGTTCGTCGCTCATAAAGGATGAGCCCCGGTCGCTATGGATATAGCTAGGGAAGCCGAACAAGGCGAAAAGGTCATTCAGACCTTTAATGACCGTGGTACTGGTCATGTCTGGGCAAGGGATGGCAAACGGGAAACGGGAGTACTCATCAATTATGTTGAGGAAGTACACGTTGCGGTCAGAGGAGGGGAGGGGCCCTTTAAAATCGACGCTCAGGCGCTCGAAGGGGCGAGTGGCCTTGATCAGGCTTGCTCTGTCTGGCCTATAAAAATGCGGTTTGCACTCGGCACAGATTTGGCAGTTCCTGGTCATGGTCCTGACCTCCTCGATGGAGTAGGGCAGGTTACGGGATTTGATGAAATGGAAGAACCTGGTGACCCCCGGGTGGCAGAGTTGTGGAGGGTCTGCAGTTTATCAACCTGCGCGTTGGCGCATGTACCACGTGATAGGGCATCTGGGGGCTCATTGAGTTTCCCGGGCTGGTACAAGATATCGTAATTGTAGGTGGAGAGTTCGATTCTCCACCTCAAGATCTTGTCGGTCTTGATTTTGCCCCTCTGCTTATTATTAAACATAAAAGCTACTGAACGCTGGTCAGTGAGCAGGGTAAATCGTTTTCCGGCCAGGTAATGCCTCCAATGTCGCACCGCTTCCACAATGGCCTGGGCCTCCTTTTCGACAGAGGAGTGTCGAATCTCGGGGCCCTGGAGGGTCCTTGAGAAAAAGGCCACGGGTCTCCCCGCCTGGTTAAGGGTTGTAGCTAGGGCGAAGTCGGATGCGTCGCTCTCCACTTGGAAAGGGATGGACTCATCCACTGCGTGCATTGTGGCCTTCGCAATATCTCTTTTTATGAGAGTGAAGGCTGCACATGCCTCTGCTGTCAGGGGGAAGGAGGTGGACTTGATGAGGGGTCTGGCTTTGTCTGCATAGTTGGGCACCCACTGAGCATAGTAAGAGAAAAACCCTAGGCATCTCTTCAGTGCTTTTTGGCAGTGGGGGAGGGGGAGCTCCATAAGGGGGAGCATTCTGTCGGGGTCGGGGCCGATGACTCCGTTCTCCACTACGCAGCCAAGAATGGCGAGGCGCGTGGTGCGAAACATACATTTGTCCTTGTTGTATGTTAGATTCAGCCGCTGGGCCGTACGGAGGAATTTCTCTAGGTTAATGTCATGGTCCTGCTGGTCGTGGCCGCAGATGGTGACGTTGTCTAGATAGGGGAAGGTGGCCTGCAGCGCGTTCTGGTCAACCATTCGGTCCATCTCCCTTTGGAAGACCGAAACCCCGTTGGCGACGCCGAAGGGGACTCGGAGGAAGTGGTAGAGACGACCGTCAGCTTCAAAAGCTGTGTACTGGCGGTCCTCAGCCCTGATGGGGAGCTGGTGGTATGCCGACTTCAGATCAATCGTCGAGAACACCCGGTATTGTGCTATCTGATTGACCATGTCAGATATGCGGGGGAGTGGGTATGCATCTAACTGGGTGTAGCGATTGATCGTCTGGCTGTAGTCAATAACTAGGCGCTGTTTTTCGCCAGTCTTCACTACCACCACTTGTGCTCGCCATGGGCTAGTGCTACCCTCAATAATCCCTTCCTTCAGGAGTCTTGCTACTTCAGATTTAATGACGCTCCTATCCCCGGCACTGTACCGCCTGCTTTTGGTAGCGATGGGCTTACAGTCGCGGGTGAGGTTAGCGAACAAGGGGGGGGGGAGACTTTAAGCGTGGAGAGGCTGCAAATGGTGCGCGGCGGGCGATTTAAAAGCTGCTGGCTGCAGACTGTGAGTGGGGGGAGGGGTCCGCCGTACGCTAATGTGACACTTTTAAGGTGGCACTGAAAATCCAACCCCAGTAGAACGGCAGCGCAGAGATGGGGCAGGACAAGAAGTTTAAAATTTTTGTATTCTGTGCCCCTTACTGAAAGGGTCACTACACAGTAGCCACCGACGTCTGCTGAATGGGATTTGGAAGCCATAGAGATCCGATGGCGCGTTGGCAGGACCGGGAGAGAGTAACTGCGCACCGTGTCGGGGTGGATAAAGCTCTCCGTGCTCCCGCTGTCGAAAAAGCAGGTAGTGGCGCGGCCGTTTACCGTAATGTCCATCATGGACCTGGACAGTTGGTGAGGGAGAGAGTGGTCCAGTGTCACGGAGGCCAGCGTATGGTCGAGCGAGTCGCTGTGGTCGTCAGACGAGGCGGTGGTTGAGTCCGGGTCACCCGCGATTGGAGTTGGAGGCGTCCAAGATGGCGGACAAAATGGCTGCGCCCATGATCCCGATCCCCACGCGGCTGGAGGTGTCCAAGATGGCGGACAAGATGGCTGCCCCCACGGTTCACACGCGGCGCTGCTGGCGTTAGCGGTTTTACCTTTGCAGGCGCTGACGTAGTGTCCTTTCTTCCCGCAGCCAGAGCAGGTAGCGTTTTTCGCCGGGCAGCGTGCTCTGGGGTGTTTTGCCTGGCCACAAAAGTAACATTTCGGGCCCTTGGACATCGCTGCAGCAGTTGGTGCCGGGGGTGGCGGTCCCATGACCCAAGGTTGCGGCGTCCACGGTGCGGAGCGGTTAGGGGAGAATGCGGCCATATTCCGGTGGGCCGCGTCTAGCGAGAGCGCGAGGGACACTGCCTTCTTCAGGTCAATTTCGCCCTTCTCCAGCAGTCTCTGCCGGGAGTAGTCGGACTTGAGGCCTGCAACGAAAGCATCTTGGATAAGTCCCTCCGTGTGTGTCGCGGCCGATACCTCTTTACAATCGCAGGCTCGGCCGAGTATCTGTAGTGCCCGTAGGAATGCCTCCACCGATTCCCCGGACTGCTGTTTGCGGGATCGCAGGAGGTGTCTGGCATAAACCGTATTTACCGGGCGTGTGTATTGTCCTTTTAGCAGATCGATAGCCACCGCGTAGGTAGTCGCGTCCTGGATGAGCGTGTAGACTTGGTGGCCCACCTTGGAGGCCAGGATTTTTAGTTTGTTTCCATCTAGTGTCACGGCTGAGGCTTCCAGGTAAGCTTCGAAGCAACGCACCCATTGTGCGAACTTGGTAGACGAACCCGCCTCTTGAGGGTCTAGGTCTAGGCATGTTGGTCTGAGGGCATGCAGCAGCGCCTGCTGCTCAGCGTTTGGTGCCGTCATTTGCTGCAGCGCCTGCTGCTCAGCATTTGGTGCCGACATTTTGTTTTTGTTAATAAAATTGATGCGCTATTAATTACTCATAAAAGACGGAGAGTTAGGAGAGTAACTAAAAGGCTTTTATTAACAAAGAACAGAGCATGCCTCTCATGGTTGACTGGTTTCCAAGAAGGCAGGGGGCTGCAGAGCAGTCACCTTTATACCTGGGCATGTGGGTGGAGCCAGGGGCGGAGCCAGCTGAGGCATGCATAGATACAACAGTGTGCAACAACAACAACAACGGTGAACAACAATAACAGTGGTTTACCACACACATATACCCTTGAGAGATACAGAGATTGTCTTGAAGACATACACGGGGCAAAATGTCTACCCAAAGGAAAAATAAGGGTGAACGTTATATATAACGGCAAGGAAACACCAAAAATGGACCTATATGTATTGCCAGATGGAGGACCACCACTACTAGGACGTGAATGGATCCGGAAGATATAGCTAGATTGGCATTCCATACAAGCACTGACTGTAGATGCCAAAAAGAATGACGACGTCACACCTGGACGACTGTCAAAAATGCTAACTGACGCACAAGAAGTGTTCCAGGAGGGACTCGGAACACTAAAAGGCATAACAGCGATGATCAAAATAGAGGAAAATGCAAGCCCAAAGTTTTTTAAGGCCAGACCGGTGCCTTATGCAATCCGCCCAGCCGTCGAAGCAGAGCTGGAAGGTTTGGAACATTCAGGAGTACTGTCCAAAGTGGACTGGAGTGAGTGGGCTACACCCATCGTTCCTGTAATGAAGAGGTCATTGAGTAATATGCCTGGGGAACCAAAGAAGGTTCGCATCTGTGGGGACTTTAAGGTGACAGTGAACCCAGTCCTTCACATGTTACAATATCCACTTCCGCGGATTGAAGATATTTTCGCCTCGCTATCTGGAGGGAAACGCTTCACTAAGATTGATCTGGCCCAGGCGTACCTGCAAATGGAGGTAGAAGAAGCCTTGAAACAGTACCTCATGATCAACACTCATAAAGGTCTCTACCAATACAACCGGCTGGTGTTCAGGGTAGCATCAGCTCCGGCTATTTGGCAGAGGGCAATGGATCAAGTCCTGCAAGGGATTCCAGGGACCCAGTGTTATTTGGACGACATCCTGGTCACGGGCGAAAATGACAGTGATCACCTCGCCAACCTGGAGCAGGTGCTCACTAGATTGAAGGAATATGGGCTCCGAGCTAATCGCCACAAATGCGAGTTTTTCCAGAAGCAGATCTTGTATTGTGGCCATGTTATTGATGAAGAGGGGTTACATAAGTCCCCTGAAAAGATTGAGGCAGTAGTCAAGGCTCCAGCACCGGAAACTGTGTCACAACTGAGGTCGTTCCTTGGGCTGGTGAACTACTACCATAAGTTCTTGCCGAATTTGTCTACAGTTCTACACCCACTGAACACCCTACTGCAAACGGGGGTACCATGGAAGTGGAGTGACAAATGTAAATGAGCTTTCCAGAAGAGCAAAGCATTGATCACATCAAAAGAGGTGTTGGCTCATTTCAACCCAGCACTACCAATTCGGTTGGCGTGTGATGCATCACCCTATGGCATGGAGCGGTGCTGTCGCACAAATTCCCGGATGGCTCGGAGAGGCCAGTAGCCTTTGCGTCTCGGTCACTAACCTCAGCCGAGCGTAACTACGCCCAGATTGACAGGGAGGCCCTCAGCCTAGTGTGGGGAGTGAAAAAGTTCAATCACTATCTGCACGGGCAGAAGTTCACCTTGCTGACTGACCACCAACCACTTGTCTCCATCTTTAATCCAAAGAAGGGCGTTCCGGTGATGACTGCGCAATGGCTACAAAGATGGTCCCTTTTTCTAGGGGCGAACCAATATGAAATCGAGTATAAGGGCACGAAACAGCATGGAAACGCTGATGGGCTATCACGCCTGCCACTGCCTACTGCGGAGGAAGCACCAGCAGTGGACCCTGTCGAAATATTTCATTCGACTATAATTGAATGCTTGCCAGTAACTAACGCTGATATAGAGAAGGAGACCCGACATACAGGTAGCATCTACCCCAGAAACAGTAGCATCGGAAGCTGATGAACCAACCGACGACAGGGGGCCAGAATCGCCTCCGCACCAAGAGCAAGACACTCAGGAAAGGCGCTATCCAGAAAGGATCAGGAAGCCTCCCCAAAGACTGAATTTATAAATAGACTATTTTCAGTTAATGTTGCATGTTAAAAGTGTTAATTGTAATTAGTTGATATTTAATTGTTAAATGAATGTTATGGTACTGTTAATCTAAAAGGGGAGGAATTGTAATGTATGTACCTTTAAGGGGGAAACTACTTTTTACAGCTCCTGTATACTGTAGTACCGGCAGTGACCACACCTGTATATAAACACTGAGTAGGGATCTGTACAGTTAGTTTTAGAGTAACCCTCATCCAGTAAACACCTGTTGATTGTTCCCTGCAGTCTCTTGTCTAATTATTGAAGGACACAACATCAAGATACACGGATCTAACAAGTCTGGTGAATCTTCGCTGCACTCCCTCCATGGCAAGAACATCCTTCCTCAGATAAGGCGACCAAAACTGCACACAATACTCAAGGTGTGGTCTCACCAAGGCCCTGTACAACTGCAGCAAGACATCCTTGTTCCTGTACTCGAAACCTCTTGCTACGAAGGCCAACATACCATTTGCCTTCTTAACCACCTGCTGCACCTGCATGCTTACCTTCAGCGACTGGTGCACAAGGACACCCAGGTCTCGTTGCACTTCCCCTTCTCCCAATCTATTGCCATTCAGATAATAATCTGCCTTCCTGTTTTTGACACCAAAGTGGATAACCTCACATTTATCCACGTTATATTGCATCTGCCATGCTTCTGCCCAATCACCCAACCTGTCCAAATCATACTGGAGTTTCTCGGCATCCTCCTCACAGCACACACGCCCACCCAGCTTTGTGTCGTCTGCAAACTTGGAGATACTACATCTAGTTCCCTCGTCTAGATCATGTGGTAAACCACTTTTATCGTTCACTATCGTTACACTATAGTTATCACTGTTGTATTGTTCTCACTGTTCTCACTGTTGTATCACTATACGAGGTCGCCTCTTGTCGCGCTGTGATACCTGGGCTGACCACCTCCGACTCCGCCCATGGCTCCACCTACCTGCCCAGGTATAAAGGTAGTCGACTGGCTGGTATTCCTCCTTGTTGGACCCGATCACCCACGAGGGTGGGCTCTGTTATTTAGTCAATAAAAACCTTTAGTTACGTTCCTAACTCGTCGCTTTTTATTGGACGAATTGATAGGTATATCAGATCATTAATATATATAGTGAGTAGCTGAGGTCCTAGGACTGATCCCTGTGGTACCTCACTAGTCACTGCCTGCCACTCGGAAAAAGACCCGTTTATTCCAACTCTTTGCTTTCTGTCTGCCAACCAGTTCTCTATCCAAGTCAATACCTTGTCCCCAATCCCATGTGCCTTAACTTAACATGCTAATCTCTTATGCGGGACCTTATCGAAAGCCTTCTGAAAGTCCAAATACACCACATCCACTGGTTCTCCCTTATCTATTTTACCAGTTACATCCTCAAAAAATTCCAGTAGATTAGTCAAGCATGATTTACCTTTTGTAAATCCATGTTGACTTTGTCCGATCCTGTCACTGTTTTCCAAGTGCTCTGCTATTACATCTTTTATAATGGACTCTAGCATTTTCCCCACTACCGATGTCAGGCTTACCGGTCTATAATTCCCCGATTTCTCTCTACCACCTTTTTTGAATACTGGGGTAACATTAGCTACCCTCCAATCCATGGGTACTGTTGCGACAGTTGCGACTACCGGCGGCAGTTGCGAGGCCCGACCACTCGGAGCAGCAGAGAGCAGCGAGGAGGAGCCCGGCTTAAAAACCGGCGGCAGTTGCGAGGCCCGACCACTCGGAGCAGCAGAGAGCAGCGAGGAGGAGCCCGGCTTAAAAACCGGCGGCAGTTGCGAGGCCCGACCACTCGGAGCAGCAGAGAGCAGCGAGGAGGAGCCCGGCTTAAAAACCGGCAGCAGTTGCGAGGCGTACCAAATCAACAGCAGAGGAGAGGGGTAAATAGTAATCAGTGTGTGACGTCACCAGGGAGCAGCTGGTGCAGTCGGGAGAGCAGGAGGCCAGTAACTCTTATACAGGTGGAGCTGTTGCTAAACCCGAAACACTACAGTGTAGTGTCTCCCACCCTTCCACCTCCTCTAACCTTTTAGGGGTTAGGGGAAGTTGAAAAGGTGGGTTCAATTTATTTTATTTCAGGAGCCTAACCTAGGTGGAAAAGGTTCCAGGACAGGAGGCGGCAGTGAAAATACAACACCAGAAAACAGGTAGGTGACTGGTTGGTGAGTACTTTCACAAACTTATTCTAAGTAGAATTCAATAATTAAGCTAAATCGTAGTAAATAAAAAGGTATTGTAAGGGTTAAGTCATGGAAGGGCAGCTCAGACCCGTGTCATGCTCCTCCTGTGCCATGTGGGAAATCAGGGACACTGTCCCTGACAACTATGTGTGCAGGAAGTGTGTCCAGCTGCAGCTCCTAGCGGACCGCATGGCGGCGCTGGAGCTGCGAATGGACTCACTCTGGAGCATACGCGATGCTGAGGATGTTGTGGATAGCACATTCAGTGAGTTGGTCACACCGCAGGTAAAGGCTAGCTCAGACAGTAAATGGGTGACCAAAAGGCAGGGTAAAGGCAGGAAGGTAGTGCAGGAGTCACCTGCGGTCATCTCCCTCCAAAACAGGTTTACCGTTTTGGGTACTGTTGGGGGAGATGACTTATCAGGGGAAGGAACCAGCAGCCAGGTTCAGGGCACCATGACTGGCTCTGTTGCACAGAAGGGCGGGAAAAAGAGGGATAGGGCTATAGTGATAGGGGATTCAATTGTAAGGGGGATAGATAGGAGTTTCTGTGGCCGAGACCGAGACTCCAAGATGGTATGTTGCCTCCCTGGTGCAAGGGTCAAGGATGTCTCGGAGCGGGTGCAGAGCATTCTGAAGGGGGAGGGGGATCAGCCAGTTGTCGTGGTACATGTAGGTACCAACGATGTAGGTAAAAAGAGGGAGGAGGTCCTACAAGCTGAATTTAGGGAGTTAGGAGCTAAATTGAAAAGTAGGACCTCAAAGGTAGTAATCTCTGGATTGCTACCAGTGCCACGAGCTAATAAGTTTAGAGAGAGTAAGATAGATAAGCTAAATACGTGGCTTGAGCAGTGGTGCAAGGGAGAGGGATTTAAATTCTTGAGGCATTGGAACCAGTTCTTGGGGAGGAGTGACCTGTACCAAGGGGACGGTCTACACCTGAACTGTGAGGGAGCCGATGTCCTCGGGGTAATATTTTCTAGGGCGGTTCGGGAGGATTTAAACTAATTTGGCAGGGGGATGGGAACCTAGGTAGTGGGAAAGAGGGAAGTCATATGAAGTCAGAAATAGATGGTAGAAAGGTGAGAAGCAATAAGCAAAGGAGAGAAACACAAAGGGCCAAACTAATTCATAATGAGAGTGTGAAAAAAGCAAGCCTGAAGGCTTTGTATCTTAATGCTAGAAGCATTAGGAACAAGGTGGATGAATTAGTTGTGGAAATAGAGGTAAACAAGTATGATTTGATTGGGATTACAGAAACGTGGCTGCAGGGTGGGCAAGGCTGGGAACTTAACATCCAGGGATATACAATATTTAGGAAGGATCGGCAAAAAGGTAGGGGAGGTGGGGTAGCATTGCTGGTAAAGGAGGGGATTAATGCAATGGAAAGGAAGGATATTAACTCGGATGAAACGGAATCTGTATGGGTAGAAATGAGAAATAGCAAGGGGAGGAAAACGTTAGTGGGTGTGATATATAGGCCTCCAAATAGTAATATGGAGGTGAGGGAAGGCATAAAAAGGGAAATTAGAGAAGCGTGCGATAAGAGCACAGCTGTCATCATGGGTGACTTTAATTTACATATTGATTGGACTACCCAAATTAGTAAAAATTCTGAGGAGGAGGAATTCCTGGAATGTTTTCGGGACGGTTATCTGGACCAATATGTCGAGGAGCCGACTCGAGATCAGGCCATTTTAGACTGGGTATTGTGCAATGAGAAGGGACTTATCAGCAATCTTCTTGTACGAGGCCCCTTGGGTCAGAGCGATCATAATATGATCGAGCTCTCAGTCGAGATGGAGAGTGAGGAAATTGAATCAGAGACTAAGGTCCAGAACTTAAATAAAGGGAATTACGAGGGTATGAGACGGGAATTGGGTAAGATTGATTGGGTGGTGTTTCTGGGGGGATTGACAGTGGATAGACAATGGCAAGCATTCAAAGATAGAATGGAAGAATTCCAGAACATGTTTATACCGGTTTGGCATAAAAATAAACCTAAAAAGGTGACTCAACCGTGGATAACGAGGGAAATTAGGGACAGCATAAAATAAAAAAAAAGGGTATATCAACTGGCAAAAAAAAGCACCAGACCGGAAGATTGGGGGCAGTACAGGATACAGCAAAAGAGGACAAAGGGATTAATCAGGAAGGGGAAAATAGAATACGAAAGTAAACTTGCAGCAAACATAAAGACAGACTGCAAAAGCTTTTATCGGTATATCAGGAGGAAAAGACTGGTAAAATCCCAAGTCGGTCCCTTGCAGTCCGATTCGGGAGAATATATAATGGAGAATAAGGAAATGGCAGACCAATTAAACTCATACTTTGGTTCTGTATTCACAAAGGAGGACACAAATAACCTCCCAGGAATATCGGCAAACATAGGGACTAATGAGAGGGAGGAGCTGACAGAAATTAGTATCTCTAGGGATATGGTGTTGGGTAAGTTGAGGGGACTGAAGGCCGACAAATCCCCGGGGCCTGATAAACTACATCCTAGGGTACTTAAGGAGGTGGCCCTGGAGATAGCAGATGCTCTAAGGATCATCTTCCGGAACTCCATTGACTCGGGAACAGTACCCGTGGATTGGAGGGTAGCTAATGTTACCCCAATATTTAAAAAGGGGGGTAGAGAGAAAGCAGGGAATTATAGACCAGTAAGCCTTACATCGGTTGTGGGCAAAATGCTAGAGTCCATTATTAAGGATAAAATAGCGGAGCACTTGACAAATGGGGAAAGGATCGGACAGAGTCAACATGGATTTACAAAGGGTAAATCGTGTTTGACTAATCTGCTGGAATTTTTTGAGGAAGTAACTGGTAAAATAGATGGGGGAGAGCCAGTGGATGTGGTGTACCTTGACTTCCAGAAAGCCTTCGATAAGGTTCCACACAAAAGATTATCATGCAAAATTAAGGCTCATGGAATTGGGGGCAAAGTATTAACGTGGATAGAGAACTGGCTGGCGGATAGAAAACAGAGAGTTGGAATAAACGGCTCGTTTTCGGAGTGGCAGGCAGTGACCAGCGGGGTGCCGCAAGGATCTGTCCTGGGACCCCAGCTGTTCACAATATATATAAATGATCTGGATCAGGGAATTGGATGCAATATTTCCAAATTCGCTGACGACACTAAACTAGGAGGAGGGGTGGGCTCTGATGAGGATGTCAGGAGGCTACAGTGCGATTTGGACAGGTTGGGGGAATGGGCGGATACGTGGCAGATGCACTATAATGTGGATAAATGCGAGGTTATCCACTTTGGGGGTAAAAACAGGAGGGTAGATTATTATCTAAATGGCAATAGATTGGGAGATGGGGAAGTGCAGAGGGACCTGGGTGTTCTTGTGCACCAGTCACTGAAGGAGAGCATGCAGGTGCAACAGGCGATTAAGAAGGCAAATGGTATGTTGGCCTTCATATCAAGGGGGTTCGAGTATAGGAATAGGGATACCTTACTACAGCTGTACAAGGTGCTGGTGAGACCGCATCTGGAGTATTGTGTACAGTTTTGGTCGCCCCATCTGCGGAAGGATGTTCTTGCCATGGAAAGAGTGCAACTGCGATTCACCAGGCTGATACCTGGAATGGCGGGAATGACCTACGAAGAGAGATTAAATAGTTTGGGCTTGTACTCACTGGAGTTTAGAAGATTGAGAGGGGATCTCATCGAAACATATAAAATTATGGCAGGCCTGGACAGGCTGAATTCAGAGAGAATGTTTCCAATGGCCGGGGAGCACAGAACCAGGGGTCACAGTCTAAAAATAGCGGGCAAATCATTTAAAACAGAGATGAGGAAGAATTTCTTCACTCAAAGAGTGGTGAGCCTGTGGAATTCCCTGCCACAGAGGGCTGTGAAGGCTAATTCAATAAATATTTTCAAGAGAGAATTGGATATATTTCTGAAGGCTAAGGGGATTAAGGGTTACGGAGAAAAGGCGGGGACGGGGTACTGAACTGGTAAGATCAGCTATGATCTCAGACGAAGATCAGCCATGATCTCATTGAATGGCGGAGCAGGCTCGGGGGGCCGAATGGCCTACTCCTGTTCCTATCTCTATGTTCCAGAATCTATCGAACTTTGGAAGATGACCAGCAATGCATCTACTCTTTCTAGGGCCACTTCCTTAAGTACCCTAGGATGTTGATTATCAGGCCCTGGGGATTTATCGGCCTTCAATCCCGTTAATTTCCCTAACACCATTTCCCTACAAATACTGATTTCTTTCAGTTCCTCCCTCTCATTAGACCCTATGCTCCCCGACATCTCTGGGAGTTTATTTGTGTCCTCCTTTGTGAAGACAGAACCAAAGTATGTGTTTAATTGGTTTGCCATTTCTTTGTCCCCCATTATAAATTCCCCTGATTTTGATTGCAAGGGACCTACGCTTGACTTCACCAATCTTTTTCCCATGCGCCTGCTGCCCTTGTCCTTCTATGCGGTAGAGGTCGCGGGTTTGGGAGATGCTGCTGAAGAAGCCTTGGCGAGTTGCTGCAGTGCATCTTGTAGGTAGTACACACTGCAGCCACGAGTGAATGTTTAAGGTGGTGGATGGGGTGCCAATCAAGTGGACTGCTTTGGCCTGGATGGTGTCGAGCTTCTTCAGTGTTTTTGGAGAGTTGTACTCATCCAGACGAATATTCGACCATACTCCTGACTTGTGCCTGTTAGCTGGTGGAGAGGCTTTGGAGTGTCAGGAGGTGAGTGACTCGCATAAATACTGATATTGGTTGTCATAGAGTCATAGAGTCATAGAGTTATACAGCACAGAAAGAGGCCCTTCGGCCCATCGTGTCTGCGCCGTCCATCAAGCCCTGTCCAGTCTAATCCCATTTTCCAGCATTTGGTCCATAGCCTTGTATGCAATGGCATTTCAAGTGCTCATCCAAATGCTTCTTGAATGTTATGAGGGTTCCTGCCTCTACCACCCTTTCAGGCAGTGAGTTCCAGACTCCAACCACCCTCTGGGTGAAAAAGTTCCTCCTCAAATCCCCTCTAAACCTCCTGCCCCTTACCTTGAATCTATGCCCCCTTGTTATTGACCCCCCTACTAAGGGGAAAAGTTCCTCTTTATCTACCCTATCTATGCCCCTCATCATTTTGTACACCTCAATCAGGTCCCCCCTCAGCCTTCTTTGCTCCAAGGAAAACAACCCCAGCCTGTTTAGTCTTTCTTCATAGCTGAGGCGCTCCATCCCAGGTAACATCCTGGTGAATCTTCTCTGCACCCTCTCCAAAGCAATCACATCCTTCCTATAGTGAGGCGACCAGAACTGCACACAGCACTCCAGCTGTGGCCTTACCAGTGTTTTGTACAGCTCCATCATAACCTCCCTGCTCTTATATTCTATGCCTCGGCTAATGAAGGCAAGTATCCCATATGCCTTTTTAACCACCTTATCTACCTGTTCCGCTGCCTTCAGGGATCTATGTACATGTACACCAAGGTCCCTCTGACCCTCTGTACTTCCTAGGGTCCTACCACTCATTGTGTATTCCCTTGTCTTATTTGTCCGTTCAAAATGCATCACCTCACACTTTTCAGGGTTAAATTCCATTTGCCACTTTTCCGCCCATCTGACCAACCCGTTTATATCGTCCTGTAGCCTGAGGCTTTCCTCCTCGCAATTTACCACCCCACCAATTTTCGTGTCATCTGCGAACTTACTGATCATACCTTTTACATTCTCATCCAAATCATTTATGTAGATCACAAACAGCAAGGGACCCAGCACCGATCCCTGAGGTACCCCACTGGACACAGGCTTCCAGTCACAAAAGCAACCTTCGACCATCACCCTCTGCCTCCTGCCACTCAGCCAGTTTAGGATCCAACGTGCCAAGGCACCCTGGATCCCATGGGCTCTTACCTTCTTGACCAGTCTCCTATGCGAGACTTTGTCAAAAGCCTTACTGAAGCCCATGTATACCACATCCACAGCATTTCCCTCATCCACACACCTAGTCACCCCCTCGAAAAATTCAATCAGATTGGTCAGACATGATTTACCCTTGACAAAGCAATGCTGACTATCCCCGATTAATCCTTGCCTCTCCAAGTGGAGACTAATTTTGTCCCTCAGAATTTTTTCCAATAATTTCCCTACCACAGATGTTAGGCTCACTGGCCTGTAATTCCCTGGTTTATCCCTGCTACCCTTCTTGAATAATGGTACTACGTTAGCTGTTCTCCAGTCCTCTGGTACATCCCCTGTGGCCAGAGAGGTTCTGAAAATTTGTGTCAGAGCCCCTGCAATCTCCTCCTTTGCCTCACACAGCAGCCTGGGATACATCTCGTCCGGGCCTGGGGATTTATCCACTTTTTGACCTGCTAAAACCACTAGTACCTCCTCCCTCTCAATGCTAATATGTTCAAGTATATCACAGTCCCCTTGCCCGATTTCTATGTCTACATCGTCTTTCTCCATAGTGAACACAGATGCAAAAAATTAATTTAAAGCCCCGCCTACATCATCTGGCTCTACACACAGATTGCCACTTTGGTCCCTAATGGGCCCTACCCTTTCCCTGGTTATCCTCTTGCCCTTAATATACTTATAAAACATCTTAGGATTTTCCTTTATTTTGCTCGCCAGTGTTATTTCATGGCCCCTCCTCGCTCTCCTAATTTCTTTTTTAAGTATGCCCCTGCACTTTTTATACTCCTCTAGGGCTTCCTCCGTCTTTAGTCTTTTGTAACTGCCAAAAGCCCACCTTTTCTTCCTAATGCATTTTTGTATATCCCTTGTTATCCAAGGTTCCCTTTGCTTGTTGGTCCCACCCTTGACCTTTACGGGAACATGTTGGCGTTGTACTCTCTCTATTTCCCTCCTGAAAGTCTCCCACTGCTTTGATGTGGATTTTCCTATAAGTAGCTGCTCCCAGTCCACTTTGGCCAGATCCTGCCTTATCATATTAAAATCGGCCTTCCCCCAATTTAGAACCCTTATTTCCGGGCCGTCTTTGTCTTTTTCCATGACCACCTTAAATCTCACCGAATTATGGTCACTGTCGCCAAAATGCTCTCCTACTGACACTTCCACCACTTGCCCGGCTACATTCCCTAGAATTAGGTCCAGTACCGCCCCCTCTCTTGTAGGACTTTCTACATGTTGGCTCAAAAAGCTCTCCTGGATGCACTTTAAGAATTCTGCACCCTCTAAGCCTTTCACACTCTGACTATCCCAATTAATATTGGGGAAGTTGAAATCCCCCACTATTATTACCCTATTATTTTCGCACTTCTCTGAGATTTGCCTACATATCTGTTCCTCTATCTCCCCCTGACTGTTTGGGGGCCTATAGTACACTCCCAGCAAAGTGCTTGCCCCCTTTTTGTTTTTAAGTTCTACCCATATGGCCTCATTAGAGGAACCCGCTAATATATCATCCCTCCTTACAGCAGTAATTGACTCCTTAATTAATATTGCAACACCCCCTCCCCTTTTACACCCCCCTCTGTCTCGCTTGAAGATTCTATACCCCAGAATATTGAGCTGCCAGTCCTGACCCTCCCTCAACCATGTCTCCGTGATAGCAACAATATCGTACTCCCATGTGTTCAACAACAACTTCAGTTCATCCACCTTATTTGCAAGACTCCTTGCATTAAAATAAATGCCTTCCAGCCTTGCCATATTCCCTTTTGCCTTCACATATTTGCTCTGCCTTCTCAGCTGACTTGTTTTTTCCTCCGTATTTGGCTGTAAATCACCCCCTGCTATAGCTCCACTCTGTATCCCATCCCCCTGCCAAGTTAGTTTAAACCCCCCCCAACAGTGCTAGCAAACCTCCCCGCAAGGATATTGGTCCCCCTCTGGTTCAGGTGTAAACCGTCCGACTTGTACAAGTCCCACCTTTCCCAGAAGCAGACCCAGTGATCCAGGAAACTAAAGCCCTCCCTCCTGCACCATCCCTTTAGCCACGCATTCATCTGTTCTATCTTCCCATTCCTATACTCACTAGCACGTGGCACCGGGAGTAATCCAGAGATTACAACCTTTGAGGTCCTGCTCTTTAATCTTTTACCTAGCTCCCTAAATTCTTGCTGCAGGACCTCATCCCTCTTTTTACCTATGTCGTTGGTACCAATGTGGACCACGACCTCTGGCTGTTCGCCCTCCCCCTCCAGAATGCCCTGCAGTCGCTCAGTGACATCCTTGACCCTGGCATCAGGGAAGCAACAAACCATCCTGGATTCACGTCTACGGCCACAGAAACGCCTATCTGTTCCCCTTACTATAAAATCCCCTACCACTATTGCTCTCCCACTCTTTTTCCTCCCTTCCTGGGCAGCAGGAGCACCCCCAATGCCAGGAAGTTGGCTGCTGCTGCCTTCCCCTGATAAGTCATCCCCCCAACAGTATCCAAAGTGGTATACCTGGTTGAAAGGGGGATGGCCACAGGGGTCCCCTGCACTACCTGCCTGCTTCTATTGTTCCGCCTGGTGGTCACCCATTTCCCTTCTGCCTGTGCAGCCCTACCCTGCGGTGTGACCAACTCACTGTACGAGTAATTCGCGACCCTCTCAGCATCGTGAATGCTCCACAACCCATCCACCCGCAGCTCCAGCACCCCAAGACGGCCCGTTAGTAGCTGCAGCTGGATGCATTTCTGGCACACGTGTTGGTCAGGGACACTGGCAGCGTCCCTGAATTCCCACATAGAGCAAGAGGAGCATATCACGGGGCTGGGCTCTCCTGGCATGACCTACCCCTTTAATCAATTTAAATTAAATTAATTCAATACCACCAGTAAAGTAAGCCTTACCTGGTCTCTGGAGCCCTTTGTAGGCCCGCTCTACCGCTGAAGCACCCGCCGAAGCTCTGAGGCCTTGCCTCACCTAACTCCCTGACTCACCCAACTCTCTGCACTCTGTTCAAACCACACTCAGTGCAAAATCGCACTTCAAAGCCTGTTTTTATAGGCCCTGAAACAAAGACTTGCTGAGCCCAGCTACAGGAGAACCAGGTTAACCAGATTACTCCAGTTTCCCTTGTTAACTGCCTTCAGCTGCTCCGAGTTGTAGGACTTGTTTATCCCTTTTTAACCCTGCTTAAAGCTGGGAAATTTAGATTTTAAACAGTAAACAGTACACAGTTGTGTCTAACAGATCTCCATTCAGCAGATCTAGATCACTCAGTTTACCTTTACCCACCTGCAACACAGCCATTCAGTCCTCCCGGGTGGTTATACCTGGGTTGGCACTCCTGGTGCATTTGGGTATCAGTAGGACCTTGACCCTTTGGCTTCTGTGCCATCCTATCTCATGGCCAAACCTTAAGTTCGCCACGCCATCCCTCCAGGAATCGTGACCATGAAACTAACGGATTGTCATAAAAACCCATCTGGTTCACTGATGTCCTTTAGGGAAGGAAATCTGCTGTCCTGACCCGGTCTGGCCGATATGTGACTCCAGACCCCCAGCAATGTGGTTGACTGCAAACTGCCCTCTGAAATGGCCGAGCGAGTCACTCAGTTGTACCAAACCGCTGCAAAGAACAGCGGTTCAAGAAGTCAGCTCCCCACCACCTTCTCAAGGGCAACTAGGGATGGGCAATGACTGGGTGGAGTGGTTGGCGGTGGGAAATCTCCAAGAACTCGTCCAACCTTGCGTAGACTGGGCTTATACTCCCTTGAGTTATAGAAGATTAAGGGATGATCTAATCGAGGTGTTTAAGATGATTAAAGGAGTTGATAGGGTAGAGGGAGAGAAACTATTTCCTCTGGTGGGGGGAGTCCAGAACAAGGGGGCATAACCTTAAAATTAGAGCCAGGCCGTTCAGGGGGTGACGTCAGGAAGGGTAGTGGAAATCTGGAACTCTCTCACCCAAAATGTTGTAGAGGCTGGGGGTCAATTCAAAACTTCAAAATGGGGCTCAATGGATTTTTGTTTGGCAAGGGTATTAAAGACTTGCATTTATATAGCACCTTTCATGACCACCGGATGTCCCAAAGCGCTTTACAGCCAATTAAGTACTTTTTTGGAGTGTAGTCACTGTTGTAATTTAGGAAACGTGGCAGCCAATTTGCGCACAGCAAGCTCCCACAAACAACAATGTGATAATGACCAGATCATCTGTTTCTAGTGATGTTGGTTGAGGGATAAATATTGGCCAGGACACCGGAGATAACTCCGCTGTTGTTCTTCGAAATAGTGCCATGGGCTCTTTTACGTCCACCTGAAAGGGCAGACGGGGCCTCGGTTTAACGTCTCATCCAAAAGACGGCACTTCCAACAGTGCACCACTCCCTCAGCACTGTCCCTCTGACAGTGCGGCTCTCCCTCAGTACTGCCCCTCCGACAGTGCTGCTCTCCCTCAGTACTGCCCCTCTGACAGTGCAGCGCTCCCTCAGTACTGCCCCTCCAACTGTGCAGCACTCCCTCAGTACTGCCCCTCCGCCAGTGCAGCGCTCCCTCAGTACTGACCCTCCCACAGTGCAGCGCTCCCTCAGTACTGCCCCCTCCGACAATGCAACGCTCCCTCAGTACTGTCCCCACCGACAGTGCAGCACTCCCTCAGTACTGCCCCTCCGACAGTGCAGCGCTCCCTCAGTACTGCCCCTCCGACAGTGCAGCGCTCCCCCAGTACTGCCCCTCCAACAGTGCAGCGCTCCCTCAGTACTGTCCCCGCTGACAGTGCAGCACTCCCTCAGCAATGCCCCTCTGACAGTGCAGCGCTCCCTCAGTACTGCCCCTCCGACAGTGCAGCGCTCCCTCAGTACCGCCCCTCCGACAGTGCAGCATTCCCTCAGTACCACCCCTCCAACACTCCCTCAGTACTGCCCCTCCGACAATGCAGCGCACCCTCAGTACTGCGTACTCAGTACACAAAAGGTTATTGCTTAAGATAAAAAATCACGGGATTGGGGGTAATATTCTGGCATGGATAGAGGATTCGCTATCTAACAGAAGGCAGAGAGTTGGGATAAATGGTTCATTCTCAGACTGGCAATCAGTAACTAGTGGTGTTCCGCAGGGGTCAGTGCTGGGTCCCCAACTCTTTACAATCTATATTAACGATTTGGAGGAGGGGACCGAGTGTAACATATCAAAGTTTGCAGATGATACTAAGATGGGAGGGAAGGTAGTGAGTGAGGAGGACATAAAAAACCTGCAAGGGGACATAGACAGGCTAAGTAAGTGGGCAGAGATTTGGCAGATGGAATACAATACTGGAAAGTGTGAGGTTATGCACTTTGGCAGGAAAAATCGTAGAGCAAGTTATTATCTTAATGGCAAGAAACTGGAAAGTACTGAAGTACAAAGGGATCTGGGGGTCCTGGTGCACGAAACTCAAAAGGTTAGTATGCAGGTGCAGCAAGTGATTAAGAAGGCCAATGGAATGTTGGCTTTCATTGCTAGGGGGATAGAATATAAAAATAGGGAGGTATTGCTTCAGTTGTACAAGGTATTGGTGAGACCGCACCTGGAATGCTGCGTACAGTTTTGGTGTCCATACTTAAGAAAGGACATACTTGCTCTCGAGTCAGTACAAAGAAGGTTCACTCGGTTAATCCCGGGGATGAGGGGATGGACATATGAGGAGAGGTTGAGTAGATTGGGACTCTACTCATTGGAGTTCAGAAGAATGAGAGGCGATCTTATTGAAACATATAAGATTGTGAAGGGGTTGGATCGGGTGGATGCGGGGAGGTTGTTCCCGATGATGGGTGAAACTAGAACTAGGGGGCATAGTCTTAGAATAAAGGGCTGCTCTTTCAAAACTGAGATGAGGAGGAACTACTTCACTCAGAGGGTGGTAGGTCCATGGAATATGCTGCCCCAAAAAGCTGTAGAAGCTACATCATTACATACATTTAAAACAGAAATAGACAGTTTCCTAGAAGTAAAGGGAATTAAGGGTTACGGGGAGCAGGCAGGAATTTGGACATGAGTCTAGGTTCGGATCGGTCATGGCCCTGTGGGTAGCGGAGTGGGCCCAGGGGCCATGTAGCCTGATCCTGCTCCTATTTCGTGTGTCTAATTCTGTTAGATTCAGGAGATGGTTCTGTGATAGTGGATTGGCGGTTAGGATCAGATCAGCCATTGAGCTTATTGAATGGCGGAGCAGGCTCGAGGGGCCGATTGGCATACTCCTGCTCCTATTTCTTATGTCCCCTCCAACAGTACAGCACTCCCTCAGTACTGCACTGCGAGTGTCAGTCTAGATTTTTGTGCTCAATTCTTTGGAGTGGGACTTGAACCCACAACCTTCTGACTCAGAGATGGGAGTGCTACCCACTGAGCCATATTAAGGGGCTTATAGAACCAAGGCGGATAGTTGGAGTTAAGATGCAGAACAGCCGTGATCTAATTGAATGGCGGAACAGGCTCGAGGGGCCGAATGGCCTCCTCTTGTTCCTACAGGTTGATCGCTGTAGCTAACATCTACTTTTCAACCAACTTGCAATCTGAGGGGCCGAATGGGTGCAAATCGCACAGGCACGCATTGTCAGAGGAGTTGCTCACTTGCCTTGTTGATTAGCTGCGTGTTAAAATAAGCAGTCTGCCGCCTCCTGTTTCACTGGCAGTTATAAATCAGCCTACTTAACACACCACATGTGTGAAGTTAGAGCATCACAAAATGGTGCGAGCTGGATTTAAATAGCAATTACACTGGCATTAACAAGCTGAAGGGTGCTACAAAACAGATTCTGCAGTAAAATGCTGACCAGCCCCTTCTTATAAAACTACTTCTGCAACATGCAATATAACCAGATAAAATACAGGCCGTCCAGGACTCATTCAACCACCACCCAAAGCTGCAGCTATTACTAGTGATGGAAACTTAACTGTAAGAAGTTAAACTCTTGCTATTTGAGTACCTTTATTGCTATAATACCATTTAATTGTTATATCATAGATTCATACAGCGCAGAAGGAGCCCATTCGGCCCATCGTGCCTGTGCCGGCTCTTTGAACGAGCTCTCCAATTAGTCCCACTCCCCCCTGCTCTTTCCCCACAGCCCTGCAAATTTTTCCTTTTCAAGTATTTATCCAATTCCCTTTTGAAAGTTACTATTGAATCTGCTCCCCCCGCCCTTTCAGGCAGCGCATTCCAGATCACAACAACTCGCTGCGTAAAACAAATTCTCCTCATCTCCCCCTCTCGTTCTTTGGCCAATTATCTTAAATCTGTGTCCTCTGGTTACCGACCCTCCTGCCTGGAAACAGTTTCTCCTTATTTGATTGATTCCGGGGATGAGAGGGTTGTCCTATGATGAGAGATTGGGCTTGATTGTGCCAGTGTGCGCGGGCTGGGGCGTGTCAGGTGGCATTCGTGTCAGGACCCCGACTCCGAAGTGAAGTGGGGAAAAACTGGGATTTTCCCCTAATTGGGCCGTTGATTTCCAACGTGTGGGAACCCCTGGGTCAATGAGTCTTTTCATCCAGAAAGTCGCCTCCGATGACGTCATCAATGCTGCTGGATTTAAGGCCTGTGAGCAGCCTTGCTTCTTCTGGAGACTGGAAACTTTATGGTGATTGTAGTAAGGGATTCATTGATCGACCATGTCCACCAGTAGGCCAAAGTGTGCTCCACGCTTCGATGAGCCCTCCCTCCAAGCTCTGGTGGAGGGAGCAAGATCGAATAAGGAGGTGCTCTTCCCTTCCTCAGGGAGAAAAAAGCCACCCCAGCAGACTAAAGCTGTGTGGCTGCAAGTGGCCCAGGAGGTCAACTCCATATCAATGAGCCTCAGAACCTGGCTGCAATGCAGGGAGAGGTTTCATGACCTTGTCCGCACAGGAAAAGTGAGTATGAATTTCTCATCACCCTCAATCTGATCCCCATTGCCTCTCCTCACAAGCACTCTGCTTTGCCAACCTCTTCCTCCACACCCCACTTGACACTGACATCACTGCACGCTTACCCATTCCCTCTCTCTATCGTCACATTCACTTAACTATTCGACCATGCAGCCCTCACACTCCCTATCACTGTGATGCAATGACAACAACTTACACACACAGGCAGGGCTCTTGGTCTCCTTCTAAGCATCAATACTATGGATTCTCTACACTCACTCCTTTATTCTCACTCAAACTCCACTTGTGTCCCTCATTGCAGGAAAAGAGAGTGCACAATAAGATGGAAAGAGCCATGACAGGAGGAGGGCCAGCCGAAATAGCCTCGCTCACCAGCACTGAGGAGGTGGCCCCAGCGTTAATTTTCCTGCGGCATTGTTTCTGTTGCCGCCGCTGTTTTGGGGCTACATTGATGGAGATGACAGAGCGGATTAGGCGGTGGTCTGTCCAGCAGTCATCAGCGCCTGTCATGGCGCGGGTGATGCGGACGTCCTTGCGGACCCTCACTCGGACGATGACGTAGTCCAGCAGATGCCAGCGCTTGGAACGAGGGTGCTGCCATTAAGTCTTGTACTTGTCTCTCTGACGGAACTGAGAACAGGGTGTAACTCCACCCACACTGAGAACAGGGTGTAACTCCACCCACACTGAGAACAAGGTGTAACTCCACCCACACTGAGAACAAGGTGTAACTCCACCCACACTGAGAACAAGGTGTAACTCCACCCACACTGAGAACAAGGTGTAACTCCACCCACACTGAGAACAAGGTGTAACTCCACCCACACTGAGAACAAGGTGTAACTCCACCCACACTGAGAACAAGGTGTAACTCCACCCACACTGAGAACAAGGTGTAACTCCACCCACACTGAGAACAAGGTGTAACTCCACCCACACTGAGAACAAGGTGTAACTCCACCCACACTGAGAACAAGGTGTAACTCCACCCACTGAGAACAAGGTGTAACTCCACCCACTGAGAACAAGGTGTAACTCCACCCACACTGAGAACAAGGTGTAACTCCACCCACTGAGAACAAGGTGTAACTCCACCCACACTGAGAACAAGGTGTAACTCCACCCACACTGAGAACAAGGTGTAACTCCACCCACACTGAGAACAAGGTGTAACCACCCACACTGAGAACAAGGTGTAACTCCGCCCACACTGAGAACAAGGTGTAACTCCACCCACACTGAGAACAAGGTGTAACTCCACCCACTGAGAACAAGGTGTAACTCCACCCACTGAGAACAAGGTGTAACTCCACCCACACTGAGAACAAGGTGTAACTCCACCCACACTGAGAACAAGGTGTAACTCCACCCACACTGAGAACAAGGTGTAACTCCACCCTCACTGAGAACAAGGTGTAACTCCACCCACTGAGAACAAGGTGTAACTCCACCCACACTGAGAACAAGGTGTAACTCCACCCACACTGAGAACAAGGTGTAACTCCACCCACTGAGAACAAGGTGTAACTCCACCCACACTGAGAACAAGGTGTAACTCCACCCACACTGAGAACAAGGTGTAACTCCACCCACACTGAGAACAAGGTGTAACCCCACCCACACTGAGAACAAGGTGTAACTCCACCCACACTGAGAACAAGGTGTAACTCCACCCACACTGAGAACAAGGTGTAACTCCACCCACACTGAGAACAAGGTGTAACTCCACCCACACTGAGAACAAGGTGTAACTCCACCCACACTGAGAACAAGGTGTAACTCCACCCTCACTGAGAACAAGGTGTAACTCCACCCACACTGAGAACAAGGTGTAACTCCACCCACACTGAGAACAAGGTGTAACTCCACCCACACTGAGAACAAGGTGTAACTCCACCCACACTGAGAACAAGGTGTAACTCCACCCACACTGAGAACAAGGTGTAACTCCACCCGCACTGAGAACAAGGTGTAACTCCACCCACACTGAGAACAATGTGTAACTCCACCCACACCGAGAACAAGGTGTAACTCCACCCTCACTGAGAACAAGGTGTAACTCCACCCACACTGAGAACAAGGTGTAACTCCACCCACACTGAGAACAATGTGTAACTCCACCCACACCGAGAACAAGGTGTAACTCCACCCTCACTGAGAACAAGGTGTAACTCCACCCACACTGAGAACAAGGTGTAACTCCACCCACACTGAGAACAATGTGTAACTCCACCCACACTGAGAACAAGGTGCAACTCCACCCACACTGAGAACAATGTGTAACTCCACCCACACTGAGAACAGGGTGTAACTCCACCCACACTGAGAACAATCTGTAACTCCACCCACACTGAGAACAAGGTGTAACTCCACCCACACTGAGAACAAGGTGTAACTCCACCCACACTGAGAACAAGGTGTAACTCCACCCACACTGAGAACAAGGTGTAACTCCACCCTCACTGAGAACAAGGTGTAACTCCACCCACACTGAGAACAAGGTGTAACTCCACCCACACTGAGAACAATGTGTAACTCCACCCACACTGAGAACAAGGTGTAACTCCACCCACACTGAGAACAATGTGTAACTGCACCCACACTGAGAACAAGGTGTAACTCCACCCACACTGAGAACAAGGTGTAACTCCACCCACACTGAGAACAAGGTGTAACTCCACCCACACTGAGAACAAGGTGTAACTCCACCCACACTGAGAACAAGGTGTAACTCCACCCACACTGAGAACAAGGTGTAACTCCACCCACACTGAGAACAAGGTGTAACTCCACCCACACTGAGAACAAGGTGTAACTCCACCCACACTGAGAACAAAGTGTAACTCCACCCACACTGAGAACAAGGTGTAACTCCACCCACACTGAGAACAAGGTGTAACTCCACCCACACTGAGAACAATGTGTAACTCCACCCACACTGAGAACAAGGTGTAACTCCACCCACACTGAGAACAAGGTGTAACTCCACCCACACTGAGAACAAGGTGTAACTCCACCCACTGAGAACAAGGTGTAACTCCACCCACACTGAGAACAAGGTGTAACTCCACCCACACTGAGAACAAGGTGTAACTCCACCCACACTGAGAACAAGGTGTAACTCCACCCACACTGAGAACAAGGTGTAACTCCACCCACACTGAGAACAAGGTGTAACTCCACCCACACTGAGAACAAGGTGTAACTCCACCCACACTGAGAACAAGGTGTAACTCCACCCACACTGAGAACAATGTGTAACTCCACCCACACTGAGAACAAGGTGTAACTCCACCCACACTGAGAACAAGGTGTAACTCCACCCACACTGTGAACAAGGTGTAACTCCACCCACACTGAGAACAAGGTGTAACTCCACCCACACTGAGAACAAGGTGTAACTCCACCCACACTGAGAACAGGGTGTAACTCCACCCACACTGAGAACAAGGTGTAACTCCACCCACACTGAGAACAAGGTGTAACTCCACCCACTGAGAACAAGGTGTAACTCCACCCACACTGAGAACAATGTGTAACTCCACCCACACCGAGAACAAGGTGTAACTCCACCCTCACTGAGAACAAGGTGTAACTCCACCCACACTGAGAACAAGGTGTAACTCCACCCACACTGAGAACAATGTGTAACTCCACCCACACCGAGAACAAGGTGTAACTCCACCCTCACTGAGAACAAGGTGTAACTCCACCCACACTGAGAACAAGGTGTAACTCCACCCACACTGAGAACAATGTGTAACTCCACCCACACTGAGAACAAGGTGTAACTCCACCCACACTGAGAACAATGTGTAACTCCACCCACACTGAGAACAGGGTGTAACTCCACCCACACTGAGAACAATGTGTAACTCCACCCACACTGAGAACAAGGTGTAACTCCACCCACACTGAGAACAAGGTGTAACTCCACCCACACTGAGAACAAGGTGTAACTCCACCCACACTGAGAACAAGGTGTAACTCCACCCACACTGAGAACAATGTGTAACTCCACCCACACTGAGAACAAGGTGTAACTCCACCCACACTGAGAACAATGTGTAACTCCACCCACACTGAGAACAAGGTGTAACTCCACCCACACTGAGAACAAGGTGTAACTCCACCCACACTGAGAACAAGGTGTAACTCCACCCACACTGAGAACAAGGTGTAACTCCACCCACACTGAGAACAAGGTGTAACTCCACCCACACTGAGAACAAGGTGTAACTCCACCCACACTGAGAACAAGGTGTAACTCCACCCACACTGAGAACAAGGTGTAACTCCACCCACACTGAGAACAAAGTGTAACTCCACCCACACTGAGAACAAGGCGTAACTCCACCCACACTGAGAACAAAGTGTAACTCCACCCACACTGAGAACAAAGTGTAACTCCACCCACACTGAGAACAATGTGTAACTCCACCCACACTGAGAACAAGGTGTAACTCCACCCACACTGAGAACAAGGTGTAACTCCACCCACTGAGAACAAGGTGTAACTCCACCCACACACACTGAGAACAAGGTGTAACTCCACCCACACTGAGAACAAGGTGTAACTCCACCCACACTGAGAACAAGGTGTAACTCCACCCACACTGAGAACAAGGTGTAACTCCACCCACACTGAGAACAAGGTGTAACTCCACCCACACTGAGAACAAGGTGTAACTCCACCCACACTGAGAACAAGGTGTAACTCCACCCACACTGAGAACAATGTGTAACTCCACCCACACTGAGAACAAGGTGTAACTCCACCCACACTGAGAACAAGGTGTAACTCCACCCACACTGTGAACAAGGTGTAACTCCACCCACACTGAGAACAAGGTGTAACTCCACCCACACTGAGAACAAGGTGTAACTCCACCCACACTGAGAACAGGGTGTAACTCCACCCACACTGAGAACAAGGTGTAACTCCACCCACACTGAGAACAAGGTGTA
Source organism: Somniosus microcephalus (assembly GCF_052327205.1). NCBI lineage: Eukaryota > Metazoa > Chordata > Chondrichthyes > Squaliformes > Somniosidae > Somniosus > Somniosus microcephalus. The sequence goes on from NC_140993.1 coordinate 11,406,998, forward strand.
ACTCCACCCACTGAGAACAAGGTGTAACTCCACCCACACTGAGAACAAGGTGTAACTCCACCCACACTGAGAACAAGGTGTAACTCCACCCACACTGAGAACAAGGTGTAACTCCACCCACACTGAGAACACGGTGTAACTCCACCCACACTGAGAACAAGGTGTAACTCCACCCACACTGAGAACACGGTGTAACTCCACCCACACTGAGAACAAGGTGTAACTCCACCCACACTGAGAACAAGGTGTAACTCCACCCACACTGAGAACAAGGTGTAACTCCACCCACACTGAGAACACGGTGTAACTCCACCCACACTGAGAACAAGGTGTAACTCCACCCACACTGAGAACAAGGTGTAACTCCACCCACACTTAGAACAAGGTGTAACTCCACCCACACTGAGAACAAGGTGTAACTCCACCCACACTGAGAACAAGGTGTAACTCCACCCACGCTGAGAACAAGGTGTAACTCCACCCACACTGAGAACGAGGTATAACTCCACCCACACTGAGAACAAGGTGTAACTCCACCCACACTGAGAACAAGGTGTAACTCCACCCACACTGAGAACAAGGTGTAACTCCACCCACACTGAGAACAAGGTGTAACTCCACCCACACTGAGAACAAGGTGTAACTCCACCCACACTGAGAACAAGGTGTAACTCCACTGTTAAGTCCGTGAATGATTGAGACACGGACTAGCAGGAGAGAAAACAAACAGAACACTACTGGTGAAAGGCATAAACGAAACTAAACAACAGAGGCTCTCTAGCGCCTTTTATACAGGGGTGGTCACTGCCGGTACTGCAGTCTGAGACCAGTTATTCTCTTAAAGGTACATACACAACAATTCCTCCCCTTTTAGATAAACAGTACATAACATTCATTTAACAACTAAATGATAACTAATTACAATCACAATTACTGTTGCTAGATGCATTGGTTAAGTTTAAGCATTTATAAGTTCAGTCTTTGAGGAGGCTTCCTAATTCTGTCTGGATAACGCCTCTTTGGAGCATCAGGTTCTTCTGGCAATGTTGAGTCGGAATCAATGTCGTTGTTTGGTTCATCTGCTTCCAATATCACCGATTCTGCGGTAGCTGCAATTGAAACGTCGATTTCATTACCAGGTGTATCAGATCGTGGTGTGGAGTTGACGTTTTCCAGTGACTCTAGAATCTGGTCAGCATGGCGTCTTACAATGCTCTCCCCAATGTCCACGGTATACATGAGAGGTCCTTGTCGTGTACAAATCGTTCCTGACTGCCATTTCTCAGTGCGGTAGTCCCAGGCCAAAACTGGTTGACCTATCTTAAAACTCCTGGTCGGCCTTTCATTCATATTCTGAAACTGCCTGTTCTCCACATCTCTTCAGACGTTTGGCTTAACCAAATCCAAGCGGCATCGTAGTCTTCGATTGAAGAACATCATGGCTGGAGTTTGGTTGGTAACCGCATGTGTCGCATTCCGGTAGGCAAACAAGAAGTTGTCCACCTTGTGTTGTAGGGGTATATCTTCATTACACATTGCCTTGATAGCCTTCTTGAATGTTTGGACAAACCTCTCGGCCAATCCATTAGTGGCTGGATGATACGGGGCAGATGTGTAATGCTTAACACCATTGTTCTTTAAGAACCTCCGGAACTCTTCAGACACAAACTGTGGTCCATTGTCAGAGCAAATCTGTTCAGGCAGCCCATTCCTGGCGAATATGGTTCGTAAAACTGCGATAGTTTTTTCGGTGGTGGTTGAGGACATTTTTATTACCTCTGGCCACTTTGAATGTGCGTCCACCGCAATTAAAACATCGAGTCCATGAAGGGACCAGCAAAATCAATGTGCACCCTTTGCCATGGAGATGAGGGCCACTCCCATGGGTGCAGAGGAGCTTGTGGTGGGGCGTTTTGGACCTTCTGGCATCCTGCACAGCTCTTGGTCATCTCTTCGATTTCTCTATCGATTCCCGGCCACCACACAAACGCTCTGGCTAAGCTCTTCATTTTTACCCCACCCAGATGACCCTCATGAAGCTCATTGAGCACTCTATCCGTCAACTTAGGTGGAATTACTACTCTGGATCCACACATCAAGGTTCCTCTGCATACTGACAGCTGTTCTCTTCTTGACGAAAATGCTGGCAGCAGTGGTTCGCCATGTGCTGGCCATCCCTTCACTGTTAAATCATAGACCCGTGATAGTGTCGGGTCATTCCGTGTTTCCTTTTCTATGTTTGCATTCGTCACAGGGAGACATTCGACTATGGTCGAGTGGAATAACTCCATTGGATCCACTGCAAGGTCATCTTCTTCCACCGTCGGCAACGGTACACGTGACAATCCATCAGCATTTCCATGCTGTTTAGTTCCCCTGTACTCGATGTCATATTGGTGTGCCCCTAGGAAAAGGGACCATCTCTGCAGCCGTTGTGCTGTCATTATCGGTACACCCTTCTGAGGGTTGAAAATGGAGACAAGTGGTTGATGATCGGTTAGTAGAGTAAATTTTTGACCGTGCAGATAATGATTGAACTTCTTCACCCCCCACACTAGGCTGAGGGCCTCTCTGTCAATCTGGGCGTAGTTACGCTCGGCAGAAGTTAACGAGCGTGACGCAAAAGCTATCGGCCTCTCCAAACCATCAAGGAATTTATGTGACAGTACCGCCCCAATGCCGTAGGGAGACGCATCACACGCCAGCCTGATTGGCAGTGCTGGGTTGTAGTGAGCCAATACTTCCTTCGAAGTGATTAAGTCCTTACTCTTCTGAAAAGCACGTTTACAATCATCGCTCCATTTCCATGCTACCCCCATTCGTAGCAGGGCGTTCAGTGGATGCAGAATTGTCGACAAATTCGGCAAAAACTTATGATAGTAATTCACCAACCCGAGGAATGACCTCAGTTGCGACACATTTTCAGGCGCTGGGGCCTTAACAACCGCTTCAATTTTGTCAGGGGACTTATGTAACCCCTCTTCATCAATCACGTGGCCACAATACGATATCTGTTTCTTAAAAAATTCGCACTTGGGGCGGTTGGCTCGCAGCCCATGTTCCCGTAGTCTAGTGAGCACCTGTTCTAGGTTGTTAAGGTGTTCACTGTCATCTTCACCTGTTACAAGGATGTCGTCCAAGTAACACTGAGTCCCCGGAATCCCTTGCAGGACTTGTTCCATCGCTCTTTGCCATATCGCCGGAGCCGATGCTACTCCGAATACCAATCGATGATACTGGTAAAGACCTTTGTGAGTGTTTATCGTGAGATACTTCCTAGAGGACTCTTCAACCTCCATCTGCAAATATGCTTGTGCTAGGTCAATTTTTGTAAAACGCTTCCCTCCAGACAGTGAGGCGAAGATGTCTTCTATCCTTGGAAGAGGATATTGTACTGTGTGAAGGACAGGGTTCACCGTCACCTTGAAATCCCCACAGATGCGAATCTTCCTTGGCTCTCCAGGCTTATTGCTTAACGTTTTCATCATGACAGGAACGATGGGTGTCGCCCACTCGCTCCAGTCGACCTTAGACAACACGCCCACCTTCTCCAGATTCTCCAGCTCTGCCTCGACAGCTGGACGAATTGCATATGGTACCGGTCTCGCTTTGAAAAACTTGGGAACTGCATTCTCTTCTATTTTCAACGAGGCGGTTACGCCTTTAAGCGTGCCCAGTTCTTGTTGAAATACCTCTTTGGCGTTAGCTAAGATTGTTGACAATCGTCCAGGAGTGACGTCTTCATCTTTTTTACCGTCCACCGTCATTGCATGAATGGAATGCCAATCTAAGTTTATCTTCCTGATCCATTCCCGTCCCAATAACGGTGGTCCACCATTTGGCAGTATGTAGCGATACAATTTCCGTATTTTCTTGCCATTGTATTCGACAGGCACCCTTATTTTTCCTCTGGGGTATACTTTTTGCCCCGTATACGTCGTCAAGACGATGGATGTCTCTCTCAAGGGTATGTGTGAAAATAGCCGCTCATAGTCTCGTCGATTCATGACGGTTAGCGCTGATCCTGTATCCAATTCCATTTTAACTTGGGACCCTGCTATCGTGAGGGTGACCCAAATGGTTCGGTGATCCTCTTTTGTGATTACATTGTGAAGTTTGAGACAGCTTAGTCTCCTGTTCTCGGATTCACTATCGCTCATCTGGTCTTCGAAACTACTGTCCGTCATCTTTTGTACTTTCTTGTACGGTTCCTTAGTAGCCTTTTTGTTGTCGCTGGTCTTCTTCCCAGACCTACAAACTCGTGCAATGTGTCCAATCTTCCCGCATTGTCTGCATATTTTGTCTTTGGACCAGCAGTCCTTCTGGTCATGGTTAGTTCTGCCGCAGCGATAACATTTTGCAAATCCCCGTGTCATTTCGTGGGTGCCGTATTCCTGTAGTTTTTGTTGAATTTCTGCAGCTCCCCTGGCTGCTGCTTCATACGATACTGCCACGCTGAAAGCCTTATCTAGCGTCAGCTCTTTTTCTGCGAGTAACTTCTTCTGTGTTCCTTCACTCAGGAGTCCACAGACAAATTTGTCCCATAGGGTATCTGCCAGTCCTGCTCCGAACTGGCAGTGCTTTGATAGCTTGCGTAGTTCCGTAAGATACTCAGCATTGCTCTCATCTTTGTGCTGAGTTCTCCTGTGGAATTTAAATCTTTCTGCTATCAACAGCGGTGCAGGGTTTAAGTGCTCCTGTAGAACAGCAACAATTTCATTAAAACTCTTCGCCTTCGGTTTGGCTGGAGTAATTAGATCCCGCAATAGGCCGTACGTTCTAGCGCCCATTACGTTTCGCAATATTGATGCCTTTTTCCCCTCCGCTATTTCATTTGCCTCGAAATATACCTCGACTCTTTCCACATACGTGGTCCAGTCCTCTAATGTATTATCAAAAGCAGTGATACAGCCAGTCTTCGGCATCTTGCAAATCTAAAATGGCGTCTCCCGCGCTTTGCCTTCTTCCCCGATTTAACAAAATGGCGCCTCCCGCGCTTTGTCTTCTTCCCCGCTGTTGTTAGCGCTGCTTTCCACGGTTTCCTGCGCGTTAAATATTAATTCGTTTTCTTTTATTATCTTCCCGTCGTGGAGCGGACCCTCTGGGACACTTCCCTCCCTCTTCTGAGGTCCGAACTCTGCCCAGCTTTGAAACACCGGCCGCGCCCTGTATGCTCCACCCTCTCTCTCTCTCCTTGCTTCCCGACTCGCTGCCCGGCCCCGTTGAAAGGCCACCCAATCGAGCTTCAGCCCGCCGCAGCCCAGGAAGGATCAGAGCACTACCTGCCACCAGCCCGATTAGCTGGGAAACCACGGACCGAGGAACCCAGCCTGGCTCTGGACAGTCTCTCCTGCAAGTTTTGAACTCGATGATTGACGGTCGACGCCCGTTTCTCGAGTTTCAAAGGCCTATTTTTTTTTTTTTTTTCTGGCTCTGACCTTCAACAACGTCGTCGGAGCTGCTGCTGAGTTGCAGGTAAGTTCCTTTCTAACTCGTCGCCAGTGTTAAGTCCGTGAATGATTGAGACACGGACTAGCAGGAGAGAAAACAAACAGAACTTTACTGGTGAAAGGCATAAACGAAACTAAACAACAGAGGCTCTCTAGCGCCTTTTATACAGGGGTGGTCACTGCCGGTACTGCAGTCTGAGACCAGTTATTCTCTTAAAGGTACATACACAACATCCACCCACTGAGAACAAGGTGTAACTCCACCCACACTGAGAACAAGGTGTAACTCCACCCACACTGAGAACAAGGTGTAACTCCACCCACACTGAGAACAAGGTGTAACTCCACCCACACTGAGAACAAGGTGTAACTCCACCCACACTGAGAACAAGGTGTAACTCCACCCACACTGAGAACAAGGTGTAACTCCACCCACACTGAGAACAAGGTGTAACTCCACCCACACTGAGAACAAGGTGTAACTCCACCCACACTGGAACAAGGTGTAACTCCACCCACACTGAGAACAAGGTGTAACTCCACCCACACTGAGAACAAGGTGTAACTCCACCCACTGAGAACAAGGTGTAACTCCACCCACACTGAGAACAAGGTGTAACTCCACCCACACTGAGAACAAGGTGTAACTCCACCCACACTGAGAACAGGGTGTAACTCCACCCACACTGAGAACAAGGTGTAACTCCACCCACACTGAGAACAAGGTGTAACTCCACCCACACTGAGAACAAGGTGTAACTCCACCCACACTGAGAACAAGGTGTAACTCCACCCAAACTGAGAACAAGGTGTAACTCCACCCACTGAGAACAAGGTGTAACTCCACCCACACTGAGACCAAGGTGTAACTCCACCCACACTGAGAACAAGGTGTAACTCCACCCACACTGAGAACAAGGTGTAACTCCACCCACACTGAGAACAAGGTGTAACTCCACCCACACTGAGAACAAGGTGTAACTCCACCCACACTGAGAACAAGGTGTAACTCCACCCACACTGAGAACAAGGTGTAACTCCACCCACACTGAGAACAAGGTGTAACTCCACACACTGAGAACAAGGTGTAACTCCACCCACACTGAGAACAAGGTGTAACTCCACCCACACTGAGAACAAGGTGTAACTCCACCCACACTGAGAACAAGGTGTAACCCCACCCACACTGAGAACAAGGTGTAACTCCACCCACACTGAGAACAAGGTGTAACTCCACCCACACTGAGAACAAGGTGTAACTCCACCCACACTGAGAACAAGGCGTAACTCCACCCACACTGAGAACAAGGCGTAACTCCACCCACACTGAGAACAAGGTGTAACTCCACCCACACTGAGAACAAGGTGTAACGCCACCCACACTGAGAACAAGGTGTAACTCCACCCACACTGAGAACAAGGTGTAACTCCACCCACGCTGAGAACAAGGTGTAACGCCACCCACACTGAGAACAAGGTGTAACGCCACCCACACTGAGAACAAGGTGTAACTCCACCCACACTGAGAACAAGGTGTAACTCCACCCACACTGAGAACAAGGTGTAACTCCACCCACACTGTGAACAAGGTGTAACTCCACCCACGCTGAGAACAAGGTGTAACGCCACCCACACTGAGAACAAGGTGTAACGCCACCCACACTGAGAACAAGGTGTAACTCCACCCACACTGAGAACAAGGTGTAACTCCACCCACACTGTGAACAAGGTGTAACTCCACCCACACTGAGAACAAGGTGTAACGCCACCCACACTGAGAACAAGGTGTAACTCCACCCACACTGAGAACAAGGTGTAACTCCACCCACACTGTGAACAAGGTGTAACTCCACCCACGCTGAGAACAAGGTGTAACTCCACCCACACTGAGAACAAGGTGTAACTCCACCCACACTGAGAACAAGGTGTAACTCCACCCGCACTGAGAACAAGGTGTAACTCCACCCACACTGAGAACAAGGTGTAACTCCACCCACACTGATAACAAGGTGTAACTCCACCCACACTGAGAACAAGGTGTAACTCCACCCACACTGAGAACAAGGTGTAACTCCACCCACACTGAGAACAAGGTGTAACTCCACCCACACTGAGAACAAGGTGTAACTCCACCCACACTGAGAACAAGGTGTAACTCCACCCACACTGAGAACAAGGTGTAACTCCACCCACACTGAGAACAAGGTGTAACTCCACCCACACTGAGAACAAGATGTAACTCCACCCACACTGAGAACAAGGTGTAACTCCACCCACACTTAGAACAAGGTGTAACTCCACCAACTGAGAACAAGGTGTAGCTCCACCCACACTGAGAACACGGTGTAACTCCACCCACACTGAGAACAAGGTGTAACTCCACCCACACTGAGAACAAGGTGTAACTCCGCCCACACTGAGAACAAGGTGTAACTCCACCCACACTGAGAACAAGGTGTAACTCCACCCACACTGAGAACAAGGTGTAACTCCACCCACACTGAGAACAAGGTGTAACTCCACCCACACTGAGAACAAGGTGTAACTCCACCCACACTGAGAACAAGGTGTAACTCCACCCACTGAGAACAAGGTGTAACTCCACCCACACTGAGAACAAGGTGTAACTCCACCCACACTGAGAACAAGGTGTAACTCCACCCACACTGAGATAAAGGTATAACTCCACCCACACTGAGAACAGGGTGTAACTCCACCCACACTGAGAACAAGGTGTAACTCCACCCACACTGAGAACAAGGTGTAACTCCACCCACACTGAGAACAAGGTGTAACTCCACCCACACTGAGAACAAGGTGTAACTCCACCCACACTGAGAACAAGGTGTAACTCCACCCACACTGAGAACAAGGTGTAACTCCACCCACACTTAGAACAAGGTGTAACTCCACCCACTGAGAACAAGGTGTAACTCCACCCACACTGAGAACAAGGTGTAACTCCACCCACACTGAGAACAAGGTGTAACTCCACCCACACTGAGAACAAGGTGTAACTCCACCCACTGAGAACAAGGTGTAACTCCACCCACACTGAGAACACGGTGTAACTCCACCCACACTGAGAACAAGGTGTAACTCCACCCACACTGAGAACAAGGTGTAACTCCACCCACACTGAGAACAAGGTGTAACTCCACCCACACTGAGAACAAGGTGTAACTCCACCCACACTGAGAACAAGGTGTAACTCCACCCACACTGAGAACAAGGTGTAACTCCACCCACACTGAGAACAAAGTGTAACTCCACCCACACTGAGAACAAGGTGTAACTCCACCCACACTGAGAACAAAGTGTAACTCCACCCACACTGAGAACAATGTGTAACTCCACCCACACTGAGAACAAGGTGTAACTCCACCCACACTGAGAACAAGGTGTAACTCCACCCACACTGAGAACAAGGTGTAACTCCACCCACTGAGAACAAGGTGTAACTCCACCCACACTGAGAACAAGGTGTAACTCCACCCACACTGAGAACAAGGTGTAACTCCACCCACACTGAGAACAAGGTGTAACTCCACCCACACTGAGAACAAGGTGTAACTCCACCCACACTGAGAACAAGGTGTAACTCCACCCACACTGAGAACAAGGTGTAACTCCACCCACACTGAGAACAAGGTGTAACTCCACCCACACTGAGAACAATGTGTAACTCCACCCACACTGAGAACAAGGTGTAACTCCACCCACACTGAGAACAAGGTGTAACTCCACCCACACTGTGAACAAGGTGTAACTCCACCCACACTGAGAACAAGGTGTAACTCCACCCACACTGAGAACAAGGTGTAACTCCACCCACACTGAGAACAGGGTGTAACCCCACCCACACTGAGAACAAGGTGTAACTCCACCCACACTGAGAACAAGGTGTAACTCCACCCACACTGAGAACAAGGTGTAACTCCACCCACACTGAGAACAAGGTGTAACTCCACCCACACTGAGAACAAGGCGTAACTCCACCCACACTGAGAACAAGGTGTAACTCCACCCACACTGAGAACAAGGTGTAACGCCACCCACACTGAGAACAAGGTGTAACTCCACCCACACTGAGAACAAGGTGTAACTCCACCCACACTGTGAACAAGGTGTAACTCCACCCACGCTGAGAACAAGGTGTAACTCCACCCGCACTGAGAACAAGGTGTAACTCCACCCACACTGAGAACAAGGTGTAACTCCACCCACACTGAGAACAAGGTGTAACTCCACCCACTGAGAACAAGGTGTAACTCCACCCACACTGAGAACAAGGTGTAACTCCACCCACACTGAGAACAAGGTGTAACTCCACCCACACTGAGAACAAGGTGTGACTCCACCCACACTGAGAACAAGGTGTAACTCCACCCACACTGAGAACAAGGTGTAACTCCACCCACACTGAGAACAAGGTGTAACTCCACCCACACTGAGAACAAGGTGTAACTCCACCCACACTGAGAACAATGTGTAACTCCACCCACACTGAGAACAAGGTGTAACTCCACCCACACTGAGAACAAGGTGTAACTCCACCCACACTGTGAACAAGGTGTAACTCCACCCACACTGAGAACAAGGTGTAACTCCACCCACACTGAGAACAAGGTGTAACTCCACCCACACTGAGAACAGGGTGTAACTCCACCCACACTGAGAACAAGGTGTAACTCCACCCACACTGAGAACAAGGTGTAACTCCACCCACTGAGAACAAGGTGTAACTCCACCCACACTGAGAACAATGTGTAACTCCACCCACACCGAGAACAAGGTGTAACTCCACCCTCACTGAGAACAAGGTGTAACTCCACCCACACTGAGAACAAGGTGTAACTCCACCCACACTGAGAACAATGTGTAACTCCACCCACACCGAGAACAAGGTGTAACTCCACCCTCACTGAGAACAAGGTGTAACTCCACCCACACTGAGAACAAGGTGTAACTCCACCCACACTGAGAACAATGTGTAACTCCACCCACACTGAGAACAAGGTGTAACTCCACCCACACTGAGAACAATGTGTAACTCCACCCACACTGAGAACAGGGTGTAACTCCACCCACACTGAGAACAATGTGTAACTCCACCCACACTGAGAACAAGGTGTAACTCCACCCACACTGAGAACAAG